>NC_041728.1:56342919-56642919 GCF_004115215.2 Ornithorhynchus anatinus
GGTATTTACTGAGCGCTTACTATGTGCAGAGCATTCACTATACTAAGAGCTTGCGAGGGAACGATTCAACCGAGTTAGCGAACGCCTTCCCTCACCACAACGAGTTTACAGTCTGAGGGAAGGTGTGGTCAAGGCTAAAATGAGTTTAATTGAAGTTAAAATGGAGTAAGTCTTGGTGCTCGAGCATTTGCCCTTGCTAATCAGGAGCACTGTACAGAGGTTTTTATGTGGAGGTACCACACTGAATACACAATTGATAATTCAAGTCTAGGGAAAGCTGTCCAAATATAAAGTTTAGACTGTTTTAAAACCTTGTTGGTTGCTTGGTCTCTGAAAAAATAGCTCTGTGGAGGAAACCAGTTGAACCAGGCGGCGCCAGTAGATGTTGGAGACCCAGGCGACAGGGTCTGATTCTTTTACAGAAATTTGATATGTTTAATTCCACTTCTGAGCTTCCCAAATAGCATCCCTCTCTGACCCTCGGGCACCATTAGATATTAGCAATGTCAGAGATATGAGACTCTTAGAGCTTGAGAATTTCCAAAAGTCACTTCAGCCACCAGCAGGGCTCCCAGTTAAACCAGCATGGACAGCAGGTAGGTCTCCAACCCCTGTTGGGATTTCCGGAGGAGGAGATTTCAAAATCGCCTGGGGCATCCAGTTCTAGTGATTAATCACCCTCGTGGCCAGGGCGTTTTTTCCTCCTGTCTAACCTGAATTTCTCCTGTCGCAATGGAATGTAATTATTCATTTGCTTTTCAAGATTTCACCCAGAGTGAAAAAAATTACCTCAGGGATTAAGGCTGAAAACACCCAAGTAATTAAACTATTTTAGTGATATAAAACAGAACAGCAGAGACTGCTCTATTAAATCAGTAAAATGCTTATTTACAATAAACCAAATCAATTTCCTCTTGTTCCAAGGTTCTGTTGAACGGGGGAAATGCAAGTCAGAGCCGGTAGTGATGGGGTTCTTGCTGGCGATCTGAGGTTACCAGTTAAGGAGCCAGGTTCCTCTCTGTGAGGCTCTGGCGGGATCCATGCAGCTGTGCATGCTCACACACACACAAGCACACACACACACACACCCCTCTCCCCACACCCTGCCAAATCATACAAAAGACCTTTGATAAGGAAACTGACCAGTTAAACTTCCTTGTAGCAAACTTTCTAAATGCTTGAGCCCTAGCACCAACTTGAATGGGTAAAACACTCTTAAATGCTACAGTCAGGTCTCCTATACTGTACGTTTTCATTACCCAAATGAAGAACAGTCATTCTTTACAGAGCATGCTTCAGTCTGGATAGAATTGGATCCACAAATTGGTCTGGGCAGGATCAAGTTGTCAGGATATGAGCACTGCTGTGGGCCAAACACTGTGCTTAGCGTGGGGTAGAGACAAGAAAATTAGAACAGATACATGCTGAGAAGTAGCATGGCTTAATGGAAAGAGCAGGGCCCTGAAAGTCAGGGAATCTGGGTTCTAATCCCAGTTGCCTGGACAAGTCACTTGGCTTCTTTGTGCCTCAGGTCTCTTGTCTGTAAAGTTCATTCATTCATCAGTCGATGGGATTTATTAAGCACTTACTGTATGCAGAGCACTCTACTAAGCTGTTGGGAGAGCACAATACAACAATAAATAAACACATTCCCTGCCCACAACAAGCTTACAGACTTGGGATAGGGATGGTATCCAAACTGGTTATCTTGTACCTGCATAGTGCTGGGCACAAAACTGTGGCTTAACAAATGCCACAATTATTATTATTAAGCCCTGTCCCATATGGGACTAACAGTCTGAAGAGGAGGAAGAACAGATATTTAATCCCCATTTTACAGATGAGGAACTTGAGGCACAGAGAAATAAGATGACTTGCCTAAAATCACACAGAAGACAAGTAACTGGGATTAGAATCCCGCTCCTCTGAATCCCAGGCCCGTGCTCTTCCTACTAGGCCTGGGACTCAACCAACCGTAACTAACCATAGGTAGCCCACCCTATGTGCCCCTTGGAGCCTGAAGTGGCCCAAGGTGTAGACTCCATTTTTTTGCTCCTTTCCAGGTCCTCCCACCCACCTTGAGGTCCAGGACCAAACTGGAGGTCCCTCTCTCTCTGACCCAGAGTCCAGTGAGATGAGCTGGGTGCCCATCTTGCCCAGGCCCACCCAGTCAACCTGGATGATTGAGGGATGAGAAGAGTGCCAGCTTCTGTAAATCTGCCACTGCTAAAGCTTGGACTACCATCTTCTCCCACCACCACCAAGACAGCAGCCGCAGCAGTCCCGGGAAGTAGCTCCAGCCCATCTCGCCTATCTTAGGCCAGATGGCAAAGTCCGTGTCTTGTGCCCTCATTGGAAGAACACACGAACCCTTATGCACCTCGGCCAAGGGTGCTGCTCACTTAGATGGAAGAGATGAATGTAAGTGAGTCCAAATGTCACCACTATTTTCAGGAAAAGTTTTATAGATCCCCTTGTATATCCCCATTAAGGTTCTTTGACAAACATCCCCAGGGACAACTAACAATCAAATACAGGTAAGTAACAATCATAATGATTGTTCTTTCACCAAGAAATCCATCCCTTGTCCTGTAGTCCCTTTTCCCTTAGCAAGGGCCTCAGAATTTGCTAAGAAACAGTTCCATTATCCCAACATTGTTTGACTCTTGGAAAAAGAAATCACATACACTAGGAAACCTGGGAACCAATGTGGTCTTGGGAACAGAACATGGTCCTGGGAGTCAAAGGACTTAGGTTCTAATCCTGGCTCTGTTACTTCCCTATTTTGTAACTTTGGGCAAGTCATATAACTTCTCTGTGTCTCAGTTTCCTTATCTGTAGGATGGGAGGTTAATAATGTTGGTATTTGTTAACCGTTTACTATGTGCAGAGCACTGTTCTAGGCGCTGGGGTAGATACAGGGTCATCAGGTTGTCCCATGTGAGGCTCACAGTTAATCCCCATTTTCCAGATGAGATAACTGAGGCTCAGAGAAGTGAAGTGACTTGCCCACAGTCACACAGCTGACAAGTGGCAGAGCGGGGAGTCGAACCCATGACTCTGACTCCTAAGCCCAGGCTCTTCCCACCGAGCCACCCTGCTCTCTGCTAGTTAAACTGTGAGCTCCACATATGGCAGAGAATGTAATTGACCCGATTACCTTGTATCTAACCCCAGTGCTTGACACAGTGAGCATTTAACGAATACCACAATTATTAACATTCACTACTGAGAAAGAACTGCTTAACCGTGTCAAAAGAAAGGGGAATGTCTTCAAAATCAGCCTATGTTTTAGAAAACTCTGGGAGAACATAAACCAAGCAATTTTGCCTCCGGAGCATGAGGATGACAAAAAAAAAAATGTTAAAGTGAAAACTGTGTACAGAAGAAGGTGCCAGTGCAGTCTGGATCCCCGTTTTTGTTGATTCAAAAGTAAAAGGGGGTTGGTGGCAATGTTTCAGTCAGTCAGGGCAGTCTTAGAAGGGCAAAGGGTCAGATTCTGGTTTTTGTTGGCAATCAGTCAGACTCTGGATGGGTACGGGCAACACCACAGTCTGTATGCAATCACTTCAAATTATCTAGAGTGGAAGATGGGAGAGGAGACTCGTCAGTCCTGGGTGAGGCACGAGAAAGGAGCCACTGTGTTGTTCATTTTCTGCTAAGCTGTGAGGGAATTGGCAAGTCAGAGAATTCTGGAGAAATTTCGTGTGCAAGCAACAAGCAACAATTTCAAGCAACGTTTATTCGACTACCTGTATTTCTGGGCTATTTCCACACTTCTGAACATCAGTCACTTGGTAGTGTTCTTTCTGGAGGAGAATGGAGAGTTAGTGTTCCCAGAGAAGGTAAGATTTTCTTTCAGCTCAAGAGCAAAACAGAAAAAGTATCCAGGTTCCTCGAGGGGTAGAAATTGGGGCTGGAAAGGTCTCTCTCAATCTTTACTTGATGCCAATGGGATGTTTCACTCAGGTCAGATTCTGTGGATGCTTAAAGAGGGTTGTTTTCTAGGGGATGGTTGGGAAGAACTTTCTGCCGGCATCTGGGGATCAAGGGAGAGAGGGGGAGAGGGATGGGATTCCGGCACTTGCTCTTGGATTAAAGTTCGAAGGAGAAGGAGAGAGCAACATACCGGTCATTAAGACTTGGGAGTCACGTTAAGGTCTGGTACTGAAGAGAAAAGATTTTCTGTCTGGACGTTAATTATCTGGAACTAGGCTTAGTTCGGAGAGCTCACCGTGGGCCGTTTGCCATTGTATTGTACTCTCCCAAAAGCTTAGTACAGTGTTGAGCTTAGTAGCGTTTATCACAGAGTGACCTCTCAATAAATACGATGGAAGGAATGAATACCAGAACCACGGAGAGTTTGGATAATTAAAAAAGAACTTAGCGGCTATAGACAGTTTCTCATCATTATCATCAACATCATAATAAGGGCATTTATTAAGCATTTTGTGTCAAGCACTGTTCTAAGTGCTGGGGTAGATACAAATTAATCAGATCAGACATAGTCACTTTCCCACTTAGGACTCACAGTCTAAGTAGGAGGGCGAAGAGGCGTTTAATCCCCGATTAACAGAAAAGGAAACTGAGGGACAGAGAAGTTAAGTGACTTGTCCAGTAAATTAGGCAATTGGCAGAGCTGGGATTGGAACCCAGGACTTCCGACTCTCAAGCCCATGTTCTTTCCACTAAGCAACACTGCTTCATTCGCAGGGCTTTCTCCAACCAACCCCCCGTGGAAACCAAGCCACTGCTGTACTCATTCTTGCTGCACCTTCCCAAGCATTTAGTACAGTGTTTGGCCCGAAGAAGGCGCTCAGTGAATGCTGTTGCTTTCTGGGGGCAGGGTTTCTGGCAAAAAAATTGGGAACAAAAAGCAGGATGCTCTTGTGGATAGAGCACGGGCCTGGGAGACAGAAGGAGCTGGGTTCTAATCCCAGCTCTGCCACTTGTCTGCTGTGTGACCTTAGTAGGCAAGTTACTTCGCTTCTCTGTGCCTCAGTTTCCTGATCTGTAAAATGGGGTTTAAGATTGTGAGCCCTGTGTGGGACAGGGACTGTGTCCAACGTATTTACCTCAGTGCTTGTATTTACCTCAATGCTTAGTACAGTGACTGGCATATAGTAAGCACTTAACAAATAGTGAAGCAGCATGGCATAGTAGATAGACCACGGGCCTGGGAGTCAGCAGGTCATGAGTTCTAATCCCTGCTCCATCACTTGTCTGCGGTGTGACCTTGGGCAAGTCACTTTAATTCTCTAGGCCTCGGTTACCTCATCCGTAAAATGGGGATTGAGACTGTGAGCTCCACGTGGGACAGGGGCTGTGTCCAACCCGATTTGTTTGTATGCAGCCCAGCGTTTAGAATAGTGCCTGGCACATAATAAGCACTTAACAAATACCATAATTACTATTATATTTAGCATTTAAAAATGCCCAACCATAGCCACAGAAAATGCAAATACACAGAAAAGCAAACCAAAGGCACCCAGCATGGTATAGGGAATAGAGCACAGGGTTGGGAGACAGAGGGACATGGGTTCTAATCCCAGTCTGCCACTGTCTGCTGGGTGACCTTGGGCAAATGCCTTCACTCCTCTGAACCTCAGTTACCTCATCTGTAAAATGGGGATTGAGACTGTGAGCCCCACAGGTGGGATATGGACTGATTAACTTGTATCCACCCCAGCGCTAGCACATAGTAGGCACTTAACAAATACCACAATTATTATTGTTATTATTATTACTAACCAGCTATGCTGAGTACAGCCAAGCCAGAAGTGAAGGGAAACAGGTGGGGTAAGCAGAGCCCAGCCATGGATCCAGACATGGAGCGGAGGCTTCCTCTCTGAGCCGGAGGAGGTCTCCATGCACATCCAGGGCAGCTGTTCCCATCTGGCTCTACTCTCCCTCCCTCTTCCCCGGCCAGATCCGCTCCAGATGGGGGTGACCTTGGCTGCGGCAGACACTGCGTCCAGAGAACTGTCAGGGACCTCCTCCGTGGGTGGACAAGTGGGACAGAGACAATACGGGGGCGGGAAAGAGCTATTGACCGCGACTACAGTTGCTACCGGAAAGTCCTCGGGAACTCAATCAATAATGGAACGACCCCAACATAAACCACCATTTTGTCATGTTCGACCTTCCCGCCATCCATTTTAGAGAACAGGGGCTCCACTCATTCAGTGTTCAGACACGGGCTGTGCTCCTTTGATCACGGGCATCACAGCACATGGGGTAGGAGAAGCAGCATAGCCACTACACTATGGCCTGGGAGTCAGAAGGACCTGGGTTCATTCATTCATTCCATTGTATTTATTGAGCTCTTCCTGTGTGCAGAGCCCTGTACTAAGCGCTTGGAATGTACAGTTCGGCAAGAGATAGAGACAGTCCCTGCCCAACAACAGGATTCTAATCCCGGCTCCGCCTCTTGTCTTCTGGGTGACCTTGGGCAAGTATCTTTACTTACCTGGGCCTCAGTTACCTCATCTGTAAAATGGGGATTAAGAGTGGAAACTCCATGTGGAACAGGGACTGTGTCCAAACCATTTAACTCGAATCCACCCCGTGATTTAGTACAGTGCCTGGCACATAGTAAGTGCTTAACAAATGCCATAATAATAATAATTGTTGTTATTATTACTATTGTTGGTCACAACCCCCAACAGTGTAGGGCTGTCTCTCTGGACTCTAAACTCGTTGTGGGCAGGGAATGTGTCCGTTTCTTGTTCCATTGTACGCTCCCAAGCACTTAGCTCAGTGCTCTGCACACAGAAAGCGCTCACTAAATATAACTGAGTGACTCTGGAATTCAAAACAGCAGCAGCGGCAACCCAAAGCCGACTGGCCAAAGGCACCATCGACCGCACAGAGCTGGTGGCTGGGATGTGAACCAGCCGTGGATTCATTCTGGACATTTCTACTTTCACCTGTGTGCAATAGGAAGCTCCCACCCCACCACCCCACCTCCACACTGCCCCGGCCCCGCCAAACCCAAACTTCCCAGTAAGGTCAAAACCAGAGTCGATTAGTGTGTGGAAGTTCCAGATTTCTGCAGTCAGTATGAAAACAATAGACTCTGCCAGAAGTTAAGTGGGACTATTTCCTGTGACGCTAAGGTCCTAGAGATTTGCCTGATGTTATCAAAATGCCCCTTTATTAATCAATTTCCAAAATGAATGCCCAGTCCTGCCTGGATGACAAGTTGGGTTCAGGGAGAGCCGTTCCAAGGGAATAAAAGCCAGGAATGGGTTTCAAACACATCTAGGAACGATCTGTTTGGCCACGTTATGGAAGATGCATCAGTACGGAACTTTACAAAGTGTCTCCGAGATAAATGAGGAGAGGAGCATTCACTTCGAATGATGTCAGAGCAGATAAACAAAACTCTGACATCTCGACATTTTTACTGGAGCAGTGAATCTTCTCATTTCAACTTAGAGGGTATCATTTTTTTTTCCCCACGAATGACCTCATTATGGTTAAGAAATTGAAAATCATTCTATTCCCGAATTTCTTTCCAGAATCATAGCAAAGCAAGTAGTGCGCAAGTTCATTTCTCGCATTAAAGAAAATCAACAGGATTAGAGGTTGATTCTGTTTTATTTCGTGATGGAGTAAGTAATTGGCTTTCTTTTCATATTTGAAATCTCAGTTCAGTGAAAATACAGGGGAAAGCAGTTTGTGGTGGCAGGAGGTTAGAAAAAGTATTCTCTCTAAATATATTTCTCAAATGTAGTACTTTCTATCTTCCAGATGTTGATTGCTTTTCTTTATTAAAACTGATTTTGCTTTGTTTTCTAGGGAGGTAGTTTGGAATTTTTTTGAGGTCAGAGTTATTTATCTAAATGGTATTTTAAAAAGATCGCTACGTAAAATAATCTACTGATTCATTGATGTATTGTAACCAGAATCGATCTGTACATCATGATATATCAAAATGCAAAATGTGCCATTGGTCTTTACCTGAGTCAAATGAATAATCTATTTTTTTCTATTGTAGAATTTTTGATTATTAATTATTTGGGGTGTTTTTTGCATACTAACATATGCCATTAAGAGGGATCTCTTGGAGTAGTTATGCATTAATTTACACTAATCATTTAATAGTACTCTAACTCCATTAGCCCTAGCTTGAAGAAATTGATGTATTGGCTAAGGTAACAATTCTCCTATCCTCACCCCTCTGAATCACCTCCCACATTAATGATAAAAATGTCCCTAATTGAGCAGGTGTTAAAAGAAAAGATTCTAAATAGAGCTAAAAAGACTAATCTACTGAATTAGGAAAATTGAGCGAAATATTGGAATGACTAATGGATGCTTCTATTCCAGGAAAGTGTACTCCTTGCTTGTAAATAATAGGAATATTTAATTCTATTTAAATTGATTTGTATTTATTCATACGATGTTCATCTATCTGTTTGCATATGCCTGTCAGCTTGTATGTTAACTGCAATTCATGGTCAACTTCTGGATGGTGGACTGAATTAACTTCTCCCGCTCTGAATAGAACCTAGCCTACCCCTCACAGGCAAAAAAGGTCTTGGTGAAAGTTTTATGATAGAGGTAGTTCAGCCCAGCCACACTACTCATTTTAGATTGTATATGGTGCTGATATTATGAAATTATGAAGACTTTTTAGCTGAAACTTTTCGGGGGCAGGGACCTTATTGTACTCTCCCAAGAGCTTAGTACAGTGCTCCTCACACAGTGAGCACTCAATAAATACCACTGATTGATTCATGAGCAGGGAATGCATCTGTTATATTGTTACACGGCACTCTTCCGAGAGCTTAGGACAGTGCTCTGCACAGAGTAAGTGCTTAATAAATATGATTGACTGGCAAAATGCACACCTACACCTTCCTGTGTGAAAACATCAATGCTTCCAAATTCCTCCGGCTGAAGCCCTAGATGGAAACTGAGCTCTACTAGTTCTGCTGAAGAAGACCGCAGAACTTACCAGACATTCAAAAAACAGAGTCCCTCCCGCATCGATGCCAAATAGCTGAAATAAATCACTTTGTCTTTCCACAGAGGAATTCCTGTTCTGAAAGAAACATGCTTTTTCTCAATACACTCCTTTAATACTCGGTCTAGTCAACCAATGGTACTTATTGAGTGCTTACTCTGTGCAGATCGCTGTAATAGATGTTTGGTAGAGGACAACATTATTACATTTCAGAAGCTGCCGGCCTTCAGCCCCCCCCCCCAAGCTGTTTATTCCTATTCACTGGCCTATTCACTCCCAAGGCTCCAAGGACAATTCAACCATCTATCTCCTCAGGACTCTCCTAGACCCTGGCCTTTTCGCTCTCAACTTCCCAAGGACAGTTCAACCATCTCTTCTATACTGTAAACTCGTTGTGGGCAGGGAATGTGTCTATTTATTGTTGAATTATACTCTCCCAAGTGCTTAGAACAGTCCTCTGCACAGAGTAAGCGATCAATAAATACGAATGATTGAATGAATGAATGAATGAATGAATGACAATACAACAGAGTTGTAAGTCATGTTCCCTGCCCATGAGGAGCCCACAGCATAAAATCCAAGGAGGGAGGTAATGGGTTTCAGAGGCTATTGATCAGCCTTAAGAAATGGTGCATATCATTACTCCATGCAATCAATCAATCAGTGGTACTTACTGAGTGCTTATTGTGTCTCTTTGCTCCTCAGTAACCTCCAATGGCTGCCTGTATGCCCCCGCATCAAACCCAAATTCCTTTCCATTGGTTTTAAAGCACTCACCCAGCTCATTCCTCCCTACTTCACCTCAGCCCGCACACTCCACTCCTCTAGCACGAGCTTATTCACTGTGCCCCTATCTTGTCTATCTCACCACCAACCCCTTCCCCGTGTCCTCCCCCTAGCCTGGAACTCTCTTCCTCTCCTTATTTGCCAGGACATCACTCCGTCTACTTTCAAAGCTTTTTTAAGGTCACTTCTTCTCCAAGAGGTTTTCTCCAATTAAGCCCTCTTTTCCCTGGCTCACTCTCCCTTCTGTGTCATCGGTGCACTTCAATCTATGACCTTTGGATAGTTGATATTCACCCAACCCCCAACCCCACGGCACATATATACATGTCTTTAAATCATGTATTGTAAATTATTTATTCATATTAATGTCTGTCTCCTGCTATAGACTGTAAATACTTTATGGGCAGGGAAGTTGTCTGCTAATTCTGTTGTATTGTGCTCTCCCAAGCACTTAGTACAGTGCTCTGCACATAATAAGTGCTTAATATGACTGATTGATTTTAGAGCACTGTACTGTTTGGCAGAGTACAATATAACAGAGTTGGTAGAAACATTCCCTACCCACAAAGAGCTTACAGTATAAATAATATTAATAATAATAATAATTATGGCATTTGTTAAGCACTTACTATGTGCAAGGCACTGTTCTAAGCACTGGGGAGGATACAAGGTGATCAGGTTGTCCTATGTGGTGCTCACAGTCTTATTCCCCATTTTACAGATAGGGTAACTGAGGCACAGAGAAGTTAAGTGACTTGCCCAAAGTCACACAGCTGACAAGTGGCTGAACCAGGATTTGAACCCATGACCTCTGACTCCCAAGCCCATGCTGTTTCCAAGCGTTTCATCTAGTAGAAGCAGGATGGTGTAGTGGATACCTGGGAGTCAGAAGGTCATGGATTCTAATCCTTGCTCTGCCACTTGTCTGCTGGGTGACCTTGGGCAAATCACTTCACTTCTCTGGGCCTCAGTTACCTCACCTGCAAAATGGGGACTAAGACTGTGAGCCCCAGATAGGACGGGGACTGTGCCTAACCCGAATTGTTTGCATCCACCCTAGCACTTAGTATAGTGCCTGACACAAGTAAGCGCTTAACAAATATCACAGTTATTACAAGACAAGATGGAGGCCCCTTCCCCACATTCTGACGTCCACTGAGTAGACCTCCTAAAGACAAAGCTTGGGAAAAGTCTAAACTAACCTTCTTCTATCTCTGTATCCTAAAAAAATGTGAAAGGAAAATGAACTCTACTATTACAGCATAGAAAAACTGGTTACGGTTTCTGAAAAGAGCCATCGCTTGACACGATACATTTAATTCTGCTGATGAGTTCCCAGTCTATAGATCGAAGGGAAAATGACCAGGGGTTCCCAAGAAAAAATTTCTCATGGAGAATGAGAATCATTTACGTGATTAGGGAACAAAAATGGATCTTTCTTTTCTCCACCTTTGGTTTCCGTTCCTCAATCAAGTTTGAGAGATTAATGATTTTCAACTGCCTCTACATTTCAGGCTGATTTCCATGGCAACGGGGGCCCCTCTTGGATTGAATTTCTCAAACCAGAGCAAAGATCCCAGGGAAAATGCTACCACCTGTGAGTCTTCAGGATGGTGGGAAGTTTTATATGAAGGACTGCCACCCACCCTCATTGTCATCTTCTTTTTCGGTCTGGTCGGAAATATATTCGTCCTGTCTGTCTTCCTCCTGCACAAGAACCGACTGACGGTGGCAGAAATCTACCTGGCTAACCTGGCTGCTGCAGATTTGATCTTCGTCATTAGTTTGCCCATCTGGGCGAAGACTATCAAGAATAAATTCAACTGGATATTCGGGGAGTCGGGTTGCCGTGGCATCAACGGGCTCATCAAGGCCAACTTGTTCACATCCATTTTCTTGGTGGTGGCCATCAGCTTGGACCGATACTGGGCTCTGGTACACACCATAACGAGCAGAAGGAAGCGGAGCCGGAGGCGAGCTCAGATCATCTGTGCGGTCATCTGGTTCGCGGGAGGACTCCTTAGCATCCCGACAATGGTGTTCCGATCGGTGAAACACCTTCCAGACCTGAACGTCTCGGCCTGCATCCTCGATTTCCCCAGCCCATCGTGGAACAACTACAAGATCATTTTCTTAAGTGTGTTGGGCTTTGTTCTCCCTCTGCTAGCGATCGTCTTCTTCAACTATCAGATCATCACATCGCTCTGGGGGCGAGAGGACTCCAAACTCAAGAGGTCTGGAGAACCAAAAGACTCCAAGGCCACCACGCTAATCCTCACCCTGGTGGTGATTTTCCTTCTGTGCTGGACTCCTTATCACTTACTTAGTTTCTTTGACTTTTTGTTTAGCAAGAACGTTTTGAAGGGCTGTTTCTGGGAGGATTTCATTGACCTTGGCATCCAATTATCCACATTCTTGTCTTTTATCAACAGTTGTCTGAATCCCATAATTTATGTTTTCGTGGGGAAATTTTTCAGGGCGAAGGTTTGGGAAATTTATAAACAGCGGTTCCAAAGGAAATTTGCTTTGTCATACGAGTCTTCAGAAAAGAAGCCCACTGGTTTTACCTTGGATGTTAAAACCATACTTTGACCAAAGAGCTGTGCTTTCTTGTCCTTTGTTATGGCACTTATTCTTCAGTCGATTAAAAGAATGGACTCTTTGGGATGAAGACTAATCTTATTTCAAACGTTTTCCTTACTCCTTATGAGAGGATATTCATATTCTACACAGTTTACCCCCAACTACACCGTTGTTGTCCAGTATATTATAAAGGCATGGGGGGCCGGGAGTGGAGGAGTGGATTCAATCTCATACTATATCGGTGAACTGCTGGGAAATCACTGCAGCAAACACGTAAACAGGGTGGGCAGAAATCAGGAGGCAGGTCTCTCTCCTAGCAAAGACTCGGAAAGCTAGGGGCATAAAGGGGTAGAGTCAAAAGCAGAGATAGGCCTGATGTTGGACAAAACCACACTGACCCAACCAAGTTCAATCTTTAGATGTAAACGACTCAGGCGGGAACGTCGATACCACTCTGGTCTTCTCAGGCACATCGGCACTTGTAGTTAGCACCTCGTCTCTCACCTGCGTCATCTTCGAAAACACAGAACAGATATATGAACAAGTCTGCCCCATGATACGCTCAAAATGCCATCACTAAGAATTGATTGCAATTAAATTAGACCCCCACCCCCGGAGGGCTGGTAGGAGGGGGTCGACTAACCTTTTGGTGAGACCGGGCTTTGGTACCATGGCATGAAATCCCCTCTAGCGTCCTCAATGCTCCACTACTTACTTGCTTGATCTATTGATTGATTGACTGCTGCTATAAAAATAATAATAATGTTCGTATTTGTTAAGCACTTACTATGTGCCGAGCACTGTTCTAAGCGCTGGGGTAGATACAGCGTAATCAGGTTGTCCCCCGTGAGGCTCACAAGTCTTAATCCCCATTTTACAGATGAGGTAACTGAGGCACCAAGAACTTCAGTGACATGCCCAAAGTCACACAGCTGACAGGTAGCAGAGCTGGGATTAGAACCCATGACCTCTGACTCCTAAGCCTGTGCTCTTTCCACTGAGCCACGCGCTTTTGTAGCCCAGCTGTGTGACAGTAGCTAGATGGGTCTTAGGAGCAGAGATGCCACCTTTCTGCACCCTCCCTGAGTCCTACAAGTGGACTGGGAACTTGTCTTTTATTTCTACTATATCCTCCCAAGCGCTTAGTGCAGTGTGCTGCGCTGGGTGGATGCTCATCAGGAAATGCTATTACAATCACTACATGTTCACTCTCCTTGCAACAGTAAAGTTGGGCTGACATGATTCTGTCTTTTCCCCCACTGGATACAACTACGGAAATCACCACACTTGCCGAGGTCTTGTTGACTGGAAAATGAAGATTTCAATTCCAAATTCCATCGGCCCAAGGGGATGCGAAGAGAGATTTAGAACCAACCAGTGACTAGTTGCTTAGGAGGGCATTAAACAGTGCACACAGATGGTGAATTTATAGGAGGTATGTCTGGTTTTGACTCACCCACTGGATGCAGCACCAGGAGACGTTATAGGGGAAGTCAACCACCTAGCAACATCCTTTGCACTCGTTTGAGCCAAAAAGAACTGGAGTCTATAGATTTTTTCCCCAAAGTCGTAGAGTCCTGGTTGAGAATTTTGAGGCTTAAAAGAATTGACGCTCCCTGCTAACGAGGCCTCTAAGTGGATGTGTCATGTCTGCACGTGGAAAAACTTTAAAAAGGAAAAAACTTTCAGTCAACTCACGTAACCTCAGGGGAGCGACAGAGCAGAACTTTCCAAGGAAACAACCAGAGCTGGTCAGACATGAATGGAGAGCAGAGTATGATGTAGAATAGTATCAAGGTGCTGGAAAAACCAGTCCATATCCCTGCCTCTAGAAAAGTGACTTCACCCCCAAGGACTAATATCTGGAACCCCATCTGCCATTGACCGTATGGTGTAGTGGATATTCATTCGTTCATTCATTCATTCAATAGTGTTTATTGAGCGCTTACTATGTGCAGAGCACTGTACTAAGCGCTTGGAATGTACAATTCGACAACAGATAGAGACAATCCCTGCCCTTTAACGGGCTTAGAGTCTAATCAGGGGAGACAGACGGACAAAAACAAAACAACTTAATCACGGAGACAGAAAGCTCCACCAATTGTCTGCTGTGTGACCTTGGGCCTCCGTTGCCTCATCTGTAAACTGAGGATTAAAAAACTATGAGCCCCATGTGGGACATGGACTGTGTCCACCCTGATTTGCTTGTATCCATCCCAGCACTTAGTACTGTGCCTGGCACATAGTAAGCGCTTAATAAATACCACAGTTATTTTAATAATAATGTTGGTATTTGTTAAGCTCTTACTATGAGCAGAGCACTGTTCTAAGCGCTGGGGAAGATACAGGGTAATCAGGTTGTCCCATGTGAGGCTCACAGTTAATCCCCATTTTACAGATGAGGTAACTGAGGCCCAGAGAAGTGAAGAGATTTGCCCAGGGTCACCCAACAGACAAGTGGCAGAGCCGGGATTAGAACCCATGATCTTTGACTCCCAAGCCCGTGCTCTTACGATGATGATGATGATTATTATTAATATTATTAATCAGGTACGTTACCCGTGCATACTTACAGCTTAAGCCGCAGACTTACCCAGCAATACATTTCCAGACCCCTGGGCTATTTATCATAAATTGTGTAAGCCCCATTTTCAATCAATCAGGGGCATTTATTGAGCACTTACCATGGGCAGAACACTGTACTAAGCACTTGGGAGAGTACAATACAACAGAATTAACAGACATGTTCCCTGACCAATATCATCATTATCATCAGCATCAGTGATATTTACTGAGCACTTACTGTATGCAGAGCACTGTATTAAGGACTTGGGAGAATACAATACTAAAGAATTGATAGACATGTTCCCTTGCCCACAACGAGCTTATAGTCTAGTAGGGAAGCAGACATTAATATAAATCAATAAATTATAGACATATACATAAGTGATGAGGGGTTGAGGATGGTGTGAATATCTAATGCCCAAACCTCATGGATCCAAGTGCCCAGATGTCACAGAAGGGAGAGGGAGCCGGGGAGAAAAGGGCTTAACTGGGGAAAGCCTCTAGGCATTTATCAGATTTCCAACTCTGAAATTCTTCCAGGGTACTATACTGCTCTTGGCTGAACTTGTCAAGATGTTCCGAAGCCTCTAGTTTAGTGCATACCAAGGAGGACAGTCAGCAAGTGCATTTCGTCAGTTCATTTATAAAATGAGCCAGAGGAGAATAACTTGCTCTTAACTGCTTGCTAGCTGATGACCCTGCCCCGTGACCGCGGACGGTGTGGGGGTGATGGGAGAAGCAGCATGGTGCGGTGGATAAAGCACGGGCTTGGTAGTTAGAAGGTCATGAGTTCTCATACCGGTTCTGTTACTTGTCTGCTCGGTGACCCTGTGCAGATCACTTCATTCCTGTGAGCCTCAGTTCCCTCATCTGTAAAATGGGGATTAAGACTGTGAGTCCCACATGGGAAAGGGACTTTGTCCAACCCGATTTGCTTGTATCCACCCCAGTGCTTAGTACAGTGCCTGGCACATAGTAGGTGCTTAAAAAATACCACAATTATTATTAATAATATGGAAGGGAGCGTGGGCAGAGTGGCTGAGAGGTGGTGGAGGAAGAAGGAAGAGCAGATGGTGGAGATAGGCTGGAGACGGCTGACCCAGCAGAGCCTGGGAGAAAGACGGGAGAGCCGGAGATAGAGTCAGCTACGGGCAGCTTGGGGAGGTTCTGCTGACCTCTTCCTAGCCCCTTGGAAGCTCCTTCCAGAAGCCTCCTGGGAAGCTTACTTCCCGGATCTGAGGGACAGAATGTTGATTGGTCAGATACCTCTCCACAGGGGCATAAGTTTCTGAAAAAATAATCAACATCCTGAGGCTCCGGGGATACTGCAGAGAAATGGAATCGTAGCGAAATTACTTATCAATTAATACTGAAATGTCCCATTCAAAAATACGTCATGGATGATGTCTGTTGCTGCAGCTGAAGATGGGCTACTAGGTTTCACATTCAGATTTTGAGAAGTGTGGCCTAGTGGATAGAGCACAGGCCTAGGAGTCAGAGGCCTCGGTTCTAATCCCCTGTCTGCCGATTGTCTGCTGTGTGACCTTGGACAACTCACCTCACTTTTCTGTGCCATAGTTACCACATCTATAAAATGGGGATTAAGACTGCGGGCCCTTTATGGAACATAGACTGTGTCCAACCTGATTTGCTTGGATCTACCCCAGCACTTAATACAGTGTCTGGTACATAGTAAGTGTTTAAATACCCTTAACAAATGCCATTTAAAAAAATGGTAAAGGTGCTGTTTGTATGCCCCACCTCATCCCAACACACTGCATTCCCAAATCCACCCAGAGAGTTCAGATCAATGCTGACATAATCCCACGGCACAGACACACCATACCCGCAAGGTATGAACTGGACTTTCCCAGCTAGACATTCCCTAACTCTCCTCCTCCTAGTAGAAATTTCTTTAAGAAAAACAGCTAATATGATGTTCTACTTCCTCTCTGAAAAACAGTCTTAAGCATTCATGAGGAAAAGGGGATTTGGGTGAGAGGGAAAGGATAGAAGCACAGATTGAAAAATTTGGGAGTTCAAAGAGAGAGAATAAGGGAACGAGAGGTCTAATGAAAGGAGATAGGGTGAGTAGAAAATCCTTAAGAATCCTGATAAGATTTTGATCAAACAAGTTCATGGAGTTTGTTAATAATCTCTCTAATATTAGGGTGATTTCAGCTCCAATTGTATCAAATCATTCAACCAGTGGTATTTATCGAGCACTTACTGTGTGCAGAGCACTGGACTAAGTCTTTGAGAGAGTACAATACAATTGAGTTGGTAGACCTGTTCCTTGCGGGCAAGTCTATATGGGGAGACACATTAGAAACATTAGAATAAATTACAGATCCGTACTAAGTGCTGTGGGGCTAAGGATGTGGTGAATACCAAGTGCTTAAAGGATACCGATATAAACACATAGGCAATGTTGAAAGAGAGGAAATAGGGGAAAAGAGGGGCTTAAATGAAGAAGGCTTCTTGGAGGAGATGTGATTTAAATAGGGCTTTGAAGGTGGGGAGAGTGGTGGTCTGTCATATATGGAGGAGAGAGGAGTTCCAGGACAGACAGACAAGGGTCAGCGGCGAGGTTGATGAGATCGAGGTACAGTGAGTAAATTGAGGTTACAGGCTGGTTTATAGCAGGAAATCAGTGAGGTGAGGTAGGAGGAGGCGAGTTGCTTGAGTGCTTTAAAGCCACCGGTAAGGAGTTTCTGTTTGATACTGCAGTGGAGAGGCAACCCCTGAAGGTTCTTGAGAAGAGGGGAGGTGTGGGCTGAATGTTCTTTTTCAGAAAAACGATCCAGGCATTAAAGTGTGGACTGGGGTGGGGAGAAACAGGAAGCAGGGAGGTCAGAAAGTGGGCATATAATAATAATAATAATAATGTCGGTATTTGTTAAGCACTTACTATATGCAGAGCACTGTTCTAAGGGCTGGGGTAGATACAGGATAATCAGGTTGTCCCACGTGAGGCTCACAGTTAATCCCCATTTTACAGATGAGGTAACTGAGGCCCAGAGAAGTGAAGTGACTTACCCACAGTCACGCAGCTGACAAGTGGCAGAGCCGGGAGTCGGACTCATGACCTCTGACTCCGAAGCCCAGGCTTTTCACTGAGCCACGCTGCTTGCACTTGTCAAGGTGGGCTACAATAACTGCTTGGATCAGGGTAGTAGCAGTTTAGATGGAGAGGAAAGTGTGGATTGTGATGGCGGAACCAAAAGGCTTTGGCGACAGATTGAAAATATGGGTTGAATGAGAGAGATGAGTCGAGGGTAATGCCAAAGTTGGAAGCTTGTGAGATACAGAGATATTGCTGTTGTCTACAGTGATATGAAGGAGAAGGGAAGGACAGGGCATGGGGGAAAATGATGACATAATCAGTTTGAGGTGTCACCATAGTAGTATTTTTCCTACCACATTGAGGAGTTATACAGTATTCTGTATGCATAAAGCATTAATTAGCTTTGATTAATTTTATTTAATTTCTAGGCAAACACAATTCTAGACAATTCTATTTCAAATCTTCTAGTCACACAACCCTTCCTGTAATTTCTCACCCTTTGGGTGCAAATCCCTGTACAGTGAATGGTTAGCTGCTTCTGTCACTTAGGTTTGATCTGCTTTAAAGCCCTCAATAGGTTCACCACCTCCTCCCTGACCTAACTGTTCTCCTACTACAGCCCCTCGTACACATTTGGCTCCTTTAGCACCGGCTTCCTCACTGCGCCCCAACCTTCTCTATCTCACCACCAACCTCTTTCTCATGCCCTCTCTCTAACCTGGAACACTCTCCCTCTCCAAATACACCAGCCCATCCCTTTCCCCACCTTCAAAGCCTTATTAAGGTCACATCTCCTCCAAGAGGCCTTCCCCGATTAAGCTCTCTTTTTCTCGACTCCCTCTCTCACCATCCTCCCTATCTCGAAAGCCCATAGCCTTGGTGTTTCCCTCGACTCAGCTCTCTCATTCATCCCACATATTCAATCTGTCACTAAAGCTTATCGGTTCAACCTTCACACTTCCCTAAAATCCACCCTTTCCTCTCCATCCAAACTGCTACCGTGTTAACTCGGTAACTTACCCTGTTTCATCTTGATTATGCCATCAGCCTCGTCGCTGACCTCCGTGCCTGTCTTTCCTCAGTCCGGTCTACATTTTGCTCCGCTGCCCCGTTCATTTTTCTACAAAAACATTCAGTCCATGGTTTCCCACTCCACGAGAACCTCCAGTGGTTGCTCATGCGTCTCCTTAACAAACCAAAACTCCTTTCTATCAGTTTTTAAAGCACTCAACCACCTTGCCCTCACCTACCTTAACTTTGTAATTTCCTACTACAACCCACCCCGCAAGCTTTGCTCCTCTAAAATCCAACCTATTCGCTGTACCTTGATCTTGTGTATTTAGCAGTCAACCTCTCACGCACTTCCTACCTCCGGGCTGGAACGTCCTCCCTCTTCGTATCCGACAGTCGATCATTCTCCCCTCCTTCAAAACCTTATTGAAAGCCCATCTCCTCCAAGAGGCCTTCCCCATCTAAGCCCTCACTTCCTCTTCTCCCACTCCCTTCTGTGTTGTCTTTGTCCCTGGATTTGAATCCTTAACTCATTCCTCTCTCAGCCCCACGGTACGTATGTACAGATCTGTAATCTATTTTTTATTTTAAGGTCTGTCTCCCCATCAAGATCATAAGCTCACTGTGCCTACCAACTCTGTTATACTGTACAATCTCAAGTGTTTAGAGCAGTGCTCTGCACACAGTAAGCGCTCAGTAAATGGCATTGACTGACTGACATTGCATATTTGGGCTTTTTGGTCCGTTCTTTTAAATTTTAAGTTTACTCAGAGCCAGACTAGCATCTCACTCCTACCCTGAATCCACCATGGTTAGACTGTGACCTCTGTGACTGTGTCCTACCTTATTATCTTGAATCTACCCCAATTCTTAATCTAGTGCTTGGTACAGAGTAAGCGTTTAACAAATACAGTGACTATTATTAATTGAACCCTTGCCTAGTCTGGACCTTGATAGATACTGCGGAGTACAGTGCTTTGCACACAGTAAGAGCTCAATAAATACAACTGAATGACTGAAGCTACCTTAAGCATTCAGAGCTGACGTCTTGGGAAGGTTTGCCTAACCTGTAATTGTTCAATAACAGGAAAAATGCATTAAAAGCATCCTGATTTCATCTTCCTCACCCTCTTCCCCTGTTCCTCCTTTCCCTTCCTTCTTCTCTACTCTCACTGGCAATAATTGTGATATTTGTTAAGCACTTACTATATGCCAAGCTTTGTTTGAAACGCTGAGGTAGTTATAAGAAAATCGGGTGCCACATGGGGCTGAGTATCTAAGTAGGAGGGAGAACAGGCATTGACTCCCCATTTTGCAGATGAAGTAAAACTGAGGCCCAGAGAAGCAGCCTGGCACAGCGGATAGAGTAGAGCCCAGGAGTCAGAAGGTCATGGGTTCTAATCCCTGCTCTGCCACTTGTCTGCTGGGTGAGCTTGGGCCACTCACTTCACTTCTCTGTGCCTCAGTTATTTCATCCGTAAAATGGGGATTGAGACCGTGAGCCCTATGGGGGACCGGGTCTGTGTCCATCCTGATTTGTCTGTACCCACCCCAGCGCTTAATACAGTGCCTGGCACATAGTAAGCGCTTACCATAATCATTATTACATTATTATTATTAAGTGAAGTGACTTGCCAAAGGTAGCGCAACAGACAAGGGGCAGAGCTGGGATTAAAATCCATGTCCTCTAACTCCCAGGCCCATGCTCTTTCCACAGGGCCCCACTGTTTCTACTTGGGTGGGGCAATTGGATAGGGGAATCCAGAGAGTCAGAAGCCACCTGGTCTCGGGGTCTCTGGGGCCTTGGGGACTCCCTGATTTTAGGAAGAAGCCTCCATCTTTGGAGTGACACCCTCTCCCCTTTCCCCTGCACTGCAGCAGAGGACGGACAGGAGTCACCCCAAAAGCAACTGGGGAAGCAGCATGATGTAGTAGATTGAGCATGGGCCTGGGAGTTAAAAGGTCATGGGTTCTAATCCCAGCTTTGCCACTTGTCCACTGTGTAACCTTGGACAAATCACTTCACTCCTCTGAGCCTCAATTACCTCATCTGTAAAAAAGGGATCGAGACCATGAGCCCCATGTGGGACAGGGATTGTGTCCCACCCTATTTTCTTACATCCACCTCAGTACTTAATACAGTGCCTGGTACATAATAAGGTCTTAACAAGTTAAAATTAAATTAAAACCTTGCAAACCTTGGGAGGGTTAGACCACCTGGAGAAACGAGGGGCCAAGGAGGCCAGGAACTAACCAAACTGAAAAGAAGTGAATTTATTTTTACTGCTGCTGCTTTTAAATGATCAGATTTAGTTGGTTATCCCTTCTCTGAGAGTCTGTCCTCCCCCGGTTGGATGCCCAATACTTAACCTGGGCATTGTTTATTGTCGCAATCGACTCTCCCAAGCGCTTATTATAGTGCTCTACACACAATAAGCACTCAATAAATACAATTGACTAACTTTGCGCTCCTCTAGACTGTAAGCTTGTCATGGATAGGAGACATGTCTACCAACTGTTGTATTTTATTACCCCAGATGCTTAGTAGAGTGCTCTGCACACAGACAGCATTCAATAAATACCCCTGATTAGTTGATTGAAAATACCAATGATCAACAGTAAGCACTTAATAATAAATGAGGACAGAGATGGAATCAAATTCACTTTGGCCTGCTATAATTCAATCCTCTCTTTTCTACTCAGCAACCCTTTACTAGAGAAGCAGCGTGGCTCAGTGGAAAGAGCACGGGTTTGGGAGTCGGAGGTCATGGGTTTGAATTTCGCCTCTGCAACTTGTCAGCTGTGTGACTGTGGGCCAGTCACTTCTCTGTGCCTCAGTTACCTCATCTGTAAAATGGGGATTGACTGTGAGCCTCACGTGGGGCAACCTGATGACCCTGTATCTACCCCAGCGCTTAGAACAGTGCTCTGCACGTAGTAAGCGCTTAACAAATACCAACGTTATTTACTGCCTCCCACATCGTCTCTCACAGCCTTTGCCCCCACCAACTATTCCAGATCTTTAACTCCCTCTTGAATCCTCAGTGTTCCACGTCTCCCTCTCCCCTGCTCTATAACTTTAGGCAAGTCACTTCCCTTCTCTTTGCCTCAGTTACCTCACCTGGGACCAACCTGATTAACTTGTATCTACCCCAGAGCTTAGAACTGTGCTTGGCACATAGTAAGCGCTTACCAAAATCATCATTATCATTATTATTATTATAAGTTACCATCAGAGGTGAACTTCCCCTCATTCTCCCACATCCTCCTTCTCCTCCTTTCCCAGTTGCTTCTCAGAAGGAGCTCTCCTTCCTGCTCTGAAAATCAATCTGCTTAACGCTGCCTCTGCTCTGCTAAACCACAGCAAACTTTAAATGGATGCAGCTGCTTAACCTCCTCTTGAGATGTTCCCGATGGGTAGGAAACTAGAACGGAATTACAGGAAAATGCATTGCAACATTGGATTTTGATTTCCCGCAGTGAAACTTGCTGACCCATTAATGATTAATTCTATTTGAGTAATAAGGTCTTTGGGGTAGAGAGGGTTTAACTACATGCAAATTGCACCATTTTCCTGGTGGTCTGTAGAATAGGCTGCCTCGCATGCTTTTAGAGGGAAAGTGGGAGGAAGAGGAGAAGCATCAGAGATCTCTTGGGATCTCTGTCACCCTTCCGTCACCCTTCCGTCACCCTGTTCACAGTAGCTTTAGTGAGGGGCCTTAGTATTCTGCTAATTCATTCTTCCTGCTATAGAGAAGTAGCTTAACTACATTCAGGGCCCATTCATGTGATCATACGGCAAAGCTAGAAACTCAGAGATTTTTATTTTCATCTCGGTCAACTCCACCTCCAGTGGTAGACATGATCTTGGAAGGCAGTTAGCAACCTCAGTTTATCCCTCAGTAAAAAGGGAGAGCAAAATTCACCTGGTATCCTCAGCAAATGAAGACAGAAACTGCTGTTACTGTTTTTCTGTTCTTCTAATGGTATTTGTTTATTCTTTACTATGTCTCAAAGCACTTTTCTAAGCACTAGGGTAGATATAAGTTAATCAGGTGAGACACAGTCCCTGTCCCACATGGGGCTCACAGTCTTAATCCTCATTTTACAGATGAGATAATTAAGGCACAGAGAAGTGAAGTGATTTTCCCAAGGTCATACAGCAGGCAGGTGGCAGAGTGGGGATTAGAACCCAGGTCCTTCTGGCTCCCAGGCCTTTGCTGGAGCAGGAGTTCTCGATACATAGTAAGCACTCAATAAATACGATTGATTGATCGCTTGAGGAGTAGCTGAAAGCCAAGCTGGAAATCAGTAGAATTTTTCCAGTGGTGGGGGCTGCCCTGTTTGGAGTCCTGTAATGGGTATAGGGCTGCCATGATAGGAGTGGTCCAAAAAGCAGAGATTACTGCCATAATTATCAGTAGAAAACACTCAATCACCTTGACTCATCCTACCTCACCTCACTACTCTCCTACTACAATCCAGCTTGCACACTTCACTCCTCTAATGCCAACCTTCTCACTGTACCTCTATCTCATCTATCCCGCCGCCGACCTCTTGCTATATCCTGCCTCTGGCCTGGAACGCCCTCCCTCCTCAAATCCTGCAGGCAAAATACTCTCCCCCGCTCTTCAAAGCCTTATTGAGGCACATCTCCTCCAAGAAGCCTTCCCTGACTAAGCCCTCCTTTCTTTTTCTCCCACTCCCTTCTGCATCGCCCCAACTGGCTCCCTTTATTTATCCCCCTCCCAGCCCCACAACATTTTTGTTCATGTGTGTAATTTATTTATATTAATGTCTGTCTCCCCCTCTAGACTGTAAGCCCACTGTGGACAGAGAATGTGTCTGTTTATAGTTATATTGTACTCTCCAAGCTCTTAGTACAGTGCTCTGCACACAGTAAACACTAGATTCATTCATTCAATCAATAGTATTTATTGAGCACTTACTACTATGTGCAGAGCACTGTACTAAACTCTTGGAGTGTACAATTCGGCAACAGATAGAGACAATCCCTGCCCAATAACGGGCTCACGGTCTAAATGGGGTAGACAGACAGCAAAGCAAAACAGAACAAAACAATACAAAACAAGCAGTCTAGTGCAGACATCATCAAGATAAATAGATTCAGAGAGATATACACATCATTAACAAAATAAATAAGGTAATAAATAATATACATAAATATGCACTGTGCTGAGGGGAGGGGAAGGGGGAAGAGCAGAGGGCGGGAGAAGGGGGAATGGGGAGGGGAGGAGGAGCAAAGGCGGGCTCAGTCTGGGAAGGCCTTCTGGAGGAGGTGAGCTCTCAGTAGGGCTCTGAAGAGGGGAAGAGAGTTAATTTGACAGATGTGAGGAGAGGGGGCATTCCAGGACAGCGGTAGGACATGGGCCAGGGGTCGACGGCAGGACAGGCGCGAACGGGGGACTGTGAGGAGGTGAGCGGCAGAGGAGCGGAGTGTATGGGGTGGGCAGTAGAAAGAGGCATGTGAGGTAGGAGCGGGCAAGGGGATGGAGAGCTTTGAAGTCCAGAGTGAGGAGTTTTTGTTTCGTACGGAGGTTGATAGGCAACCACTGGAGGTTTTTGAGGAGAGGAGTGACATGCCCAGAGCGTTTCTGTAGGAAGATGAGCCCTGCAGCGGAATGAAGAATAGACTGGAATGGGGAGAGACAGGAGGAAGGGAGATCAGAGAGGAGAGACACAATAATCCAGTTGGGATATTATGAGATACATATGAATGACTGACTGACTGATTTGTGAAGGGACCTTTTCCCTGGTTATCTGTGAAGAATTCCCTTCAGGCAAACAATGGGAAACTTTGACCAGTAAATAAAATGTCTCTTGGTTGATTCCCTTACAGACCCACATAGTGTTGGGCAATCAATTAATGGTATTTACTGAACATTTACTGTGTGCTGACCACTGAACTAAATGCCTGGGAAAGTACAGGGTGGGCAGACCCAATCCCTGTCCACAAGGAGTTTACAGTTTAGAGATCACTTGGATCTACATGGAAAGCCCCACACATCCCTCAAATTCCCAGAGAATTTTCCAAAAACAGATCAAACCCAGTGGCACAGAGATAATAATAATAATAATGGTATTTGTTAAACACTTACTACATGCCAAGCACTGTTCTAAGCACTGGGGTAGATACAGGTAATCGGGTTGTCCCACGTGGGGCTCACAGTCTTAATCCCCATTTTACAGATGAGGTAACTGAGGCACAGAGAAGTTAAGTGACTTGCCCAAAGTCACACAGATGACAAGTGGC
Source organism: Ornithorhynchus anatinus (assembly GCF_004115215.2). NCBI lineage: Eukaryota > Metazoa > Chordata > Mammalia > Monotremata > Ornithorhynchidae > Ornithorhynchus > Ornithorhynchus anatinus. The sequence goes on from NC_041728.1 coordinate 56,368,180, forward strand.
AGAGCCGGAACCCACGAGCTATGGCTCCCAAGCTCGTGCTGTTTCCACTAAGCCACGCTGCTTCAGAGATCTGTTTCTGAAGGTACAGTGGGAAGAAGAGAAGCAGCAGCAAGGCTTTGATCCAGCCCTAAACCTATTCTCAGAAAAGAATAGAGATGGGGATCTACACAATCCAAGGAAAACTAGTCTCTCCAGAATAACCCTCTTTTCCCCCCTTTTCCTCTGCTCCTCCCCCTCTCCCTTCCCATCCCCTCAGCACTGTACTCGTCCGCTCAACTGTATTTTTTCATTACCCTATTTATTTTGTTAATGAGACGTACATCGCCTTGATTCTATTTATTTGCTATTGTTTTAATGAGATGTTCATCCCCTCGATTCTATTTATTGCTATTGTTCTTGTCTGTCCGTCTCCTCCGATTAGACTGTAAGCCCGTCAGAGGGCAGGGACTGTATCTGTTACCGATTTGTACATTCCAAGGGCTTAGTACATTGCTCCGCACATAGTAAGCGCTCAATTAATGCTACTGAATGAATGAATGGATAACATGGATTAGTTTCAACAACAACATACTTCAGCCCTTCTGGAAACTCAAATACTGCATTGATATCATAAAATGGTCTCCCTTTTTTGTTTCTCTAACAGAGATTTGAACACACCATTTCTTTCCACTGAGGAAGTCACAAGCTCTTTCATGGCTATAAATGACCTAGGGTTTTACGATTTGGGGGATTTTCCTGAATTGCGATTTTTAATCTAACCCTAAACTATGCATCATCTGCCTTCCATTCAACTTCTCACAAAAGAGTCTTTTCTAATCTATTTTCCATTTCTCTCTGCTTGAGATTTCTTCTACAGAAGTGACAGGTCCTAAAGAAGAGGTATCATACCTGGCTTTTTTTCGTTGTAATTCCCTACAGAACCTAGTAGACAGCTATTAAACTTTTCACTGATTCACCTCCAAATTCCTGACCCAGTCCTCTAGGCTAGATCTCCATTAGGAAAACTATGCCAAAAAATAAGAAATCCTCTGAGTAATTTAGCCCCAAACATTTGTGACATTCAAATAATTGCACTGTTCTGGCTAGCTCTCCTTAAAGTCTAGCTGTCTAGACTGGTAGCTTGTTGCTGGCAGGGAACGTGTCTGGTTATTCATTCAATAGTATTTATTGAGCACTTACTATGTGCAGAGCATTGTACTAAGCGCTTGGAATGTACAAATCGGTAACAGATAGAGACAGTCCCTGCCCTTTGATGGGCTCACAGTCTAATCGGGGGAGACAGATGGACAAGAACAATAGCAATAAATAGAATCAAGAATAAATAGAATCATTTATTGGGACATCATACTCTCCCAAGTGCTTAGTACAGTGCTCTGCAGAAAGTAAGTGTTCAATAAATATGATTGGCTGACTGACTGATCTGGGTATGAAGATGATGCTATCGACAGTGAAAATTCACTAGGATGTGCAAATTTGACTGATCAGACTGAAAGGAAACTGATGAACCCAGCTCTGCCACTTGTCTGCTGTGTGACCCTGGGGAAGTCATTTCACATCTCTGTGACTCAGTTACCTCATCTGTAAAATGGGGATTGAGACTGTGAGCCCCACATGGGACAGGGACTGTTTCCAACCCAATTAGCTTGTAACCACCCCAGTGCTTAGTATAGTGCCTGGAACATAGTAAGCACTGAACAAACATCAAAATTATTATTAGTAGTAGTGGTATTCATATTAACATTATGATCCTTTCTGCATCATGTACATAGAGAAGCAGTTTGGCTCAGTGGAAAGAGCATGGGCTTGGGAGTCAGAGGTCATGGGTTTGAATCCTGGCTCCGCAGTTTGTCAGCTGTATGACTGTGGGTAAGTTACTTAACTTCTCTGTGCCTCAGTTACCTCATCAATAAAATGGGGATTAAGACTGTGAGCCTCATGTGGGACAACCTGATCACCCTGTATCTACCCCAGTGCTTAGAACAGTGCTCTGTACACTGTAAGCGCTTAACAAATGCCAACATTATTATTATTTAAAGATTCCCTTCTGTCATCCACAACTCTTCCCGCTGATTATCCAGCAGTCCTGCCTCATCCAAGAATTTATCAAATCTTTTCTTAAATCTAATTCTATGTCAGGCCTGGCATGACTTCCTGTGTTAATGATTTCCATAAGTTTACCATCTGCTTTGTGGAAAAGTGCTTCCTTTCATGTTGTCCCTGTCTCCTTTGAGCTTCAGTACCAAGAGCAATTTTTTAATGGTATTTATTAAGCACCTATTATGGGCCAGACAATGTACTAAGCACTGCGGTAGATGCAACATAACCAGGTCGGACACAGTCCATGTCACACATGGGGCTCTCAGTCTTAATCCCCATTTTACAGATGAGGTAACTGAGGAACAGAGAAGTTTAGTGACTTGCCCTAGTTCACACAGCAGACGGGTGGCGGAACTAGAAGTAGAACCCAGGTCCTTTTATCTCTCAGGCCCATGCTCTATCCATTAGTTAAGGCTGCTTCTTGGGTGAACTATAATTCCCTCTGCCTCTGTCATTCCCTTCGTGATTCTGTAGGTTTCATTCAGGTGAGCTTCCATCCTTCATCTTTCCGCTGCAGAATCCCAATATTTTAAGTCTTTTCTCATTCAGAAGCTCCCCCAACTCCCTAATCTCCATTGCCTTCATCCACAGCATTTACTGATAGAAGATGGAGTCTCTACCCTCCAGAAACTACCACATCTATCTCATCATCTCCTTTGCCCTTCTCTGCACCTTCCCCAGCTCTATTCTAACTTGCCTAAGATGCCAAAAACAGAATTATATCTGCTATGCCAAGTCACTGTATTTGAAAACTTTGCGCCTGCCTAATCATCTTGTTTTCTTTCTCCCAAACAAAATTGGAGTGTCTTTTTGGTTCAAGGAAAGAAAATATGTTGTTTTTAAGGGGCTGTTGTTCCTGCTGGCTTGAGTCCCCTTTGTCTTATTCTTACTGTGTTTATCCCTTGTTTTTATTTTTGACCTCCAGGGCCTAATTATACCATCATCATTATTATTATAATTGCAGAGGAGAGCGGCCGCCCCATCCTATCAATCAGTAAATCGTATTCACTGAGAGCTTACTGCGTGCAGAGCACTGTATTAAGTGGTTGGGAGAGGAGACTATAACGATATAATGGACACATTCCCTGCTCACAAGCTTACGCTCTAGGGAGGGAGACACACATTGATATAAATTAATAAATTATGGATACTTATATAAGTACAGTGGGGCTGGGATTGGGGGGGTGACTAGAGGGAGCAAGGCAGGGTTACACAGAAGGGAGTGGAAGAAAAGGAAATGAGGGCTTAGGCAGGAAAGGCATCTTGGAGGAGATGTGCCTTCTTCAAGCTTCAAAGCGGGGGAAAGTAATTGTCTTTTGCACAAGAAGAGGGAGGGCGTTCCTGGCCAGAGGAAGGTAGTGGGCGAGAGGTCATTGGTGAGATAGACGAGACTGAGGCACAGAGAGGAGGTTAGCATTAGAGGAGCCAAGTGTGCGGGCTGAGTTGTAATAGAAGAGTAGCAAGGTGAGGTAGGAGGGGGCAAGATGATTGAGTGCTTTAAGGTTTATGGTAAGGAGTTTCTGTTTGAGGAGTAAGGAAACACGGACTGAACGTTTTTGTAGAAAAAGGACCAGGGCAGCAGAGCAAAGTATGGACCGGAATGGGGAGAGACAGGAGGCAGAAAGGTCAGCAAAGAGGCCGATACGGTAATCTAGGAGGGATAGGATAAAGGTCTGAATTAATATGGTAGGAGTTTAAAGGGAGAGGAAAGGGAACATTTTAGTGATGCTCTCCCTCCTCCACCCCCACCCCAGAGCACTTGTGTTTATATATACATATTTATTATTCTATTTATTTTATTAATGATATATATACATCTATAATTCTGTTTGCATTGATGTTACTGATGCCTGTCCACTTGCTTTATGTTGTCTGTCTCCCTCCTTCTAGATTGTGAGCCCGTGGGGTAGGGATTGTCTCTGTTGCCGAATTGTGCTTTCCAAGCGCTTAGTACAGTGCTCTGCACACAGTAAGCGCTCTATAAATACGACCGATTGAATGAATGAATGAATGTTGGGCAGGTTAAGCCTGCAGGATCGAATGAGAGAGAGGAGTCGAGGTTAATGCCGAGGTTACGGGCTCGTGAGACAGGAAGGATGGTGGTGGTGGTTACAGTGACGGTAAAGTCAGGGGAAGGGCAGGGATGGGGCGGGTAGATCAGGAGTTCGGTTTTGGACGTGTTAAGTTTGAAGTGACGGCAAGACATCCAAGTAGAGATGTCTCGAAGGCACGAGGAAATGCGAGACTGCAGAGAGGGAGAGAGATCAGGGCTGGAGAAGTGGATTTGGGAATCATACGCCTAGAGGCGGTAGTTGAATCCAAGTGATTGAATGAGTTCTCCAAGGGAGTAGGGGTAGATGGAGAATAGAAGGGGGACCAGGACTGAACCTTGACGGACCCACCCCACAGTTAGGGGGTGGGAGGCAGAGGAAGATCCCACAGACGAGACTGAGAATGAGCAGCCAGAAAGTCAGGAGGAGGACAAGGAGGTGACGGTATCAGTGAAGGCGAGGTTGGAGAACGTTTGCAGGAGGAGGTGACGGTCGACAGTGTCGAAGGCAGCTGAGAGGTGAAGGAGGATTAGGACGGAGTAGAGGCCATTGGAGTTGTCAAGAAGGAATCATCTGTGACCACTGTGAGGGTGGTTTCTATGGAGAGAAGGGGACAGAAGCCAGATTGGAGGGGATCGGGGAGAGAATTGTAGGAGAGGAACCTGAGCCAGCAGGTATAGACAACTCACTCGAGGAGTTTGGAGAGGAAAGGTGGGGGGAGATGGAACGATAACTGGAGGGAGGTGTGGGGTCAATGGAGGTCTTTTTTAGGAAAGGGGAGACATGGGTGTGGCTGAAAGCAATGGGGAAGAAGCCACTGGAGAGCAAACAGCTGAAGATGGCAGTTAGGGAGGGAAGAAGAGAGGTGTGCTAGTGTTCTGATAAGGTGCAAAGGGATGGATGTGCAGATGGAGGGGTTGAATCCTCAGGCTATCAGACTTGATAATAATAACAATAATAGTTATGGTATCTGTTAGGTGCTTACTAAGTGCAAGGCACTGTTCTAAGATCTGGGGGATACAAGGTGATCAAGTTGTCCCATGTGGGGCTCACAGTCTTAATCCCCATTTTACAGATGAGGGAACTGAGGCACAGAGAAGTTAAGCGACTTGCCCAAAGTCACCTAGCTGTCAAGCTGTGGAGCCGGGATTAGAACCCATGACCTCTGACTCCCAAGCCCAGGCTCTTTCCACTGAACCACGCTGCTTCCCCTAGCTCCAACTTGGGCAGGGCTCAAACAGATGTCGTCTGTGGCTTAAAATATATATAATAATTATAATTATTATTATTATTATGGTACTTGTTAAGCACTTACTATGTTCCAAGCATTGTTCTAAATCCTGGGGTAGCTACAAGGTAACCAGTTTGGACAAGATACAAAGTAATCAATTTTGGACACAGTCCCTGTCCCACATGGGGCTCACACTCTTATCCCCATTTTACAGCTGAGGTAACTGAGGCCCAGAGAAGTGAAGTGACTTGCCTAAGGTCACACAGCAGACAGATGGAGGAGCCAGGATTAGAACCAAGGCCTCTCTGACTCCCAGGCCCGTGCTCTATCCACTCAACCAACCATAAGGAGCCTGAAATCCTGTAACGCCTTTCTTTTTTCTTTGTCTTTTTTAATGGTATTTGCTAAGTGCTTGCTATATGGCAAGCAGTGTTCTAAGCGCTGGGGTAGGTACAAGGTAATCAGATTTGAGAGTCCCTGCCCCACATGGAGCTCACAGTCTATCCCCCCGTGGCTCAGTGGAAAGAGCCCGGGCTTGGGAGGCAGAGGTCATGGGTTCGAATACCGCCTCTGCCACTTGTCGGCTGTGTGACTGTGGGCAAGTCACTTCACTTCTCTGTGCCTCAGTTCCCTCATCTGTAAAATGGGGATTAACTGTGAGCCTCACGGGGGACGACCTGATTCCCCTCTATCTCCCCCAGCGCTTAGAACAGTGCTCTGTACATAGTAAGTGCTTAACAAATACCAACATTATTATTGTAATCTCCCGGTGCTTAGTACAATGCTCTGCACATAGTAAGCACTCATAAATATGATTGATTAATTGATTGCCTCATGTCCCTTCCCACCCAGACTTAAGAAATCTCTCCCAAAATAGAATTTGAATGTTTTCAACAGGTTCCAAGGGAACCTATAAAGCCTCTGTGGAAACACACACCGGATGAAGTGTTTGACACCCCCCCATCCTTCCGGGTTCTCCCCTCAGTGCACTGGAGCAATGTGGTGTGATGGATGGAGCACAGGCCTGGGAGTCAGAAGGTCATGGGTTCTAATCCCAGCTCTGCCCCTCGTCTGCTGTGTGACCTTGGGCAAGTCACTTTACTTTGGCTCAGTGGAAAGAGCATGGGCTTGGGAGTCAGAGGTCGTGGATTCTAATCTAGGCTCTGCCACTTATCAGCTGTGTGACTCTGGGCAAGTCACCACTTCTCTGTGGCTCAGTTACCTCATCTGTAAAATGGGGATTAACGGTGAGCCTCACGTGGGACAACCTGATTCCCCTGTATCTACCCCAGCGCTTAGAACAGTGCTCTGCACGTAGTAGGTGCTTAACAAATACCAACATTATTATTGTGATCTGGAAAATGGGGATTAAAACTGTGAGCCCCACGTGGGACAACCAGATGACCTTGCATCTACCTAGCGCTTAGAACAGTGCTTGGCACCTAGTAAGCGCTTAACAAATACCACAATTATTATTATTATTCGCTGTGCCTCAGTTCCCTCGTCTGTAAAATGGGGATTATGAGCCCCACGTGGGACAGGGGATGTGTCCAACCTGATTTGCTTGTCTCCATCTCAGTGCTCAGTGCAGGTCCCGGTGCATAGGGAGCACTTAACAATCCCAGCGCTTAGAAGAGTGCTTTGCACCTAGTAAGCGCTTAACAAATACCAGCATTATTATTAAATACCACCATTATTAGTAGCGTTATTGCAGGAAGGGAAAACCAACGTCACCGATATAACCCAAACCACAGGGACTGAGCTCTCTCTGCTGCCCTTCTGAAGGTATTGCAGCATCCCACGTCCACACCTTGACCAACCTCAGCCCTCTCTCTCTAAAATCCGTTCATTCACTAGCATTTATTGAGCGCTTACTACGTGCAGAGCACTGTACCAAGCCTTGGAATGGACAATTTGGCAACAGATGGAGACCCTCCATTCATTCATTCATTCATTCACTAGCATTTATTGAGCGCTTACTACGTGCAGAGCACTGTACCAAGCCTTGGAATGGACAATTTGGCAACAGATGGAGACCCTCCATTCATTCATTCATTCAACGGTATTTATTGAGCGCTTACTATGTGCAGAGCACTGTACTGAGCGCTTGGAATGAACAAGTCGGCAACAGATCCCCGCCCAGTGACGGGCTCGCAGTCTAAACGGGGGAGGCAGACAGCAAAAGAGAACAAAACAAGACAACATCATCAAGATAAATAGAATCGAGGAGATATACACCTCTTTAACACAATAAATAGGGGAAGAAATAATATATAAAAATGAGCACAGTGCTGAGGGGAGGCGAAGAAGAGGGAGGAATCCATCCCTTAAAGGATTGCAAAACTCAATAATGGGAGCCCACCCACATCAGCATGACTGTCTCACCCAATTTGGGACAACAGGTCACCCAAAAATGAATGACTGGGAGGACCAGAATTTTCCCAGTTAAGCTACATGGCCCAGATTAACGGAGAGACTCGACAACATCCCATTTTAAAGAAACGTGTGGTTCGTTGCCCGGAGAGTAGGCTGTGTGTCCCATGTCTCCTGGTGTGGAACTCCACTGCTGATCTCTTGATAGAAAAGAGAGAATCCCTGACACTCGGCTCCTCCCTTTCCTCCACTGTTTGGATGTTGGCCGTTGCCAGCTGCAGGCAGGCTCGCTTCCACCAGAGTGAGAGCTGTATTCTAAGAAGAGTTGATAATATTCAACCCCGCCGGACTGGAAACATACAGATAATTGAAGATAATGGTCAAATTAAAAAAAAAAAATCACTCTTCTAAAAGGGATCGTGGAGAGTTGTAGGTGGGGATCTTGCCTATCCATCAGTCAATCAAATTTATTGAGTGCTTACTGTGTTCCGAGCACTGTACTAAATGCTTAGTGGAAAGAGCCCGGGCTTTGGAGTCAGAGGTCATGGGTTTGAATCCTGGCTCTGCCACTTGGCAGCTGTGTGCCTGGGGGCAAGTCACTTCACTTCTCAGTGCCTCAGTTACCTCATCTGTAAAATGGGGATTAAATGTGAGCCTCATGTGGGACAACCTGATTATCCTGTATCTACCCTAGAACTTAGAACAGTGCTCTGCACATAGTAAGCGCTTAACAAATACCAACATTATTATTATGACATGACAACATAACAGAGTTGGTAGGCACGTTCACCGCCCACAATGGGTTTACAGTCTCGAGGGACAACGAACTCTATCCACTCTGCTGTAGTGTACTCTCTCAGGCGCTTACTACAGTGCTCTGTACACAATAAGCACTCGATAAATACAATCGAGTTTGGAGGGAAACTGAGGCCAGAACTAGAGTGCTCTTGTTTGACTCTGGTTCTCTCGATGAAAGTACTTAGCCCCCACCTACTATGCCTTCTTGGGCCTAGTGGAAATAGCATGGGCCTGGGTTCTAATCCCGGCTCCACCACCTCTCTGCTGCGTAATCTTAGGCAAATCATGTCACCTCTCTGTGCCTCGGCTACCTCATCTGTAAAACGGGATTAAGACCGCAAACCCTAAGTAGGACAAGGACTGTGTCTATCCCAATTTGCTTGTACCCACTCCAGTGCTTAGAACAGTGCCTGGCACATAGTAAGTGCTTAACAAATGCCACAGTTATTATTAATACAGTTTATTGATAATAAACTATCCTTACACTCAGTTGCTTTCCTTGTCTGTAATTTATTTTAATGTCTGTCTCCTGTTAGACTGTAAATTCCCTGAGTGCTGGGATCGTATCTACCAAATGTCTTGTACTCTCCCAAGTGTTTGAGACGGTGGTCTGCACAAACCAAGTGCTTAATAAAAACCACTCCTTGACTGATTGATGAGATCTGATCCTAAAAGTTGGAAAAATTGGGTTTCAGGTCTTTTTAGAGAGGGATGGTTTAGGATCCTTGAAATCTAGAGGGACAGGGTAGGAAAGGGATGAAAACTTTGAGAAACTCTACAGAGAGTTCTCCATCACAAAGGAAAACATATTATCCATCTCTACCACCCTCTCCAATTACTGGTTGCCATTATCTACCAACCTCTAGCTCCCAACAACAACTTTATGAACCATTTTTGATCGCCTTCTCACATGCTTTCTTTCTTCTTTAGCATAATACTTGGGACTTCAGTAACTAAGTGCCTGCTCCCAGTGACCTTCCTTTCACTCCCCAACTCTAGCGACCTCCTTCCCCACTCCATCTCGCACTCACCAACATAGACACCCACTCAGTCTCATCATCTCTAATCACTGTACAGTGTCTACCCTCACCGACTTTGAAAATACAGTACAATTCAAAAAGGTTGGTGGACCAATCCCCGCCCGTAAGGAGGTTACAGTCCAGAGCGGGAAATAAACTTTAAAATAAATTACAGATGGGAGATTGGGAGAGGATATGTACATAAGTGCTGCGGGACTTAGGTGAATTTTAGGGCTTAAAGGGTACAGATCCAAGTTGCAGAGGCAACGCAGAAGTGAGGGCAAGTAGGGGAAGTGCTTAGTAGAGAGCTCTACGTATAGTAAGCGCTCAATAAATGCAATCGATCGATAGGGGAAGGCCTCTTGGAGATTTGATTTCTATGAGGGCGCTGCAGGGGAGGGGAGGTCTGTGAGACATGAAAGGAGAGGGAGTTTCAGGCCAAAGAGTGGAAGTGAGCAATGGGTCAGTGGCAAGACAGACGAGATGGAGGTTCAATAAGGTTAGTCAGTCGATTGTATTTATTGAGTGCTTACAGTATGCAGAGCACTGTACGAAGCACTTGGAAGAGTATAACAATAAACAGACATATTCCCTGCCCTCCATAAGCTTACAGTCCAGAGGACCAAAGTCTGCAGACAGTTGTCAGAGCCACTTCACCTCTCTGTACCTCCATCTGCAAAATGGGGAGTCATACCTGTCTTCCTTCATTCTTAGACCGTGAGTCCTATGTGGGACCTGCTTATCTTGTATCTTTCCCAGCGTTTAGTACACTGCTTGGCATATACTAAGGCTTAATAGTATTATTATTACTGTTATCAGCAAAACAAGGTAGGAGGAGGAGAACTCTGCCTTAAAGCCGATATCAAGAAGTTTCTGTTTGATGTGGAGATGGATGGGCAATCATCGGAGGGTTTTTGAGGAGTGGGGATACTGACTAAACGGTTTTCTAGAAAAATAATCTGGGCATCAGATAGAAGTAGGGACCAGAGTAGGGGGACGAGAGGAGGCATGGAGGTCAGCAGGGAGGCTGATGTAGTAGTCAAGACAGGATACCTTAAGTGCTGGGATCAGCATGTTAGCAGTTTGGATGGAGAGGAAGGGGTGGATTCTAGAGATGTTATGAAGAAAGAATCCAGAGGATTTGGTGACAAGTTGAATATATGGGTTGAATGAGAGAGATGAGTCGAGGCTAATACCAAAGTTATGAGTTTATGAGACAAGGAGGATAGTGAAGGATAGTGATGGGAAAGACAGGGAGAGGAATGGATTTGGATGGCGAGAGGTCTGCTTTGGACATGTTAAGTTTGAGGTGTCAGCACTACATCCAAGAAGATGCCCTGAAGGCAGAAGGAAATACACATTAGATGGCCATTGTATATTGTGGCCGGGTCCATGCCTGAACCATGAAAAATATAACTTGTGAATTGTGTGTTCTGTTTTATCTGCGGTCAATTCGATTTAGCACTTGGAACGAAACCCAAAGGGATGTTGGAATTTGAATTCTTCATTAAAAATGTCAGTGGGGGCTGGGGCTAAAGTACACTGTTTAAAAAGCATCATTTTTTATTTAAAAAGGATCGCTACATAGCCTAGCGGACAGAGCACAGGTCACGCAGCGGACAAGTGGCGGAGCCGGGATCAGAATCCAGGTCCTTCTAACTGCCAGGCCTGTGCCCTATCCATGAGGCCACGCTGCTTCTCAAATCCATGATCTTCATTTGTAGATAAAAGTATTAAACTATGCATCTGGACATTAATTGTAGAAATTCATTTCTTAGCCCAAGCATAACTGTGACAGGTTATATTAAAAAGAATATTTATTCTCTTATAGTTAACACGAATAGGGAAAATTAAATTTTTCTCCATAAAATGGGCTAACTTGCTTTCAGATTAGTGTGAAATATCTGTTAATTAATGAGCGGCAGGAAAAGGAGACGATCCCAAATGTTGAAAAGAGACGACCAAGTTGAAGGAAAAGAAATGAATGAGTGGTAAGCGGCATCAAGACAAACTGAGAAGGAAAAGATGAGGTATGTATTTTATGTCAATATATATATACTGTACAAATACCATCTCCCAATTTTCTGGTCACAAATTTTACATTTTTAACATATTAATAAACTGGTCATGAAAAAGTAGAACATGATATATGTATTTGACTATAGGTGAGAGCAATCTATGTACATATACAAAATTATTTTATTACCTTTTGCTTACCCAGCAATTCACATCCAAGGAAGTCGTCAACTTTAATGCTTAAGGGCACTATGTGCTTTAGCCAAAATTTAAGGGATTGTGAAAGATTAAAAAAAATAAAAAGAGGGAGGGGAGGAACCAGATTTTCCTCTCTTTGCACAGAATTATTTTCCAAGTCCTTCTTTCCTGCCACATGCCACCCTATTTGAGTCCTTGAAAGATAAGGAAGCAAAATATTGAGGCTTTGAGAAATCTTCTATCATTCCTAGTGTGTTGCAAGAACAGAGCCAAATAACCCTTGTAATAATAATAATGATGTTGATGGTGTTTGTTAAGTGCTTACTATGTGCCAAGCACTGTTCTAAGTACTGTGGTAGATACAAGGTAATCAGGTTGTCCCACGTGCGGCTCGCAGTCTTAATCCCCATTTTACGGATAAGGTCACTGAGGCACAGAGAAGTTGTAATGGGAAGTCAAGAAATGCAATCCCCCCCAAATATAATAATCCTCAGATGTAGATGTGTGCTTTAAAAGCAGGGGATGTGCATTCACATCGGCATTTGAAAACTGAAAGTTTAGGTTGAAACTCTTGTGAAAGATATTCCCCCACCACAGTCAGTCTCTAGAACTGCTGTAATAATGTGGGAAGGGGTCACCGAAATCCCACTTCGATCACTAGTTTCAAGCTTCCTTCCCACAAAATCTTTTTCCAGGGTTACCGACTAATGGACCTATTAGCCGACAATATTATCATTTTTTAAAATAATAATCATTGTAATGTTCGTTAAACATTTCACTATGTTCCACTAGTGTTAAGTGCTAGGGTAGATACAAGCTAATCAGGTGAGACGCACTTCCTCTCTTCTTTTTTCCTCTCTGTCGATGAGTTCAGGAGAGTGGCCTAGAGGTCTGAGCACGGGACAGGGTCTCAGGAGACCCCTGGAAGAAAGTTGCTAACCTAGTCACCGCATCTTTGCTACCTTTGCTCGGCCCACTATTTTTTTCACCACTCTTGCGTTGGAAACCTTGGCAGAGACATAACAGACAAGACAAAGACTAAAACCTAAATGTCCTGATTCCCCGAGTGATGTTCTTTACCCCTGGACCAAGGGCAGGGTTCTAGGCATAGAGTAAGCACTTAAATGCCATAACTAAACCACCTCTGAAAGAAAAGAGAGACAGAGTGAGTGGCCTTTTGCAGTCCCGTCAGTTACAATAATGACTGGGTGGACCAGTGGTCTGACCTGCGATGGCTATGGCCAAGGGGGAAGAGAGCAAAGTGAATAATAATATGTTGGTATTTATTAAGCGCTTACTATGTGCAGAGCACTGTTCTAAGCGCTGGGGAAGATACAGGGTAATGAGGTTGTCCCAAGTGAGGCTCACAGTTAATCCCCATTTTACAAATGAGGGAACTGAGGCACAGAGAAGTGAAGTGGCTTGCCCACAGTCACACAGCTGACAAGTGGCAGAGCCGGAATCTGAACCCATGTGAAGGGCCTGGATACCCCATAAACTGGAAATCTAGCTCCTAAATAATTCAAATTTGGGTCAGGAATTTTACAATGGATAAGATGGTCACAAATCTTAAAAAAAAAACAAAAACCCCAAAAAACCCAAAACACACAGTTTGAACTAAAAAAATCCTCAGGAAATATGGGCGTCTGGTTTTGAGGTGTTAAGGAAAAAGTAGAACTGGGCTCACAAACTTTAAAAGAATGGCCCAAAAAACGCTTTCAAAAATTGACCATGTTTATTTCAATCCCAAATCTTTAATATTGCTTTAATATGAAAAACCGACATGGAAACCATGAATTTCACTATTCCAACCACAAACGATCAGTGGACAACGTAAGTAATAATGATGATTTTTGAAGCTTTAAATACTCATTTTTGTCATTACTACATTGACTAGCCTTAATTGAGGCAGGTATATTTCTCTGTATAGGAACCTTATTTTATATCAACATTTGACCCTCTAACTCCTCATAGAAGAAGCCTGGAAGAATTAAAGGCTAGAATGACAAATATATGAGGCCACATCAAATTTTCATCATAAATCCTACTTATGAAGAGATAATATTTGAGTATTTATACACAGTGCCCATACCATAAACATCAGGATGTCCCCCAAGGAATTGATTTAGCCCAAATGATAAAGAATAGCTAGTACTACTGCTTAACCACGACAGCAAGGAGCATAAATTATGCCTACTTGGGTTAAATGATGCCAACCAGTTAGTAATTGCCCAGGTGACAAACTGAACGTTTCTTTTTTAAAAACAGAACGGATTCACTCTCCATTTTCCATCCCCAAGACTCATACGATTTTTTAAAAACGGGAATTCAATTTTACGAGACCCTGCTCCAACAACAGAAAATGAAAAGCAGCAGTGATATTCGTCTTCTGCGGGCTTCCCCATTACTTAATTTTTCTCACGTTGGGAATCATCTGAAGTTAGTTTCCGATCAGCACTTCCCCTAACACCAAGGTCCTTCTTCACTTGAAGAGTAACGAAAATCAATTCTGAGTAACAGACACCTTGGCATGTTAAGATAGAGGGGTGCATCTACAAACACGTCAATGGAATTATACATGTGAACACAGAACAGCTTTACCTTTAAATAAATATACTTTATTCATTGGTGACGAGTTATCAGAAGGTACGTCGGTAACTATGTTAAAACAGCCTTCAGATTAGCCTGGGTTGTGTTTCGGGTTCTTCTGGTTAACCTACAGGGGCCAACGCTGACCCCTCCTAAATTCAACCTCGACCCCTCTCCTCTACCAAACCCTGTATTGTATTTGCCCAATCCTGCCCATGTGAACCATTTCAAGGATGCCGGTCAGCTGCAAAGGAGCATTGCACTTACGACTGAACAAAATGAAAGTTAACTCTTCACCATATTCGTCCCCCTCTATAAAATGTGTAAGTCTCCAAATCACATGAGAGTTCTGCACATTACATTTTATTTATCTACAAATACAATATACAGGATAAACCATTTAAAGTGCAACACAACAGAACATGTCTGCAACACTGAGCTACGCTGAAAATCCCAGGGGATTTGACAATTAGGAGGAAGAACTACTATTCACAAATGAGTGAGCACTGTCCGATTTTGCAACAAGGGTTCTTATTTTCCACACTGATATCTAAAGCTTCAAAGTAATGAGACTCTCATTTGCCTCTTATCGCATGGCTTCTGCTCATATCCAAAATGCAAACTTTTAATCTGTGATGTTGAAAATTAAAAGGAATATTCAACGAGGAGCAATTTGCACGGAATCTTTTAGAGAAGAAGAGCTTCTGAAAGACGTATTAGGACAGGACCGCTTCCAATGACACCTCAGCCACAACAAGAGAAATATGGCCGTTTTAAGACGCAAAAGCATTTCACCGAATCGGCAGCAACCGTGCCGAGATCCGGGTCTAACCACCAAACAGAGCTGAAAGTTGCAACGCTTCTACAAGCAAAGACCAAACTCGCTCTAATGATTTCTGCGTGTAAATTTTTTGGTTGCGTGTGGTTTTGCTATTGAATCGCAACTAAGAAATGCTTCTGTTCCTGAGATGGACATAATAAAATTAGATGAGATCCACCTAAAGCTGCCGCTGGGACACAACGTTCCTTATTTTCCGGCTCGGTATCTTCACGAGAGCCGCGTCAGAGCTATCAGTCTTCCCCCTGGCGCCATTTTTGGGACTCATCTTGGCGGACGTCCGGCCGGATCTGGTTTCGCATTCCGCCCAGCACGTTCGAGGTGGCTTCCGTGGCGACGATCAGCGGTTTCACCACGGCCGGCGGGATCTGGCGGAGGACTTCCCCTACTGCCCCGGTCACCCCTCTGTTCTCATGCTCCCGTGCGGCAGTCTCATAAATGGTTTGCGCGGTGTCGGTGATACCCTGGGATAACCGAAAACAGAACGCAAGTGAGTGCCCTCCTTGATTTGGGGGGACTCTGTCAAAATTAGCCTGTAATATGCACTTTTCGTGTATTTGATCACCATTTTGCCTGTAATTAGACAGATGTGATTGTTCTTTGGAGAAGGCCCAGAATAATTCCTTTTATTAAAAAATTCTAATTACAAGGAAAGCGGGGTAATTATGACTTAGTGTTCTGCTGTGAAATTTCTGTACATTAGATGC
The DNA here is from genome assembly GCF_004115215.2 of Ornithorhynchus anatinus. Classification (NCBI taxonomy): domain Eukaryota; kingdom Metazoa; phylum Chordata; class Mammalia; order Monotremata; family Ornithorhynchidae; genus Ornithorhynchus; species Ornithorhynchus anatinus. The sequence goes on from NC_041728.1 coordinate 56,384,097, forward strand.
AGCCGGGCTATAATTCTAAATCAAACTGAGTTTGCAAAAACAAAACATTTAACGGTCTGAGTAACTTTCCTGGCAGTCAAGCTGTAAAACACACATGATTAAAACACACTAAACAAACCAAGCTTCTAGTATCAGTTCGTCTCTTCCTTTCCAATGCAACGCAATAGGCTATTTGGTCTGGTGTACCAAAATGACAAAGTTGTTTTAATTGGACATAGTATTTGGGTGACGGGTGAAGTGGCTTCGGAGAAATGGTTAAAATTACCCCAGACAACTACAAATGACAGAAACCAGCATAAAATTCAAAAGCACACTAATGACTGGGTTATTGTGCCTGCTGTGTGACCCTGGGCAAGTCGCTTAACTTTTCTGTGCCTCAGTTACCTCATCTGTAAAATGGGGATTCAATACCTGTTTTCCTCCCTTAGAGTGTGAGCCCCGTGTGGGACAGGGAACTGTGTCTGACCTGATTACCGTGAATCTTCCACAGCGCTTAGAACAGCGCTTGACACTCGGTAAGCGCTTAAAAAGTTCCACAATTACTGTTATCATACTTATCGCTATTATTGGGCTTAGGGAGTCAGGAGACATGGGTTCTAATCCCAGCTCGGCCAAGTGTTTGCTGTGGGCCCTTGGGCAGGTCACTTAACTTCTCTTTGCCTCAGTTACCTCATCTGTAAAAAATGGGGATCAAGACTGAAAGCCTCTGGTGGGACAGGGACTGTGTCCAAGCCAATGTGCTTGTATCCATCCCTGCCCTTAGTGTGGTGCTTGCCAAATAGTAAGCGCTAAACAAATGCCATCGTTATTATTAATACTATGCCGGCCGCCTGTTACCTCATCTGTAAATATGGGGTTAAGATATCCATTCCCTCTCCCGCTTAGACTCAGACCCCATGTGGAACAAGAACTAGCCTGCTTATACTGCATCCATTCCCGTGCTTAGTACGGCATTTGACACACTGTAAGAACAACCGTAACCACAATTATTAAAAGATTAAGATGACTGATAATTAAAAACCTCAAATACTCTACCAGCAAATATTCCAAAATGCTCGCAAAATGACGACAATGCTGAAATGGCTGTTAACGCTCCCGTATTTCTCTAAAGTTTGGAGAATTCAAAACTGTATTTTCTAAATTACGGTAAACTTGTGGAATGCCAAAGAACTGGCCCCAAATGACTGTGATGTGTTCATCTCCCGAGTCCTTCCACGCCAGCTACTCACGGGCACTTAACTCTCTGCCTGCCTCTGTGGCTCGACAACTGTTCTCTAGGATCCCCCACCCCCTCAGCCAACCCTTTCCTAGCGCCTCTTCCCGGCCTGAAGCAGGCTCCCCGCCTCCTTTGAAACGGGAAACTTCAAATGATACGTTTTTGATGAAAATCGGGAAAGCGGGCAAAACGGGCCTGGCTTACAAAAGTCTTACCTACCTCTTTTACAACGCTGTAAGCTTTGGCCACTCCTTCCCTCAGGTCCACTGGCTGATGGGCTAAGTGACGATGTGAAAACCTTTTGATTCTTTTAGGTTCAATAGAAATCGGCCCCGGGGACACCATGTCATAAGCGGTCTCTGCTGCTGCCTAGGGGATTTCCAACAGAAACGGTGTTAGTGGATTCTCAGAAACAAATCACTGGCTCACACCCATTTTAACCTACAATTCCTGTTTTCAGTTTTAATTCTTCAAATTGATCAGCTAGCCAGGTCTTGAAACAACATTTTATTTTTTGTTTCTATACCGTTGACCAACTGCTCCAACGCACCATAAGGGGAAAGAATTTTCAAGACCGAATTCTTATGCTGCATCGCTAACCAGTGGACATCTGGATCTTAGCTCCTCCAGGCAGCTCCCGGGGTAGAATGTCCAGGTCACATGAGGTCTCCTTGGAGGCTACCATTTTGGTAAGGGAACTTACCCTTAGTAGTTTAGTCCTCAAGAGGCAGGGCTGACTTTGGATGGCAAGCGAGTGAGGCCGTAGCTTCAGGGAACACGGCCAGGGAGGTGGGCAACGAGACAGGGGCAGGTACCCACTTGAAAGCCGCCAGCCTTCTTGTGAAAAGGAATCTGGGAGGATGCTTGTGAAAAGGAATCCGGGAAGGAACACCATGGTTCTGGCGTAAGGAAGCAGCAAGGCCTAGTGAATAAAGCAAGGGCCTGGGAGCCAGAGGGTGTGGGGTCTAATCCAGGCTCTGCCAAATGCTTGATTCTATTTATTGCCATTGTTCTTGTCTGTCTCCCCCGATTAGACTGTAAGCCCGTCAAAGGCCAGGGACTGTCTCTATCGGTTACCGATTTGTCCATTCCAAGCGCTTAGTACAGTGCTCTGCACATAGTAAGCGCTCAATAAATACTATTGAATGAATGAATGAATGCTGTGTGACTTTGGACAAGTCACTTAATTTATCTGTGCCTCGGTTCTCCTGTTCTCTGTCCTACTTAAACTGTGAGCTCCATGCAGGTCAACTCATATCTAGCCCAGCACTTAGAACAATGACACATAGTCATGGCTTAATACAATTTTTTTTAAAGAAGAGAGCGGGGATAAGGGAGGACAGGAAAGGGGATAGGAGGGAGGATAGAAAAAAGCCCCTAGTACAAGAATATCAAGGTTTCCACTGTAGACTTTGAGGCAGGGTTAGTGTATGAGGCTCCAAATACGTTGGCCTCATCCATCTGGTACAATTTCACTTAACTTTAAATGGCCGCAGGTGCAGATGGGGGCAGAAGAAATTAAATTTTCTATCCCAAAATTTCACCTCACCACCCAGACATGGTGGTTCTAAACATGTTGCATTTTTAAGAGGAAACACCTGGGTGAGAGACAGAAGCACTAACACCGGGAACTAATGCACTTTAAGGGCTAAAACATCCGGCTAACAGCCTCTGAAATGATTCTTTCCCGGTTATAGCAACAAAAATGGTGGAAGCTGATACTTTTTAGCGTATTTCTGGTAGTCGGTGCTACTAACAGTTTCTTCTTGTGGACACACAGTGTTCTTCTCGTCTGGTGTACAATCTCTTGTGGGAGAAAATACCTGTATCGTCTGAACCATTCTGTTCGTGAGTTCGAGAGCGGCCATGGCAGTCGAGGTGCCAAATGAGGCCGCTCCTCTCTGAAACCCTCTTACGATGCGACCGTCCTTCCGGTACTGCTCTATCGGTAACCACACCAGGTCCTTCAGGCCTTGCACTAGAACAACAGTTATTAACAAGTAGACGGCATTAGTATCTGCCTCTTTCAGCAGCTCCGCGGTGCCTACGGCTAAAAGACAATCTATTAGGGCAACATTTTACTCACCTAATTGAACTAATGAATGCATGGGTCCTACACCTCCCAAAATTCCCGGCAGCTGGTTTTTCTTAATGTCATTAAGCCACTCCGTGATTGCGTAAGAGAACAACTTGTCTATCCCTAACAACCTGTAGGAAAAAAAAAAGCCATCAGTACCTGCGAAATGGGGGTGGCCATTTATGGTAGCTGATGAGAAAGTTTCTCGCTCAGATAAAATTACCTGAGGCAATTTACAGATGCCAAACAAAAAACAACAATCAGTGTCATGGCGATCTACTACAATAGAAGAGGAATCACACCCTTACTGAAATATCCAACTGTTGAATGACATTTAGAACTGCTTTCTGTGTATGGATTCGGTCTGTTACTCACACTGCGTGAGAAGCAGCATGGCGTAGTGGATACGGCACGGGCCTGGAAGGCAGAAGGTCATGGGTTCTGACCCCGGCTCTGCCACTTGTCCGCTATGTGACCTTAGGCAAGTCACTTCCCTTCTCTGTGTCTCAGTTACCTCATCTGTAAAATGGGGATTGAGACTGTGAGCCCCACACGGGACAGGGACCGTGTCCAACCCAATTTGCTTGTATCCACCCCAGTGCTTAGAACAGTGCCTGGCATATAATAAGACTTTATGATAATAATTTGGGCAACTGTCATTTCATCATCCTTATTCCAGAGGCACAGGAGGTTTATTCTCATTTCTACATTACCCAAGGGGTTCCAAACAATGCCATACTATTTGGTATGAAAGGGTGTTTAGATAAGACAAGATGGAAATGTGTATGGGTGTGGACAATACTGTGTGCTCTGTACACAGTAAGCGCTCAATAAATACGACTGAATGAACAACAGACAATTGGGAGGCTGTTGCAGGGGAAACTCTTGCTTATACAGAACACAACATATAGGCTGAAATTCCAGTTTTGATGAAACAATAACTTGTTCTTATTTAAGAAACTGAAGTCTTCTCTCATAGGCATCAGGTAATGCCATCCTAAAACACGTTTGTTTCTCAAGGACAATGCCAGATGCAGCAAGAAGTTAAAGGAAAGGCAAAGTTTGTGAATTCTAAATCTCCATCATTTTATAGCTAGCAAACCAGACTGCCTTCTGGACTACCAGCTTAGCTGTGCTTATAGAGCTCTCTAAATACACAAACAAACTTTAGACAATTTTTTCAGAAAGTAGAGAAGGGAATAAGAGGAAACAATATAATTACTTCTACTCCTTCACTGTAGCTCCATGTTACCTCTACAAAGGCTGAATCTCAGCCCCCCAAAACTCACTTATTCAGAACGCAAATGTCGTCGTCCCCTCAAATATCCAAGAAATGTCCTTTAATTTGTCTATGAAAACTTGTAAAAGGCTGAATTTCGTTTTGAAAGTGGGCCTCAGCAAAGTTAACTAGAGCAAGTGAAAAAGTTAGGTTCTATAGCTGACTATCATGCAGTCATTCAATGTGCTCACCCGTGTCGATAGCAAAGCCTCTTCAGTTTTAGTTCAGAGCAGTTTAACTGGGCAAGACCAATCAAAATCCCAGCTAGTGTACCCTTTAAAAACAAACAAAAAAAAACCACCCCTGTGTTAACCCTAATTTATGTTTGGCAATTGAAACATTGGGGAACAATATGTTACGATTCTTGATTAGGCTACTTTTTTTTAAGTTGGTGTAATTTACCATGTAACATTATACACTGTGAAAACTGATACTTCTATACTTTGGTTAGGCTCTTAATTGATACCATGAAAACCGAGTGGCAGGCAAAATAAAGTTTTCCATAAGAAACAAAGTACATATATGTATTCCTAAGATTGAAAAAATTGAGCCAAAGAATATTTAAAACAGGGATAAGAAACACAACACAGTAACATGGTCATATAGCAAATAAAAATGTAGCCAAAATGAAAGATTTTGAATTTTTTTTGGTAATTATTATGGTTTTTATTAAGAGCGATGTGCTCATCACTGGGGTAAATACATTATCATCAGATTGGACACAGACCCTGTCCACGGAGGGCTCACAATCTGAGAGGAAGTACAGTGGTCAATTTTCAAAGTATTCTTAACGTCCATCGGCTTTGAAAATCGGGAGAAGTGTGGATGCAAAGGGAGTTCCGTTACTAAGCAGACAGAAGAACAAGAACCAGGGACTGATGGCAGCAGAGTCAAGAAGGAGGTACAGTGGAAAGGTTATCTGAAGAGGCACGAAGAGGATGTACTGGGCTGTAGTGGGAGAAGAGAATGGATAAATAAGAGGGAGAGAGTTGGTGGACTGCCTTAAAGCTAATGGTCAGATGTTTCTGCTTAATATAGAGAGGAAAGGGAGAGGCGCATGCTGCATATTTTAGGAAAATGATTCAGGCATCAGGGTGAAATCTGTATTGGAGAGTTAGAATTAGGGGGAACCGTTAGGAGAAGAAGGGGCATTGACGGGGAAGATGGGCATAGTCAGGAAAGGGAAGCAATAGAGGAAAAATTGAAATAGGAGAGTTATAAGAGGGGGAATCAAGGATAATACCAAGGTTGCAAGGTTCAGAGAGATACAAAGAACGGTGGGTGGAGGAAACCGATGAAAGTTAGACAGGGGAGTGGATTTGGGAGGGAAGATGAGGAGTTTAGCTTTAGACATATTGGGCCTCAGATGCTGAAAGGACATCGATATGGAGATGTCCTTGAGGCAAGGGGATAAGCGACACTGCAGAACAGAAGAAAAGCCACGGCTAGAAAGGTAGATCTGAGAGCCTTCTGTCTCGAGGTGGTATCTGAAGCCACTGGAGCAGGTGGCTTGTATGAGAGAGCGAATGCAAAATGAGAAGAGCAAGGGGGCCCAGGACAGAAACCTGAAACACAATCAAAGTAGAGAGTTGAAAGGTGGAAGAAGAGCCAGTGTAAGAGACCGAGAAAGGAAGCACTTTAGAGGAGCACCAGATAGCATTTCCAAGAGAAGGGAGGGAGCAACAATGTCAAAGATGGACAAGAAATCACTGAGGATTAGAATAAAGTAGGTCCCCACAGCTCTCCCCAATCTTCAAAAAAAAAATCACCAAAAACCCCCAAATTCAAAATCTTTCATTTTGGCTATATGTTTATGTTGTTAGGTGACCAGGTTTCTAGGCTGTGGCTTCCATCCCTGTTTTAAATGCTCTTTTGCTCAGTTCTTTCAATTCTAAAATCCAACCTCCCTAAGGCTCTCCCCCAGTTCATTTTTCTTCTCCTAATGTCAAAACCTCCACACTTCTACTTTGGCATTTGTTGTCAGGGCCACATTAAGCACTTCTGTGCAAGTCTATTTACATACTCTGTTTAAGCACTTATTTACTTACCTAACCATCTTTCTATTCCCCCACCCCGCCAATTGGTAATCCCCCACCCCTCCAATTGGTAAATTATCACCTGGTTACTCCTTGAGGGCGGAGAATGTGTCCACTAGAGCTCACCAGGTGCCTAGCAAAGTGCTCCCTATCCAAAAGGTGCTCGATCAGGATTATTAATTGACATCCTATTCAAAGAGGCACATTGTGCTAACAAAATATCATTAGCATTGAGATGGCATCTATTTAGCATAAACTGAATGGAGTGATTACAGCTCATTATATAGCCATTAAAGGGAAAGGAAGGCAAGTGTCTAAGCCAAGGTAAATTTATTTCAAAGTAAGGGAGCAGCTGTAGGAATTAAGACTCAATGGCCCTGTCCTGAAAGATCACTAAAAGAAGAACCCCAAAATGGAGGGCTGCTAGACAAGGCTTTTAATATGGCACTTCTGATTTTACCACAATAAAATAGCAGTAGATTTCCTTCTTGCTCTCAAAGTTTTCAAAATTCAATATCAACCACCCCCATGAGCCCACTGACAAAAAGACAAACAGAGCAGTGGCTTTTCCGGATGACACACCAGCAGAGTTAACTAACCTGATCCATGGATAGATGCTTTCCATGGTAATCAAGCCGTATAGGAACTTCGGATGTAAACCTGAATTCTCTGAAATGAAAAAAAAAAGTTTTCCTTAAAATGGGCAAGCACTTGAAAAACGGAATTAATTCCTTTCACTTAATAATTGTAGAATTTGTTAAGTGCTTACTATTTGCCAAGCACTGTACAGAGCTCTGGGGGAGGTACAAGATAATCGGGGTGGACACAGTTTCTGTTTTCCCTCTAAGTAGAACAGGAACTGAATCAATTCTACTGCCTGAAAAGTATCACAGAGAACAGCTTCCGAACGGTTTAAACCAAGGAAAAACATGTCTGATTGTGGAATAGTATTTCTCCCAGTAATTGTGCGTGAGATAAGTACCAAAGACACAACAGGTTTTGCTTGCAGACACATTACCTTCAACTTGAAACTCCAGTTATCAGCTCCCGTTACAAAGAACTGAGTGATGGGAGAACTATGTCCACATCTTCTCATGATCAGGCACAAGTAAATCAGTCACTTAGTAACATTTATTGAGTGCTTACCCCATGTACGGCACTATATTCGGCTCTCGGGAAAGTACAATATAATAAATGAAAGAAGTTGAAGGTTCACGTTAACGTTTTTCTTGCTGGGAAAAGTAAGTTTTACACATCCATAGTAAGTCTTTCATCACTACTCGTTTTTGTGTTGTTGCTCTTAACATGGTATTTGTTCAGCGCTTACCATGTGCCAGGCACTGCAGTATGCACTGGGGGAAATATAAGCTGATCTGGTTGGACACAGTCCATTTGCCACATGGGACTCACAGTCTTAATCCCCACTTTACAGATAAGGCAAATGAGGCCTAGGAAAATTAAGTGACTTGCTCAAGGTCACACAGGAGACAGGTGGTGGAGCCAGGATTAGAAACCAGGTCCTTTTGACTCCCAGGCCCGTGTTCTATTCACTAGGCCACGCCGCGAAAGAGCCCGAGCTTGGGAGTCAGAGGTCATGGGTTCGAATCCCGACTCCGCCACCTGTCAGCTGTGTGACTGTGGGCAAGTCACTTAACCTCTCTGGGCCTCAGTTCCCTCATCTGTAAAATGGGGATTAACTGTGAGCCTCACGTGGGACAACTTGATTACCCTGTATCTACCTCAGCGCTTAGAAAAGTGTTCTGCACATAGTAAGCGCTTAACAAATACCAGCATTATTATTATTCTCAGGCAGAGAACAAGGTTATAAGGAAATTCAGTGATAACATCCCCGACTAAGCACTCATTTCCTCTTTTCCCATTCCCTTCTTTGTTGTCTTGCATTTGAATTTGCACCCTTTATTCATCTCTACTCTCAGTCCCACAGTGCTTACGTACAGATCCAAAATTAATTTAATGAATGTCTCCCCCAAGAGACTGTTAGCTCCTTGTGGGCAGGGAACAGATCTACCAACTCTATTATACTGTACTCTCCCAAGCGCTTAGTACAGTTCTCTGCCCATAGTACATGCTCAATAAGTACAAATGATTGATCCCATTTTCCTCCTTGTCAAATCCAACATCCTCAATTACACCTTTACACAGTCAGATATTTTGGCCTGGAACAGTTCCTGTTCTCTCTTTCTCTGTCACACACATTCATCTGCAGCTCAGTAAAGACAACCTTTGAATTAAGAGTTTCAGAATTACCTCTACTCATTTTGAAACTTACGGATGCCCTGAGAAACTTACCATAGCAATCACTGTATTATTAATATTATTATTATTGACTATAACTATCTTCAGGTACAAAGACAATGACATCATCCCACCACCAATATGCATAAGATTTTTTATTTTCCCAAAACCTTCATAAAAATGATTTCACTTTACACATAACATCCCTGGGAAGTTAGGGGCTGGTATTACAATTATTACCATTCCCGCTTAATATTGACAAAAAAAGGCACAGAAAAATTAAGTGACTTGTCAAAAATCACCAGTCGAACAATAGCACACCTGGTCTGCTCATTCCTTCCCTGGACTGAAGAAAGGTTAAACTAAATGTGACGCAAAAAATTCAGTCAGCAATAATGAATTTACCTGAAAAACACTGGTTGATCATTAAATGACGATTCTTCAACTGTTAGGTAGAGCTCCTCCTTATTGATTAGGTCTATGGAATCAGGGCTACCATTCTGGCAAGGCTGCTTCGGCCCAGGGAAAGAAATAACTGGATTTGGCTCCTTTGAGGCACTCAAATGCCGTGGCAAACTACAAGTTACATCAGCTCCAGGAGATTTTTTAACTAAAAACAAAAAAGTCATATTTGATTTAAAAGATGGATTTTTATTAAGTTTCTCAATCTAGTGAAGTATGACTAAACTGAACTTTTTGTACATAGGCGAGAATTTTATGAAAATAACTTTGGACCTTCTTGGGATAAAAATCTGCATATACTTTCCCTCAATGCAGCTTTTAATCTGGAATTGGCACATTAACGTGATCTCTGTCCCTATACAATGGGAGGAGAAATGTGGAGAGCAGACCTAGGATCTATAAATGGTCTTCACTGATCTCACAAATGCTTCTGTCTACTGGTTTTTGGGCCATTCTCCACGTTTGGCTGTCCAGAAAGTCTGTAACATCATGAGACCATGCCGCATTAAAACGACCATCCTCTCTAGAAATCGACATCCTGCGCTGTCACCAATGGCACAAGCCCAGCTGCATCCTTGTACCGACACTTCTTTCTGTAACGCCGGTGACCTCTCCGACTGACGCGGTCACTTAAAGCATCGCCTTCTTAGCGGACTCCTGATCCTGCAACGACTTCACGTGAAGCCAAAGGTGGCAAACACTCTCACCCGTGAGCTGCTACTGGTGAATGACTACAGAGTAGTGGCCGGCACTCTTGAAGGCCTACAATGGCTCAGTGAATATTTGGCATTAGCTGCTGTGACTTTGTTCTGACAACCAACTTGAACGAGATTGAACTCAGGCTGCAACTGAAGTCCAAAATTCCAAGGGCTTGCTCCTAAGCTGTGCGACTTAAAACCGTCGGGAGCCAGGATTAGAACCCAGGTCCTCTGACTTCCAGGCCCATGCTCCTTCCACTTGGCCTGGGTGCTTCTCAACCGCACGATAAATAAGGTTGCTAACCATCACATGCTCGGTTTGGAATCGGCCGAATGCCTCACGCCTTGGCCTCTACGCGCAACACACCAGACGGACGAAAACTTCATTATCACCCATATTCCTATGTGCAATGGATATTCATTCATTCAGTCGTATTCATTGAGCGCTTACTGTGTGCAGAGCACTGTACTAAGCTCGGCGAAAGCACAATATGGGCGTGTTTGGGTGTGCCTCTCCATATCTATTCACTAATGCACATATACTTGAATTTTATATCTAAAACTGAAACTGCAACTTTGGTAGACTGCATTTTACTATAGTAGCTTAAATCCTGTCTCTGTAATAGTGCAAACCCAAATAATCCTGTGAAGCTTAAATGGGGAATATCAAATACAAAACTTTTCAGAAAAGCCTCACAAATCACAATCTTTTCGTATTTCGGTAAAATAATCTTTCTAAAACGATCAACACATTTACACGGACTACCTTCTGGATCTGGAGTCGTTAGAAGCTCCACTTCGGTAGAAAGACTTGTGAAAAAATCTTTCAAGAAAAACAAGGCATCCTAAAATGAAGAAATATTGCATAATTATGATTAACTGAGACTGCGGCTGTAATTATTGAATTACAAGAAATAATATAAGATCTAAACAGAATCTTATAGTTTTCAGTTGTGAGCAAGTGAAAAAGAAAACTAAGAAGGAATTATTAAATACTTCTTTTAAGAACTTCTAACATGAATTATTTTGTTCCACAAGTAACTTGAAATTCCCTGAAGAGATCTCAGTCCCTCTGGCAAATCCAAGTGAATTTGGGGCAGTTTTCATTTTTGATTGGCACATACTTGGTTTTTTGAAAAGGCATTTTTAAAAAATGATTTCTTTTTGGAAAAACCCACAGATGTATCTGAAGACAGGGAGAAGATTTTTGCACGTTGGCCACGTCTGCACGTAAAAAACTGAGACTGTGTTTTAACTGAGCCTGCCAAATGGTGTAGAATCCCTTCCGGCAGCTGTTCCTAGGGAAAATTACACTAAGCACAGGAAACTATCTGATCTAATCGGGATGACTAGTTCAGATACTCAGAAATTTGGGTGGGCTTGGTTAACTCAGGTGAGCGCTTGCCCGATTTGGTAAATTTAAGGTTCTGGTTCGGGTTGCGTTTTTTGATTAGAGACTGTGAGCCCGTCATTGGGCAGGGACGGTCTCTATCTGTTGCCGAAGTGTTCATTCCAAGCGCTTAGCGCAGTGCTCTGCACATAGTAAGCGCTCAATAAATACTATTGAATGAATGGAGTAACTGCTGATGAGAATATTGGAAAATCAGCTTGCGATTGCTATAGGTTATTTTTTGGCCACTAGATGGTAGCACTTTCATGCAGGTTACAATTTCCTGGATGGCAAATAAATCTAAGAACAGTGGTTAAAAAAAAAATAAATAAATCTGATATCCTTTCATTTTCTTCAGAAATTACAACTGGATAATTACTCTTTTGCATCCCCAAGCTAGAAATTTGGAACATCTCCACTGTAAAGACATTAATCACCATTTTAAATTATTTCTCATCAAAAATTGCAGTCGCGGCTTAAGTTTTGCAGATGGATTCATTTCATATTTCAGAGGCCTATCTATAATATTAACTCTTGAAAGGAGTCTGAAAATGCAGTAAAGGTATTACTACATTTCTGAGTTCTTTCCATAAATTTGGTGCATTCGCCCCTTCCTCCTCCCCCTCACATATACACACATCCCCACTCTTTCTCTCTTCCATAAGCAGCAAAATCTATAGAGAAAAATTCTGGACCAGTAGGCAGGTAATTATTTTTCTGGATTCATCAACAGCAAGCTTTGTGACCTTGGGCAAGTCATCAAACCTGTCAAATAGGGAAAATATTGCTTGGCTGCTGCCTCCTCACTACCTCAGAAATTTTGGAAGAAGCAATAGTCATTACAATTTTGTCTTTCTTAAAGCTGCCCTGAAAAGAGCTAAAAAAAAAATTTAAGAACACGAGACTATAACAGGTGCTCTCTTTTAGTCTTTAGGTTATAGAACGTACTCCTGTATATTTAAATAAATCTAGGTGAGAAAAATCACTGAGGCACAGATTTCTTTGGGAAGAAAAAAAAACTGCTGTTAAGGGTAAAATATTATTGGGCACTGCATTTTACAAAAGAGGATATTGAAAAATGGCTTGTGTGACTATCTGCACTGCGTCACATGATGTCAGAGCCAGAGCAGTGCTAGGGTCATGGAAGTCCTGAAACAACTGTTTCTGAGTTTCCTGGACCCAGAAACATCCAAGGATTTGGCCGTAGCAGGGCAACTGGCAGTAGTGCCGGCTTCAGGAGCGGTCTCAAGTGACCCCCTAAAATCCAAATTACTATTATTATTGTCGTTGTTATCTCTTAAGCACTTACTGTGTCAAGCACTGCTCTAAGCACTGGGGTAGATACAAGTGAATCAGGTTGGGCACAGTGTCCCACAGGGCTCACAGTCCAAGTAGGAGGGAGAAGAGGAGTGAAATAGAGGAGAGAAAAGTAGGCACAGAAAAGTTAACAGACTTGCCTAAGGGCAAAGAGCAAGCGGTTGGAGGAGCCAAGATAAGAACCCAGGTGCTTCGACTCCCAGGGTTATGCTCTTTCCAGGAGGCCGTGCTGCTTCTCTAATGCGCAGGGGGCTTCCCACATCCCCTATCCCTTCCTCCAGATCATCAGGCCTCAGTACTCCTAGCTCCCCACCCTGGGTTCAGACCCTGTCTCGCCTCTAAATATACGTTCTAGACTGTAAGTTCGTTGTAGGCAGAGAATATATTCACTAACTCCGTTATACTGTACTCTCCCACGCGCTAAATACAGTGCTCTGCACACAATATGCCCTCAATGAAAATGACTGACTGATGCTTAAACGTGTTGCGTTCAAAAGGAGGGCAAGATGGGATCCAGGAATATCACTTTTTCTACATCTCTGAGAAGTTACTGCTGTACCTCTCTTAGGCTCATCTATTTTCAGTATACCTTCTTTGGCTAGGTTTCATCCTCGAGGGATTCTTTCCTATTACTCCTCACTATATTCATAAAATTTATTTCCCTGGCTGTTTTCTCCGAGATTAATGTTTCCCCATTTAAAAAAAATCATTTTGCTCTGTAGTTCTAAAAAAGAAATTACATTCAATATTAAAACCAAAAAGTCCATTAAAGAAAATTGGCCTTGATAAGTCTAGTACATTGGTATCATAAAGATCTCGCTTGCTTAAATTCTCAGCACTCATCGGTGATTTCTGTTGCCCATTTTTCCTCAAATACTTCATCAAATTTCTCTAATACCTAAATATCAATAAATTAAATGAAAAAGACAAACATCAAACAAAGGAGAAGGAAATGAAGAAAATGTAATGAGGAAACATAAATTTTAAGTACTCACTGGCAAGCCCAATCAACCTGGGGAACTATATCAAGAACCAATAATGGCTTTTGAGAAGTTTTGCCGAACTGTAGTTATGAGTTTTCACCAGCTAATTTTCTCCGGGAGAGCTGCAATACACTCATCCCGTTAGCGCTTTCGTGACAGCACTACTGAATTTCAATGCCATCATTACCAGCAGCGCGGTCTTACTTTGAGAGAACGGCTGCAAAGTTCGCTTCCCCTTAAACACCTCCCTCCCTCCCTCTCCTCACTTAACCTCAGAAGTCCTATGACTGACCTGAATAGGTGAAAGTCCTTTGATTGGCCTGAATAGATGATTAGAGCTCATTCCAATTTAGCATCAGATAGGGGCAGATCTCGAGGGCTTGGAGGCCTTGAGTGTAAGGACTCCTCCCTCTATGAACTGCCTAGTTATTTTGTTTTACATTGCTGATTTCTATAATATACAGTTGCATTTTCATTTGGAACTCTGTGGGACAGGGACGGTCAAATTTCCTTTCTAATGACCCCAACACTTAGCATCCTGGGGTACAAAATAAAGATTACTACTGCATAGATGACAGCAGATCTCTAGTACATTCACTTAAGGGGGTTATTTGCTTTGAGAAGTAAATATCTTCATACGAAAGCATAAAAAGCCTCCAATTAAATTTTTTTGTTATTGGTACATATTTGCATGCTACTTGATCATAAACCTATTATTCATTTATTGTTGCTTTGAATCATATATATATATATATATATATGGTCGTTATTTCAAATCTCTTGAATATTATTTCCTATGGGTCACTAAACTTCCATAAACACTTTTTAGCTTAACACTCTTCATCCAACTAAATTTCAGGAATTTAGCTATATAGCAATTAAAATATAGATGCCCATTCCTGGATCTTCTCTTTATTTTACTAGCAAGTAGTTTACTTCATAAACCTCTTAACAAAGCATTGGATGAAATTAGCTATAATTGCTAAGAGAGAAATCTTAGAATGTAGACTTGTAAGGTAAGAGCTAAAGTAAGGGGGAAACTAAGAGAGGCAACATCCACATAGAAGTGGGACGGTAGAGGTGAAACCATCAGTCATTAGAGAAGCAGCGTGACTTAGTGGAAAGAGCACGGGCTTGGGAGTGAGAGGATGTGGGTTCTAATCCCGGCTCCCCCAGTGGCCGCTGTGTGACCTAGGGGAAGCCGCTTAACGTCTCTGTGTCTCAGTTACCTCATCTGCAAAATGGGGATTAAGATTGTGAGCCCTATGTAGGACAACCTGATTACCTCTGTATCTACCCCGGCCCTTAGAACAGTGTCTGGCACATGGTAAGCGCTTAACACATACCATAACAATAATAACAACATATTATTATTATAACTATTATTATTATTAGAGGATACCCTGGGTGCTGCTGCCTAGCTCGGATCAGTAAATGGCTACTTGACCGCTCCTAACATTCTTTTACCTCCCAGGTTCTTCTGCTGTGACTTCCCCTTTCCTGGTGCCATGTCTCTTTCTGCGTATTATCAATTTCCAAGATTCACCACTTGGGCGTCTTGCCCCATCACTCCCAATCTTAAAATCAAAAGCGGGCAGCCCTATTTTATTATTGTCTCTCCAAAAACAAGATTACTCTCATTTTGCTTTGTAACTCCCACCAAATTCTGCCACTCCTTCTCAAGAGTGGGGCCAAATTCTACCTAATCCTCTACCCCCAATATAAGGCCCTCTTAGCGCTACTGCACTCTCCTAAGCACTTAAAGTGATTTGCACACCGTAGGTGCTCTTGAAGTACCACTGATTGATTCCTTCTGCAAAAGGTCATCCATACTTTGATTATTCCCATGTTGACTCCTTGTCTGAAAATGTCAACCACCACAATCACTTTACTTCCCTCAAGACAATTTAAAATATTTGTCATAGCTTCCAAATCTCTTCACCGCATCAACTCTACTCACATTCCTTTGGTCATCTCCTACTTGTTTCTTTTTTTCAATTAGGCATTTACTTTATTGATCCTCCTAACTTTCACTAACTGTAATACCTTTTCATTTACCACTCCAAATTCCTAAGCGTCGTGCCTTCCCCATCTAATTGAATAAATGATCTCTTTTAACCAAGGGTATTAACAGAGCATGTACTAAATGTAGAACATTGTACCAAATGCTTGGGAGAGTATCCAGCCCTCAAGAAATCTATAGTCTCCTTCAAGGACTATCTAAAACATGTTTGAGTCTGAATGTTCATCTTTCTTGCCCTGGTAGACTGTAAACCCTATTGCAGAAAATTTTATTTCTCAGCTACAGCTTTGCCTGAATATTCAATAGTATTTACTGAGCGCTTACTATGTGCAGAGCACTGTACTAAGCGCTTGGAATGTACAAATCGGTAACAGATAGAGACAGTCCCTGCCCTTCGACGGGCTTACGGTCTACCTGGGGGAGACGGACAGACAAGAACAATATGATATAATAAGACATGATATAAACATTAAAAACCATCAGCTGTGGAGACGCTTTGAGAATAGTGTATCAGCACGAGTCAACTTTATAATTATGAAATACCGAGGATTTAGGGAACAAGGAATGTGTTTTGCAATGCCACCCAATTACTTCAGATGGAACTCTTTCAAACCTAATGCTTCGGTCAGCACGGTGTCATTCCTGATAACAATTCCATACATTATTTACAAATTACAAACCTGGTCAATATTGAGGCGAAGTGGCATTAATGACACTCTTAAACAACATTCTTGTGGTGATCTGCCTGACTCTGGGCGCACATGTAAGGCTTTCACTGTTAACTGCAAAAGAAGCAGGCAAAAATGGAGACTTACTTTGTACCATATGCTACAGTTGAGTTCATTTCGACAAAGTCCACTTTAAATCACATAAAGGAAGCCAACAAGAAATATAACCTTCAACAACTCCTATAGCAGAAGGGAAATTTCTAAAACTTCTAATTTTCTTGAAATGCTCCTCCTGCACCAAGCTCAAAACACTTGAAACCTTAAAATTTAAAACATTTTAAAACTGAAATACTTCCTGCGGTAACGAAGATAACAGCGACGAAAACCAGCAATGGGAATGGCTTTTCCAACAGTGATTATTACAGCTCCGGCCTTCGTTTAAAAGATGGACAAGAGCAGAAACTGAGACAATTGATGAAATTTTTGAAAATTATGAAAACACTTTAAGCTATCTTTAATAACAGGAATTGCGCATGAGGTTGAAAACAAATTTTGTGTCTAACTATAACTTTAACGTACGCACCTCCCCAAAACGCCCCTCCCAAATTGAGATTTCTGAAGTAAAGAACAAAACGTTAGTTTTAAAATATTACCATGTTTGAATGAGCTTTTCTAGGCATCTCCTTACTGCAGTAGAGGTAAAGAAATTTATTCATTTGTGATGTGGCTAGGCGATCTCGGATCTCAAGGTCCTGAACGATAAACACTTGACGAGACACTGGTTGTTCTATTAAACTGGAATCGCATTCTGGTCTGCTTGTAGGATATACTTCATGCTGAAATTTCACCTTGACGATAAAAAATTCATATAATGATACAAAGACGAGAGGTTATGAAACCGCTCCCCAAACATATAGTAGGCTAGAAGCAGTGCGGCTCAGTGGGAAGACCACTGTCTTGGGAGCCGGAGGTCGTGGGTTCTAATCCCAGCTCCACCACTTGTCAGGTATGTGACTTTGGCCAAGTCGCTTAACTTGTCTGTGCCCTCAGTTACCTCATCGGTAAAATGGGGATTAAGACTGTGAGTCCCACGTGAGACAACCTCATTCCCCTGTATCTATCCCAGCGCTTAGAACAGTGCTTGGCACATAGTAAGCGCTTAACAAATACCATAATTATTATCATTATTATTACTCGATTTTAACACCGTTTGTTATCAACTCCTGCTAAGAAATGGAGAGAAAACTATTTCTTCTCCAGTCTTGGTTAAGCCATCTGCCTCTCCAAATCAAAATTTCAGTTGATGTAAAATCACAAATGGATTTAGTTCTGTATTTAGACATGTGGTGAAAATTAGGGTTATAGCAGTGTCTAATGAATGTGATTTTCATTCTCTTGACCCACTTTCTCTCTACTTATCTCTCTCTCTCTGTCTCACTAGCATGGTGTAATGGAAAGAGTATGGAGATAAGGCCTGTTTTCTTATTCCAGTTCCGCCACTTGCCTAATCTGGGCCTCAGTTTCTTCATCTATTAAATGGGGATTCAATACCTGCTCTCCCTCCCACTTAGACTGTGAGCCCCATGTGGGCGGGGACTATGTCCAATCTGAATATCGTGCACGTATCCCAGGGCTTACTACAGTGCTTGGCACATAGTCAGCACTTACACACCACAGTTATTATTATTACATTCTCTCTGATTATTGATTTATTAAGTTCTGTGAAGGCTCAATATATATCAACTGAATTGGACAGAAATTTCAGTTCCTAAAAAGATTATGAAATGGAAAAAAATCCCAAAGCTGTTGAGCCACCAGATTTTCCTCTCATCGTAACGACTCACCTTGCTCAACTGGATTTCCATTAAGAAATCATGGTTCCTTCCTTTGCCTCCATATACCATACTCCGCCCGTGTCTTGTGGGTGTGTGAGAAGGAGAACTATGAGGACTGCTAGATGTAAAAGCAAGGAAAATTAAGACCAGGTTAATGGTATTATAACCGTAACAATTCAAGGGGCTAATGGAACATGGGAAGTGGGAGGGAAAACTGAGTCACAAAATGGAGTTTAAAGACACAGCCCCAAAGATAAAGATGCACAATTTTATCTTACAATCGTTCTTGAATTCTAAAAAGTATCCTAAAAGTCTGACATTTCAAAAAACAAAACAAAAACCCACCCGTTTTACTAGGAATTTGGTTAAGCCTTGGTTAATTCGTATTTATGATAAAGCAGGGCACAATTCGAAAGCTTTGCTATGTATGTTTTATAAATAGATATTAAGGTATTTCAAAATCAAATGAAGAGATTTAAACTACACATGAAAAGCTAGAGATGAATTTTCAGGAAGTGAGTGATCAGTCCATGGTAGATTCAGATGCTATCCTGTTAAATGACAATTCATAAAATTCTGAAAGCTCAAAAGAGAAATCTTCCCAGTCTAGTCTACTTTCACTACAAAATTAGAGAGTCTAAAATCTTACATATAAATATACTTACTTGTAACTTTTAGCAGGAGAAATAGGAGGCCCAGTTCCAAAATCTTTTCCCCCATAAAGATGCCAAACAAGAGATATTTCTTTAACAACATATCGTATAATAGGGATAGGAAAATGTAAAGGGGCTTTGCTCGTATCGGTCTTTTTTACAGGCAGGCTAAAATAATTCTCTATTATTAGGATGGCATCATCAACCAATATTTTCACCACTGGCTCTTCCTCCTTCTCCTAACAAATAAAATTGATGTATCATCATTATCGTGAAAAGGCATATATTAAAACTCATAAGTACATAGCACAAAATGATTACCCTGGTTGCAATTGCTGCTATAATTTTTAAAACAATGCGGCTGAATAATTTCTGACCGTCATGTCTGCCTAGTTTACTCTTTTGTCTTAAATGTGCTAATTTAACAGAAGAAGCTTCTTGAAAACAATAGTTCTCATTATCTAAATTATGAAATAATTTCAAAGAACCACATAGTTTTCTTAGTATGAAAATACACCCTGTCAAAACATCAAATTAAATGCTCTCAGTTAAAGGTTCAACACAATACCAAAATACACATTTAGGCTTCGCAGTAATCTGAAGTAATCTAAATTTAGTTAATCAAGTACCGTAATTACCTCCTGGATTATTATTGGGCCGGTTCCAGCCACTTCAAAGGCCAGGTGGGGGAAGAAAGGGACTGTTGCCACATGACTGGAGATAGTAAATTTTTTTAGATCAACTGGCACCATTCTGTTGCTGCTTCTCTTGCTATTTACTCACTTTTGCTCAGGGTGTGGGAGGTCTGAATGGCATCAGTAAATAATTTACATAAAGGACTTCATAAAATAATTTGAGATACGGCTGAGGGAAATGCTAAAAACCAATGTGTCACAACATTCAAATTTCTTTCTACCTTTTCTGCTGTGCTGTTCTCTCCCAAGCGCTTAGCACAGTGTTCTACGCACAGAAAGCACTCGATGAATACCTATGACTGAGATGTCCATATATGTGTATGTAATTATATCGTTCATAATATAGATTATCTGTATATATAATTGATCCTTAATGCTAAAAGAAATTCATCTGTGGATGTATACTGGTGACTGAAAAGTCTCTAATGTAAGACCTGCAGCCCTATCAGGTGTACATACATATGTATTCATTCATTCGATCTTATTTACTGAGCACCTACTGTGTGCAGAGCTACAAGCTCCTTGAAGGCAGGACGTGTGTCTACCAAATCTCAACTGTATATATCTTCATCACCTTATTTATTTTATTTTGTTTAATGAGATGTACATCACCCTGATTCTATTTGTTTGCCCACTGTTTTTATGAGATGCTCTTCCCCTTGACTCTATTTATTGCCATTGTTCTTGTCTGCCTGTCTCCCCCGATTAGACTGTGAGCCCGTCAAAGGGCAGGGACTGTCTCTATCTGTTGCCGATCTGTACATTCCAAGCGCTTAGTACAGTGCTCTGCACATAGTAAGTGCTCAATAAATACTATTGAATGAATTAATGAATGAAATCTACTGTGTTGTACTTTAGATCGTAAGCTCCTTGAAGGCAAGCTACATGTGTCTACCAATTCTACTGTGTTGTTCTTTAGAGAAGCAGCATGGCCTAGTGGGTAGAGCACGAGACGGAGTCAGAAGGACTTGGTTTCTAATCCTGGCTCTGCCACTTGTCTGCTGTGTGACTCTGGCCAAGTCACTTTGCTTCTCTGGGCCTCAGTTCCCTCATCTAGAAAATGGAGTTTAAGACCGTGAGCCCCACTTGGGACAGAGACTGTGTCCAACCTGACAAATCTGCATCTACCTCAGCGCTTAGTACAGTGCCTGGCACATAGTAAGCACTTAATAAGTACCGCAATTATTATTAACACTCTCCAAGCGCTCTGCCCAGAAAAAAGGTTCAATAAACACCACTGATCGAATTCCTAATTAATAGGAGGAACTTCTTACATGAACAGCTGCTTTGGGAGCAAAAAGAATGCAGAAGTCATCGTTTTCCGAGGGCGCATCGGTCATCGCGTCACTGATCAAGTGGTGAGTGAATGAGGTGTAAGTGGGGCTGGGATCCGGGGAGGCATTCCCACTCTCGTCTGGAAACAGGAAGAGATCTGAGCAAGATGGCTCCTGAGCTTGACATTTTTCATCCAAAATCCCTAGGTAGAAAAGAACACAAAAAAGAATTAGTTTCAGGGCACCTCGCGTCACACCCCCAAATATATATATATACCCATCATTTCTGCTTAGAATTTTTGAGGACGCTAAAATTTACCTTCAGGAACTACAGAGGGGAAGAATGCCACCCTATCTGTTCCTTTCGGTTCTATTTTGGGCATGCCAAAAGTGTACATTCAGGGAACAAAAATCAATGTAATAAACTCCGTTTCTAACCCATGAATTAAAAATACATTTAAACTGGATTATGAGTTATTACAACTAGCATCTAGAGTTGCAAATCCTCTCTGAACACATACGAACAAATTACAATTTTTTGCCTGCTTGGATAACTGAGTCACTAATTACAAACCTGCAGCAGTGCTTAAAGGTGTAGAAAAACGGACGCGTAGAATGACGTGACTGTTCACAGCTTCACGGTAGAGACTCTGGAAAGACCGTAAGCTCCCTGTGGGCGGGGAAAGTGACTACCAATGCTGTCGTATCATCCTCTCCCAAGCACTGAGTACAATGCTCTGCACACGGTAAGCCCTCAAATACTGATGATTAACTGAATGCTAACTCGTTCACACTATTAGGAGAACAGTTGGCATCTGCTGCATAGATTGTGCATACAGAGCAGGAACACAGGCGAGACCCGAGGCACTTCCCACAGGTCCTAATTTATTGATGATGATAACGACGGTGGTGCTTGTTAAGCGCTTACTATGTGTCAAGCACGGTTCTAAGCGCTGGGGGAGATACAAGGTAATCAGGGTGGACACAGACCCCGACCCACACTGGGCTCACAGTCTTAATCCCCAATTTACAGATCAGGTAACCGAGGCCCAGAGAAGTTACGTGACTTGCCTAAGGTCACACAGCATACGAGTGAAGGAGCCGGGATTAGAACCCATGACCTTCTGACCCCCAGGCCCAGGCTCTATCCACTACGCCAGGCTGGTTCTCATAGGAGGAACTTAGAGCACTGGGAGAAGTGATCTTTATATTTGCTTTTCTTTTGGGATTTTGGCGCACTGCAGCTCTAAATGTGCAAGAGTGGCTCTATATCTGTTTTGGAATTGGGATAAGAGCAACAGTAGGACATCACAAAAGTTTTATTTTAAGTCTCCCAAATGGTTTTAGATCCCCAGATTTCTGAGGATACCAACACTTTAGGGAACTAATTTCCTATTTTTATCACTAGATTATTTTTATTAGAGTAAATAATAAATACATTTTATTAGATTAAATAACAAAATTACTGGCTTGAAGAGGGAGGTTTCCAAGCCTTTAAGTCTATTTTTTAAATACTTTTTTCTGGAAATATTTATAAATTACAGGATTACAGTTTAATTATTACAATGACAGCCCCTTAAAAAAAGAATTTAAAGACCGGTTTTTACCATTTGACTGTGGTTTTATGGGAGAAGTAGTTTGCTGGGTATCAATTTCCTCCATGGCATCACTCATCAAATCCCGTAAAATCTGCTGATCAGCTTCAGGGAGTACGGGGCCTTGCGTAGACTGTCGATTGGCAGGGTATAACTAGAACCAAAAAGTCACAATTAAATACAGAAGTGGTAACTAGAAACATGGTATTCTTAAAGTTACAGAAGAAATTTTTGCATGGGATAAAATTTACTTCTAAAAGGTTTTCAAGAACTAGAAGCCGATTCACTTTTTCTGTTAAAATAGTTGATACTAAGTGCTAATTAATACATTGCCACGCAGTCGATGAGGCCCAGCTAGCCACAAAATGAGAGTTAATCCATTTTCTCGGAATGTAAAAGTTGTAGTCCATTGTCATAGTTTAGAAGTTGGCCATATCTCAAAGGCACCCACTATTTTAGTCACTTCTGTTCCTCCAAAATTACACAATATTTACATTCTGTCATGTTAAATAAGTTCTCAGGGTTCAGGATTGCTCCTGTCCCTTGGGAGGAGGCCTCTTTAACAAATGGATAAAAGGGACCACTACCCAAGGTCTTCAGGAAAGCTCCTCGCAGCTGTCTGGTCAGTACACTCTCCCCCCTTAGTACTGCTGCAGCTGTGGTGGTGTGAAAATTAGCCCTTGAAATGTAGGAGAGGGAAGACAGCCCATAGAGGTAGGGGAGTTTTGAATGCTTAGTAGAGGGTTCTGCACACAGTAAGAACTCAGTAACACCACCATTGCTCAACTGGGCTCAGACTCTCTAGACTACTCTTGGTCTCACGAATTAGCCAAGCCATTGTCCAAGTACAGTGAAACTATTCAGAACCTTTCCTAGCTCTCAATAATAACGTTGGTACTTGTTAAGCGCTTACTATGTGAAGAGCACTGTTCTAAGTGCTGGGGTAGATACAGGGTAATCAGGATGTCCCACGTGAGGCTCACAGTCTTAATCCCCATTTTACAGATGAGGGAACTGAGGCACAGAGAAGTTAAGTGACTTGCCCACAGTCACACAGCTGACAAGTGGCAGAGCCGGGATTCGAACCCATGACCTAAGAGTAAATGACTCGCTACACTGTAATGATCCTCTCTTACCCTTGTGTAATTTCTACCCATCCTCGACATTTGTGACTATATATTCATTCATTTGTGCTTTCTATTATTTATTCTGCTTACTCGATTTGTGAACATTTTTACGTCTGTCTCCCTTCTTAGTGTTTAAATCAGTGCGAAGGGAATGTGTCATTTCTGACTGTTGTACTTTCCAAAATACTGTGTCGCGTGCACTGTACCCAAGAGCTGCTCAATAAATGGTATTACCACTGTTATTGCCATTAATTAGTATGCTGGTGAAAAAGTTAGTTTGAGAGTCCTCAGGTTCTAGAAGCGTTCATCCATTCCACTCGGGCATATCTCATGATGAGGAGATCAATTATGACTACTTTTGAAAAAAAAATGAAGCACACTGGATCAAAGACCACTGGAAGGGTAAGGAATAAATCTCCAGATTCCTAACTCAACAAGCTATGCTCTTCCCACCATTTTTACCATCATTCAATTAGCATTTTTTTCTTTTGGTGGAATCTGAAATCCCAGGTAAATTAAGGGTCAAACTGGATTCATTCATTTCAATTGTATTTATTGAGCATTTACTGTATGCAGAGCACTGTACTAAGTGCTTGCACTGTACTAAGCTGGATAATACCAAAGTTATGGGCTCAAATCAGAGAAATACTTGCTTTTGCCATATGCAAGTTTTCACTTCAAGTTGCGCCTAGAATGCTGTTTGAGAATTTGGGAATGTTCTTCAGAAATCAGGTCTGTTTTGGATACATTTAAACACTATCAGAAAAAAAAGCGGTTGAAAGCCTCTGTGGGACAAGGGCTGTATCCAACCCGATTGCCTTGTTTTAACCCCAGTGATTAGCACAGTGTTTGGCTCATACTAATAAATGTCAAAATCACTAATATCGCAATTATTGTACACATATGCTCATCAGCCACCGATACACAAAATTGTGAATTTCCTTAAGGCAGGATTTTCTAAGAATACAGCCCCTGCATTACAGAAGAACTAGATGTCCTCAATTTAAGAGGTACACAGTATTGGAATGCAAAACTAAGAGCCGTATGTACATAAGACTCCTCTCCCTCACTCAACTCACGTCTTCAGTCTATCACTAAATCCTGTCAGCTCAACCTTGACGAATCGCTAAAATCCGCCATTTCCTCTCCCTCCAAACTGCTACCATGTTAATCCGAGCATGCATCCAATCCCACCTTGATTACTCTATCAGCCTCCTTGCTGACCTCCCTGCCTCCTGCCCCGTCTCTCCCCACTCCAGTCCATACTTCACGCCGCTGCTCGGATCGTTTTTCTACGAAAACGTTCAGCCCATGTTTCCCCACTCCTCATGAGCCTCCACTCGTTGTCCATCCAACTCCTCATCAAACAGAAACTCCTTACCAAGGCTTTAAAGCTACTACTATAACCCAGACCGCACACTTTACTCATCTAATGCCAACCTACTCGTTGTACCTCAATCTCGTGTATTTTGCCGCTGACCTCTCGCCCACATCCTGCCTCTGGCCTGGAACACCCTCCCTTCCTCATATCTGAGAGACAATTACTCTCCCCACCTTCAAAGCCTTACTAAAGGCACATCTCCTCCAAGAGGCCTTCCCTGACTAAGCCCTCATTTCCTCTTTCCCCACTCCCTTCTGAGTCACCCTGACTTGCTCCCTTTATTTCATCCCTTCCCCCACATTCGCAACAGACCATTTACGCACATATCTGTAATTTATTTATTTATATTAGTGCCTGTCTCCCACTCTAGACCGTAAGCTCACTGTGGGCAGGGAATATGTCCGTTGTACTCTCCCAAGTGCTCAGCACAGTGTACTGCACACAGAAAGCACTCAATAAATACAATTAATTGATTGATAAGAAACGAGGTACCACTCCCCATTATTCTCAACACCAATCAGCTCCTTACTGTGCTGTTCCGGACTTTGAAATTAGCTGCGGATAAGATGTCTGAGAGGGTTTTAGAGAAGAATTTCAAAGAACAGAAAAGGATTTGAAAATAAGCAAACAGGTTAAAGAAACCGGGATTATTAAATAGAAAAAAGGCCACGGGTCAACTTGAATGTCCTCTAGTGACATAAAATGGTATTCTGCCATTTCAAATCTTCACTGGGAACAGGACGAGAAGTGATGAATGAGAAGGGGAAGGCCTTTCTGCGCCTGATCATCCAGGGAATTTGTGCAATGGTCATTGGAGATCTTTAACTATCAAATCCAACCTTGAATGGGGTTGCCCAACACAAGGGCAATGGACCAGATATAATTTCTCAAGGTTTCTGCTTCCCCTATCTGCTTTCAGGATCGCTGCTGTAGGTCTTAATGCAGCATTCTTCCTTTTGCAAATATGCCACTAGATGTTAAATGTTACCTTTGCACTGTGTACCTTAGTCTTTCGCTGTGTCGCTCCAGGTTTAATTTCTGTTGGGCTGGGCGACTGCAAGTCACCATAACTTGCAATATACTGAATTAGATTCATTAAAGCAGCACAGGAGTCAGAGCATGTTCTGATGTGGATAACATCACTTGAACAGTGTAGTTCAAAGCGAGGCTTTGTCTAGAAAACAACCAAAAAAAGCACATTTTCGTCTACCACCGAGAAGCTACAGTTTAAACGGAATGAACGTAATGAAGACTAATCATGCCAGATTAAAACAAAAATTCAATGTTCATTTCTATTTTGTGGCAACGTTAAGTCTTTTACCAGTTGTCCAAAATATGCTATTCATTAAAAAGACATCAGCTCTAAATGCAAGGTACTGGTTTCATTCTTAACAGTCATAAGTTATTTTATCTCTTCCAAGTACTTACTTGTTCGCCATCAGAACCAAATTTCACTGCTGTTATAGTCAGTTCCAAAAGACCCATATCAATTACCCGAACATAATCTGCAAATAAAAATTAAACTAAATAAAGTACCAAATGCTGCCTTGGTCAAAATGCTAGTGATCACCATTACGGAATATTTATTAAACACCTTTCAGATAGATAGTACTTCAACATGTGCTACAAGAAAGCCTACAATATAGGTCCTTAGAATCCATTTTTGATGGAAATAAGTTTTCCTTATTCTGTTGACATTTGGAGGACAGAGTTCTGTGTCGCCTCCTTCAGTTTAGTAACCTTTACCCCAAAGTCGCGAGTCACACGTGACCATTACCGCTTCACTGATATACAGTATAATAAATACATGCTAACACAACTCATCCATTTTATGAGTTTTCACCTAAACTCTTACCTCTATGCAAGTTGACAGCCACAGTATTACATTTGTCAGACAAATGTAGAGCAGCTTCATCCATGATAATTCTAAAAGAGTGTTAGAAAATCATAAACTTTATCATTCCAGGTAAGAGGTCGAGCCACCAAAAGTAAAATACACACCCACCCACCGGGGCTTCGCTCTGCTGCCCGATGAAACTAGATCTTACTGGATTTTGACGGCCTACCCGAACAATATAGAGTCCCTTCAGGCTGAGAATTTCCCAGATTCTGGTGCATCCCACCTGCCCCTCAATTCAAATTCCGTGGTCACTTGGGAGCTCACTTCAAGTGAGCCCCAAAGCCCTTCCAAACCCAAAGAGAGAACCAAGCTGCTCCAACCTCATCAAAACGTCCTGTCTACTTGCTTTGTTTTGCTGTCTGTCTCCCCCTTCTAGACTGTGAGCCCGTTGATGGGCAGGGATTGCCTCTATCTGTTGCCAAACTGTACTTTCCAAGCACTTAGTACAGTGCTCTGCACACAGTAAATGCTCAATAAATACGATTGAATGAATGAATGAATGAAACCTCTGATGTGGCCCTGATCCTCTGATGGGATCCTACGGGAGCAACTATGCCCCTATTACACTTTCTTCTTCGATCTGGAAATATTTTACACCTTTTAAGTGTAATAATCCTAGTAGAACCAATATTTTTCAAATATTTGGTAATAGGAATTCCTAGAACAGTCAAAACAAAACCAAGTCCACTGCATCCGACGCAACCGGAGGAAGATCTGTCGATGAAACTCCCAAAGACGCTCCCAGACTAACTGGATTCTCGGTTCTTCACATCCACACACGAGGTAATAATAATAATAATAATAATGTTGGTATTTGTTAAGCGCTTACTGTGTGCAGAGCACGGTTCCACTGCCCCACATCGCCGGCTCCGGGACTCGCCGAGAAAAGCCCCAGGGATCCACGACTACGAGAGGCTTACTCCGCCCCCTCCGAGAGTTTCAGAAGCACCAGTGACCCCCACCTTCCCAGCTGACAGAACACAGGGAAGGCTGAGCTACTCATAACCAGAGTCGCTGACCTGAAGCTTCTCCACTTCAAGAACTGTTTTCCTCGGTACAGTCTTAATTTCTGAATCTGTGATTTTAATAGCACCCACTTTTTACAATTTATTCCTTCTCTTCTACTGCCTGACCTACACCTAATTAAAAAAACGACGACAACGGTATTTGTTAAATGCTTTAATCCCGATTTCGCACCTTGTCGGCTGTGTGATTTTGGGCAAGTCACTTAATTTCTCTGCGCCTGTTACCTCACCTGTAAAATGGGGAGTGAGACTGTGAGCCCCATGTGAGACAATCTGATTACCTTGTATTTACCCCAACACTTAGTACAGTGCTTGGCACATAGTAAACACGTAACAAATACCATAATTATTATTATTATTATTACGTGCCCAGCACTGTACTATGCACTGGGATAGATACAAGATAATCAGATCCTACACAGTCCCTGTTCCACATGGGACTCACAGGCTACGCAGGAGAGAGAACAGGTGTGGACATCCCATTTTACAGATGAGGAATCGAGGCCCAGAACAGTTAAGGGACTTGCCCAGGATCACACAGCAGACAGATGTTTGTGTGCCGTGCTATTTCCATTAGGCCAGGCTGCCTCTCACTTAGATTGTGAGTCTCCTGTGGTACAGAGACTGGTTCTGAACTCCTCATTTATATCTACCCAGCACAATATATGCACTTGATAGCATAATCAATGAACTGTATTTTTTTAATATCTTCATGTTGCAATCCCTCTATCATGAACGATTACCATAAATACGTTAATCTATGAACTATAATCACACGAGTGCAAAACTGGGAAACATTATTTTCCTCCCAATTATGTTCACCACTTATGCTTTTCAGGGCGAAGGGATATATTTTAAGAGTTAATCCCTTCCAAATACAAATAATATGATTTTTGATGGAATGGTCAATAGTCTACCAATAGAATGGCTTTAAATTAAATCCAGATAAACCGGGAAAGGTTTAAGAAGAATGGATGCAATTTATCACGAGAGACCTGAAGAACAGGATGTTTAATGAATATTAATAAAAGGCATATAAATTGCCTATGTAAGTTTAGCTAATAAAGCAATAAGCACTTCAAGAACATTTCTATTTCCTACAAAGTAAATTTTACACAGGTACCTGAGAGTAGAAGAAGATTTATCCAAAGCAACATTACTGGAAATGCTGAATGTTTCAACTTTTAGAAGAGATCTGGTTGGCAAATAAAGCGGCCTAAAATCCAAAGGGAAAATAAAATATTAAAGAAACGTAGCAAGAGCAATTCCCATTTACAAATTCTCCCAAATTCAGTTTTTGTCATAGGTTGATATCTTAGATTCAGGAAACATATACTTGTACCACATGTTGACTTACCGATAATCAAGTGCACAACTCCATAAGTGAACATGAAAGGTTGTAACAGAAGCTGGAGGATTATATCCCAAAACAGGTTCATCAGAAATATTCAAGAAATGTAAGATCTAGAATCGTAAAAATAAGATTTTTTAAAAAAAATTTTAAATAGTGATGTTTCTTTGCACCAACACATAAGTGTTTTACATCTAGAGAAGCGGGGTGGCCTAACGGAAAGAGCACAGGCCTGGGAGTCAGAGGACCTGAATTCTAATCCCGGCTCTGTCACTTGTCTACTGGGTGATCTTGTGCAAGTCACCTCACATCTCCGGGCCTCAGTTAACTCTTCTGAAAATCTGTGAGCTTTGTGTGGGACATGAACTAATTCCAAGCTAATTATCATGTACCTATCCCAGTGCTTAGTACAAAGTAAGCACTTAAATATTAAAAAATACTTTGTAAATAAAGGACAAGTGTTAGAATTGTATTAGCTAAAAACAGACGGTGACAAATTGGAGAATTTAAAACACTCCTCCAAAAGCGAAATGAATATTAGACGCAATACTTACAAGTGCGATAAATTAGGCCTCCACAATGTTGAGGATACATCAATTTTAACTGAAGGAATTTATTATTTTCATGTCCATCTTCCTCTCTAGATTGTAAGCACCTTGTGGGCAGGGAACGTGTCAACCAACTCTATTGTGTTGAACTCTGCCAAGTGCTTAGTACAGTGCTCTGCACACAAGAAGTGCTCAATAAATACCATTGCTTGATTGCAGAAGTTCTAACACATGTAACAGGCTGACACAGAGTGATATAGTCATGCACTTAAGAGGATTTTTGACAGTGTGCTTCCATCTTTAAAATGTTAAAAGGCAAAAAAAAAAAAAAGTTTGAAATGACAGATTTTAGGTCCTAGAATCACCTGTTCGTGCCAGCTGAGCCCAGAAGGAAGCACTCTGTGCTGAAGAGTAGCGCCTCTAAGTCCCACTGCAACAAGAAATTCCTACACAGGGAAATAAAAAAAAAGTACAATTAACTGATAACTTCCCAGCATAATATACAAAAATTCAGACTCCACACCCTCAACCTTGGCCATGTCCTCTTTCTGGCCTGGAATTCCCTCCCCTTTCATATATGACAGACCACCACTCTCCCTGCTTTCAAAACCTTAACAAAATCACATCTTCTCCAACCCAACTAAGCCTTCATTCCCCTATCTGCCCTCTCCTCTACGTCAACTATGCACTTGCCTGGATACCCTCCAAGCACTTGACAGTCACCCCATCTTCAGCCCCAAGCACTTTTTTACATATTTGTAATTCACTTTAATGTCTCTTTCCCCTTCTAGACTGTAGGTTCCTTGTGAGCAGAATTTACCAATTCTGATTCTGCTTTACTGTACTCCCCCAAGCGCTGAGTACTCTGCACAGAATAAGTGCTCAATAAAGATCACTGATTAATTGATAGATATCTATTTTAAGGGAGTGGTTCAATAGTCAGGTCAATAGTAATGATTCAGTAAACTAAGTGTATTTATCGAAAGACAGTACAAAGATTTAAAAATTATTTCGATAACATATTTTAAGAGGATGGACAACAGAATTGGTAAAGTTTAAAATAAAACTTCATAAGGCTTTAAGTTGACAGCTCTTGGCCTTTTAGTCTGTTGCAACCCTGAAAGCTAGCATCACCATTACCACTCCCAAAATTCTTCTCGTGCGAGTTGCCGTAAGCACGCTGGGGGCAGGGACCGTTTCTACTACCTCTCCCCTCCCCTCCCAAGCGCTTCACACAGTACTCTGCACACTGGAAATGCTCAAGAAATATCACTGATTGACCGACTGCAGAATATCCATAACTACTCAGAACCATTTCTTGCAGACCAGCTGCCTCTCCTTTTCTCTCTCTCCCATCACAACTTAAGTAGTGAAAGCACCTATAAACATCCTGTCTTCCAGAACTGCACGGGTGAGCCTCGGTCCTGTCACCATCATCTCCTGCCTCTCACCTTCTACCTGGCAGATGCCCTACTCAAATTCCGCCCAATCAGCCCACCAGGCACAAGCTCTTACTCCAACCCCTCTCCCCTTCCAAACATAATGAACGTTTTCAGATAACCGTGTTACATCTCTTTATTACAGTGAGAAACGGAGGCTTGACGGGAAATCTTTACCTAAGTTTTCTAAAGAACCATGAAATCAAATGCTAGCATAAATAAACGTAAAATTTCACAAATACAAACCTTTGTATTGCTCTCCAATTTATCTGACTGGATTTTAACCGCCACAGAGAGCATGCTTAAATAGTCTCCTCCAACACCATCAGAAGGTGTCCTACTGGGCCCGTCTTCTTCAGAAGAATAGATAGTGGGCTCCAACCAATGTGGGCGAGGCATATTGGGCAGTCGTATTTCCTCAGGGAGGACAACTCCATCCACTACACCTGTTTTCGAAATGAAGTGAAGCTATTTTTATGGTCTACTCTCAAAGCTTTAAAAAAAAAAAAAGATTTTCTCTATTTGGTTGCTAAATTGATAAAGCCAAACAAAAGTTCTTTCATTCCAATACCTGGCTGACTAATAATGGGGTAACAAAAGTTTTGAAATTCTTCCTGAGACAGAACAAAGTTGAAAGAGGGAAAAAAAAAATCAATGTAAGAGATTCTTTTCTTTTATTGAGCATTCCTTTAAAAAGATGCCTAACTACCCAATCACTATTGCTAACTTCATTTGACAGTAACTGGGGTACTATTTATAAACATAAACTAAGACTCTGG
This sequence comes from Ornithorhynchus anatinus, assembly GCF_004115215.2. Taxonomy (NCBI): domain Eukaryota; kingdom Metazoa; phylum Chordata; class Mammalia; order Monotremata; family Ornithorhynchidae; genus Ornithorhynchus; species Ornithorhynchus anatinus. The sequence continues at coordinate 56,416,104 of NC_041728.1, forward strand.
TTCTACATACCTATAAAATACTCGCTGAAAACAAGAGAAAATCCACACCCAACAATTTGTAACTTTAACAAAATTTACACTGCAATAATGAGTGAAAGAAGTCTTTTGAACCTTTTAGGTAGACTAAAGATGTAGTTTAGGTTTAATCAGTACTGAAGGAAAGCAGATTTTTAAGATGCTAAGCATTTTTTGTGGCTGCAATATTTTATGGAGAGAAGATAAGACTGTTTAAGGTTAGATTAAATCTTCAAATCTATTTTCTCTATTGAACAGTTAACCAAAAAAACCCATTTACAGCAAACTCAACTAAACAAAGAGGGACATACTGTACATTTTTTCTACCTTGGTGATGGAGGCTGAGACTGTTCGAATGAAGGCAAATGTAGTGTTTATCTTCAAAACCTTCATATTTTGTCACACAGAATAATGAACCACTGCTGAACTCCAGCCAAAATTCACCATGCTTGTTTTCCAATATCTCACCACTTTCTTGCTAAAGGGTAAGTCAGAAAAATACGCAAGTTCAGAATTTAGCAGAGGAGGAGACATTACATTCCTCTATTCCTCCATAGAGCAGCTCAAAGAAAACCTCTATTTATTCTGAAAACACTACCATTAAAAAAAAAGGTATTGTACTATCAAACCGAGCAATTAGAAGTGTTATTTGAACTGCCAAATGTATTTTGAGAAAAATTAAAGAATCAATTCCCAGAGTCCCTCTGTATGCTTACCTTTACATCGGTAAATATTGCCGCCAAACCATGATTAACGTTCAGGAGAACAGAAAGAAAACTTTGAGAATTTTTGTTCTGGGAATCTTGTTTTTTCTTTCTCCGAGAACGATAGTTTGGATCAACTGTGGAAAAATACTGCATCGTCTCCTCCTCTGATCCACTCTCATCATCTAAAGAAAAAGAGTAGGAAAAAAACCCCAATGCTGCCAGTGAATATGAGTTTAAAGGATTTAATAAACTAGCAATCTTTAATGGGATAGTTACGCATCTTCAACACTGACTTGTGTCTTTAAATTTCTACTCCCGCCTACATAGATTGCGCCCAAACCTGAATATCTTCTATCTACCCTACAGCTGAGTACAGTGCTTGCCGCACAGTAAACGCTTAATGTCCTAATTATTATTTCGATTTTTAGAAGATTAAGATTAATTCAGATCCAAAACTTGTGGCCAACAAAAATCTCTCAACACAGGTATGACAAAAATCATTTTAAGAGTCCCTTTTCAAAAGTGGCAGAAAAGAGATCATTGCAAATAGAAAATACAGAGGCAAATAAATGAAATATCTAAAGTGAAACACTCCGAACAATCTTGTTACCCCTTGGCTTACACTACCGCTTTTGAAGGTGAAGCTACTGATGGTGAAGCTGTATCCCCACAGGGGAGGGCCTGAAAAGACCAACACACCCTCTCAACTTGCTCCGAAGTAAGAATAAATCCTTGTGTTGATGGATTTGTCCCGACAGGGATGTTCTTTGTATTTGGTTCTCCCTTTCGATCTCCTTGAAGACTTCGCTCTAGGAGAGCAATCCCTCTCCTGATTTCTGTTGGCCTGAATGTACCAGAACAGTGTCGGTGTTTAGAACAGTGCTTGGCACATAGTAAGCACTTAACAAACACCAACATTATTATTATTACTTGCTGGAGCCACTTGCACGCTTTGTTGGTCGAGAATCTCTCTGAATCATTTTTTCCACTATCCAGTTTGCGGCTACTTCCTGTCCCTTCCCAATGTAGACGCTGATCTGAGTATCCTGCTACTGTTTTTCCCACAGCACTGAAGTACATACACATAATTTATTCTAATGTCTGTCTCTTATAGACTCCATGTGGGCAGTTTATCAATTCTATCTCACAGTGCTCTGTGCACAGTAGGTACACACTAAGTACCACTGATTGACTGATTGTTCTACCATGTGCTGCCCAGACTTGAGTGGCTGAGAGCACTGCTTCGACGCTAGTAAACTGGCTGCGTTCCATAACCTCAGGATGAGGCAATTTGCCCTGCCGTATGAAGAGAATTTATGGTCCGTATATGACACCGATGAACCTTCTCAAACTCTAACAGGTCCAGATCTCACAAACATACAAGTTCCTCTCACCCAATAAATACCTTACAGACTCTACTGCTTCCTCCCTTCTGTCATTTATTTCACACCTGTCTTCCAAGTCCCTAGAGGTAAGGGATCATGTCTATTAATTCTACTGGACTCTCCCAAGTGCTAAGTAGAGTGCTATGCACACAGAAGACGTTCAATAAAGACTACTGATTGAACCCCACAAAAGTCTGGGAGACAGCTGGTTATTCGTCTTGACGCTCCATTGCCACCACATTCTGTCTTGCAGTTTTCCCAAGGCCACGTAGGCCTTTTCGATTCTGTTTTCCATCGCTTATCTACCCATTGCTGGACAGCACTGCCTATGTAGCAAAATTTCATTATACATTTAATGATACAATTTCTACTTATCCGTTAACTCCATGTAGGGCAGGAACTCTGTGCTACCTGATTAACTTGCATCTACCCTAGTGCTTAGAACAGCGCCTGACACCTAATAAGCTCTTAAATTCCATTAAAAATTTCATCTATTATAGTTTACTTCATATAGATTTTTAGAGTGTCTCCATACTCGGCCCATTCTCAACGTACTAAACTATAACAACTTTAAATCCGGGATCAGTGATGTACATTACCATAGTGAACTGTTGACTTAAACTGACTAAAACTGTCTTTATTGAAGGTATTAATCAGCTGACTGGCCACAGAGAGTCCAATTCCATATGAAATATTTTCTAGTGTTTCTACTGGTGAAGGAGCTGTTGGTTCCCAAAGTAGCAAGTCATTGCTGATCCTGTAAAGACAGAAGTTGTTGTTCAACAAGCTTAAAGAACTCATTACAGTCCCACTTGAATGTGGGCCTTAATTACTGAACATTCCTTTATGATTTCATAAGGGTCTAGAGAAGCCTGGGAAAATAAAAGGGAGATCATAAAAAATAAAGTAGGCTCTGAGACTTGGTGTGCAAAAGTGACTAAGCACAAAGAGAAGGTCTTTTTCAATTGGAAAAATACTGAATGACTCAAACTACTTTAATTAGATGCCTGACTAGACAGTATAAACCTCTTTTTCAATGTTAGGCATTTCAATTGACCCTAATTGTGTACTCTACAGAGGAACAGCCTTCTCTATAATTTTTTACAACTAGCTTGTTCTTGTACCGGAAAACCTGTATTACGCATTCTAATTTTAAAAGCCTAATGGCGTGATAAGACAAACAGAATAAATGAATTTCTGAAGGTCACAAAACAAGCCGAGAAGCAAAACCCACTTTTTGGCCCCGACTACTAAGTATACAGATATGACAATTGTCATATATGCTCCTCAAATGTTATTTTGCTTCACAACTGAAATATATTTCATTGCTTTAAAACGAACAGTACTATATGGTAATAGATTTGTACTTGCCACATTGTTTTAAATAAAATCCTGATCCCAAATACCTTCAGTCTGCAAATGGAAGTTTCACCTGCTTTGTGTTTAGGTAACTGAATAAGATTCAAATCACCAGTGCAGCAATATACTGATGCTTTCAAAAGCAGTAAAGCACACTGCTCTAAGATGTTCAATTATATTGTCACTGTAGGAAACAGTGAAGCCTAGAAGAGCACAGATCTAGCAGTCAGAGGACCCGGATTCTATCCCCAATTCTCCGACTTTCCAGATGTGTGACCTGGGGCAAATCACTTAATTTCTCAGCTTCTCAGTTTTTTCACCTGTAAAAAAGGGGATTTAATACTTATTCTCCTTCTCCATTAGACTGTAAGCCCCATTCTAGGCTCGGGACTTGGTTGATTATCTTGTACCTATCCTGGTGCTTAACAGAGTGCTTGACGCATAGTAAGCACTCAAATATCACAATCATAATTATTATTATTGTTGTCAAAATGCATGTGAAGGTACATATTTTTCTTCAAAACCAAATTAAGATAATTAAGCCATGAAAAAGTGAAACTGCAGATTTTATTGATAAAAACGTTTTAAACTTACCTATTATAAACCTTCTCATAAAAGCTTTTGTTGGGCAATATTAAATGAACGTTTGGGAGCATAAGTTCCAGCACATAATGCGAATTACTCATCGCTTTATCCTGAAATTCTGTCATCTCCACAATGTCTCCTGGCATCACCATCTAAAAAAAAAATTATAATTTTGAGGCAGAAAAGCCGGATTACTCCTACTCCATCTCCTACTTCTACAGTAGGGGAAGCAGCGTGGCTCAGTGGAAAGAGCCTGGGCTTCGGAGTCAGAGGTCATGGGTTCGACTCCCGGCTCTGCCACGTGTCAGCTGTGTGACTGTGGGCAAGTCACTTGACTTCTCTGTGCTTCAGTTACCTCATCTGTAAAATGGGAATTAACTGTGAGCCTCACGTGGGACAACCTGATGACTCTGTATCTACCCCAGCGCTTAGAACAGTGCTCTGCACATAGCAAGCACTTAACAAATACCAACATTATTATTATGATTATTACAGTATAATTGGCACTGCACTTCAAGGGCTCAGTTGACAAAGGCAAGTGCTCCCAATAAACTAAGATTTTAACTATAAAAATTGCTTCTCACAACTATTTTGAAAAAAAAAACCCGACAAAAAGAAACTTGTTTTGAGAATGCGAAGCTTACTCTGCTTAATACAAAAAGGAACACCCGCTAATCTGTTTTAAAGAAGAAATACTTATTTTCTCAAGCTACCGTCACTTTACCTCTTCATTTTCAAACATTACTCTGCGAGAAGAAAAAGGAGATGGCTCCGGTTTTTTCAGATCGCAAACATCTTTCAGAGAATGAGACCCTCCTTCTTCCTCTTCCTGAAAGTGACCATCAACCTCCTCCTCTTCTTCAGCTGCTATTCGCTCCAAAATGGAATGCACAGCTAGAGGATTTATTTTCAGTACGATCCTGTTGGTCAAACGTGAAGTACGGACAAGAGTAAATGCAAGCATTTAATAGATTTATGCATGCTTACTAAAAGGTAAGCATGCATTTAAATGTCATTCGATGAAACGACACAAGCTTTTGTGTGGAAATCCAGTATATTATAGCAAGTGGGAAGGCGGGTTGGCTATGAAAAGCTCCTATGCAGGAATCAGGTGTTCCCGACCAAATTCACATCCATCGGGGAGCTTCTTTGGAGGTATGCAAGCGATGCTGGGGGGACGGGGAGACCCAATCCTGGGTCCTGGAAGACCCAGTCCTCCAAGTTGGCCTGAATTCAACTCCTCACAATTGAACCAAGGTCTGCTAGCTTTCTTTCCCCAACTCAACAGCTCGCCAGACCTCTATAAGGAGCACCTCACGGGTCCTTCTGTCTCTTCTTCCCTCGAGCTCTCTTCAACTAAGATTCTGTAGCCTTCTCTCTCTGGCTACCACTGCTACCCAAAGCCACACTGGAGAAGCAGTGTGGCCTTCTGTAGAGAAGCAGCGTGGCTCAGTGGAAAGAGCAAGGGCTGGGGAGTCAGAGGTCGTGGGTTCAAATCCCGGCTCTGCCACTTGTCAGCTGTGTGACTTTGGGCAAGTCACAACTTCTCTGGGCCTCAGTTACCTCATCTGTAAAATGGAGATGAAGACTGTGAGCCCCACGTGGGAAAATCTGATCACCTTGTATACCCCCAGGGCTTAGAACAGTGCTTTGCACATAGTAAACACTTAACACGTGCCATCATTATTAAAAGAGCACGGGTCCACTGTTCCTCATCTCCCACTCACTTCTGCATCCCCCTGATTTTCTCCCTTTGCTCTTTCCCTCTCCCAGCCCCACAGCGCTGATGTTCACTTCTGCAATTTTATTGTATTTATTTGTATTGATATCTGTCTCCCCGCCTCTAGACTGTAAGGTCATGAAGACAGGGAATGTGACAGTTCATTGTTGCAAGGTACTCTCCCAAGAGCTTAATACAGTGCTCTGCACACAGTAAGCACTCAATAAATATGACTGAATGAATGAATGAGTCAGAGGCCCCGCGTTCTTCTAATCCCAGCTTCACCCCTGTGTGACCTTGGATAAGTCACTTAAATCCTCTGGGCCTCAGTTACCTCATTTGTAAAATGGGGATTAAGACTGTGAGCCCTTTGTGGGACAGGGACCACGTCCAAACCTATTTTTTTTTATATATATCCCAGCACTTAATACGGTGCCTGGCACAAAGCAAGCACTTAACAAATACCACTAAAAAAAAAAAAAGCCACTGCCAATCATCATCTGAGGGGTTTTTATCCCCAGTGGTATTTGTTAAGCACTTACTATGCGCAAGGCACTGTTGTAAGCACTGGGGTAGAAACAAGGTAATAAGGTTGGGTACAGTCCATATCCCACATAATAATAATAATAATGTTGGTATTTGTTAAGCACTTACTATGTATGTGCAGAGCACTGTTCTAAGCGCTGGGGGGTAGATACAGGGTAATCAGGTTGTCCCACGTGAGGCTCACAGTTAATCCCCATTTTACAGATGAGGGAACTGAGGCACAGAGAAGTGAAGTGACTTGCCCACAGTCACACAGTTGACAAGTGGCAGAGCTGGGATTCAAACTCATGACCTCTGACTCCCAAGCCTGGGCTCTTTCCACTGTGTCACGCTGCTTCTCACATGCAGTTCATAGTCTTAATCCCCATTTTACAGAGGAGACAACAGAGGCACAGAAAAGTTAAGTGACTTGTCCAAAGACACACATCAGACGAAAGGCAGAGCCAGGACTAGAACCCAGGTCCTTCTGACTCTTAGGTCCATGCTGTATCCACTAGGCCACACTGCTTTTCAGTTTAGTATCTAATATAATCATTAATGATTTAATTACTTATATATCCTTAAAAAATTTGATGATGTGAAAATGTACTGATTTCCTCCATTTCAATTTATTTGGTTTATCCAAAATTTCAAACAGTTTAGATCAAAAACTTTAATACCTATAAAGTGGCAGCTTTGAAAATGCAGTTGTTCAATTCCACTTGCAAATTTCAACACCTAATTGAAAATCTAAAGGGCAAAGAATTGAATCTTTTATATTTGATCTCCTCCGAAGATTAAAAATGAGACAGCTTAGCTACTTATTCATTAATATTCATCGAGGTATTTTACCTCAGACTTCCACTTGATTCAACAGAAAACAAGCTAATAACTTCTCCTGAATATATGATGTTAAGCGGGGAGGGTGGAGAAGAAAAAAGGGGTAATTCTATCAGACATGATCTCTTTCATCACAGAATTTATATTTCAACATACCATGATCACATTACAATTTTACATTCTTTACAACCTGCTCACTTGAAGATCTGCAGTGAGTCCTCCAAAAACTGTTATCAAAATCTTATATTCTTCTCAATCTTAGCTGTCTTGCGTATGAACAACTGAGTCACAAAATAGTTGCCATACAGACTGCTGAGTCTACTCTTTTAAAAGAAACTGTTTCAGATGCAACAATGAATGTGAAATAATAAAACAAAACAAAAACTAAGCAATTACCGTGGCCAGTCGAAGTTATCTGATGATGTCATATCTCCATCAACTCCACTTGACACCTGGAAAAACTTAACTGAGATTTCCTCTTTGTCTTCTTGAAAAGAGCCTTTAAAACCCATTTAAAACAATGTAAAAAGTTAATGTTCTGGTAATGTAAAGGGTTTTATTCAGCTTTTATAAGTGCCATATAGTAAAATAGATTTTCTGCTTAAGGTACATTTTTGGTGGGTTTTTTTAATTATATCATCTTAAATCCATTAAATCATATACTCCTGAGGGACAAGAATAACAATAATATCAACAATAATAACTATTATTATTATTAGCTACAATCAATCTGAAAATTGACCACTTTAATACACTAGATTTCTTTTGTAAATGACCATGTCCAAGTTCAAAGCAAGTTCTGAAAATTTTAAGTGTAATTATACTAACTTATTCAGAAGAAAAGCCCTTTCAGAAAATTGGTTAAGGGCATTTGAGATCAACACAGACACTGAACTTTATAGCACAGAGGCTTTATCTTCTAAATTCCCCTTCCCTTAGTATTTACCAGCTTCATCAAAAGTGAGTCACACCACAGTCTAAACATTTTGGATACATTAATTGACCAACTCTTTTTAAAGAAAAGTAGCAACCGCTTATGGTAAAGAAAAAAACAAATCACTGTCCCGGGTGCCCCGAAAGTGGCCAGCGGCGCTGAAATTCAATCAATATTAATGCTAATATAAATAAGGCTGAATCAGCACTCTAAATATTGATTTATCCTCCACTGAGAAAGCATTTTCATTAACGATAAATTCTGGCCCATGTCATGAATATTTCAGTGAAATCATAAAAAAGAGGTTTAAATGTTTTTCATAAGCTGTTACAAAAATAGAGTTGGCAAAGATCATGAGCAGAGATTTCTTCTTTCCACTGTCTTCAGGAAGAAGAATGACTTCACCAGCCATGACAAATGACTAGCTACTGTTTTCTTTAAACTTTCCAAGGATGGCAACCTGAAACCCTCCTGTGTTCACTTCAATGCTTTCATTCATCCAGAGTCTAAAAGCTGATCCTTATGTCCAACAACAAAAAATAACGCACCTTACTTAGGCCATTTTTCTTATTTGGTCAGCTTCCTTCACAGAAAATGTTTAGTCAACATCCTCCTCAAAAAACTAAACTCCCGAAGAGGGTTAGGTTACACTCTAGCCTTCTCCTCTCCAGGCTGAATTAATTTAATCCAAAAATCTTTCTTCAAGGTCCTACTTATCATCCTGCACTTCCTATATCAGATGCTCCATTTTTCCCCACATCCTCTTTAACAGTTGCCAAAATCGGCTCAAAGAGGGTCGGCCAATGCGGAGGGTTTCCAAGTCCCATTCCTGTAAATACGTCTTAATACAATGCCGACCTTTTGAACAATAATATTTTAACTCCCGACATATTCATTGTGTCAACTCTTTCACCCACCCCTTCCTCCACTTCACCCAGGGTATTTTCCGGCTCTATTTATACTTGTTTTTTCCGTCATCCCCAATTGGTGGTGTTTATACCTCGCCATTACCCCTGTTGAATTTCATCCAGCTTCTGAAGGACCACTTTTTTCTATCTATCAAGGATACTTTGGATTGCACTCTTGTTCTCCAAAGTGTTAGCAGCCCTGCCCAGTAGAGTATTAGCTTCAAACTTGATGAGCACAATTCATTTCATGGCCCGGGCGACAAAGATACTGAATCGAACCAGGGCCAATCCCCATATACTGTGAACCGTTGATTACCCTTTGGGTGTGATCTTTGAGACAGTTATGCAGCCACCTGAGAGTGGTATGGTCAAGACCATATTTTCCTTTGTCGTAGATGAACGATTATGTGGGACAAAATCAAAAGTACATCTGAAGTCCAGGCTGCTCATCTATTGCTCCTGAAGTTATCCGACTTCTCACAATTACAATGAAATTGATTTGGTCTCACATTGCCATTCACAGAGCTATGCTGGTTACGTAGTTTACTCACAGCTGATGTGATCATTTTTCTATCGTCTTCCCAGATAAATTAACTTAATTGATCTGTAATTACCAGGTTCATTGTTTTTTAAAAGATGGGGAGCCGTCTCCCTGTTTCTTTTCTCAGAGACATTGTTCCTGTCCTCCAGGTGTCCTCAACAATAGTGACGCTTGCAAGAACAGCTTCTAAAAACTTTAGAATGACTATATCTTTTTTTTGAAAACCAGAGCATCAGGATAGCATTCCAGCTTCTGTGCTTCCCTCTACTCTTGGGGACTGTGAATGGTGGGGATGGGAGGAAAGAAGAAATATGCAGAGGAAATAGCAAGATCATAAAGTTCCCCAACATTTTGGAACAGCTCTAATACAGAACGCTGAAGAGGTGGGGACCGGTCGTGGGGTGAGGAAGGGCTACTAAAATGACTCCGAAAGGAGAATTTGAGTCTGGGCCGGAACAGTCTAAGAATCGAAAATGAACAAGAGAAGCTGAGCGGGGACCAGAGGATGGCAAGCTGTCCAGTTTGCTCATGACAACTGTAGTTCTTAAACATCTCTTTTCTTCAGTGGCTCAGGACAGCCTACAGCAATTCGGGACAACTTCTGTTAAATCATAAATTTATTCTATTAATGCCCGTCTTCCCCCTCTGCACCGTAAGCTCCTTGTGGGCAACGAATGTGACTACTGACTTGGTTGGACTGTACTCTCCTAAGTGCTTAGTACAGCGTTCTGCACACACAGTTAAGTGCTCAGTAACTACCACTGATAGATTGATTAAATCAAAGTGCATCGCGCCCTAACTAGGATGAATGCTAATCAGGCTCTGTTCATTTAAATATGTCCAGGTGATTTTTCTTTTTTTAGGCACCCTACTTCTTTCCTCCATCTAATTTGACAGTCTAACCTTCCAGTGAGAATGGGATTTGCTCTAATCAAATGTTGACATTAGATCTTTTTTGTCAGTATAGACTAGACAAACGGTTGGGATTTCCACCTTTTCGCTGTCATGGGTTTTCCTATCCCACCTAGTAAGGGGACAGCAGAAAGGTGACTTTTGTTGGACCCCCTTTTTGCTTAATAAAATCAAATGATGTTTTCTGCTCCCTTTTCTGCCTCAAGCTCACTGCACTTCCTTTCCCATTTTCGCTTTTCGGATTCTGGCCCTTTGCAGCTAGGCTTTTGTTTTCTTGGTGACCTGGCCTTGTTTTCACTTTTTTGAATTTTCCTCTTTGCCCTTCAGAAGTCTGAACTCTGAAACGTTCCGGGTTTAGCCAACTTGGTATCTTGTTACCATTTATGTCCTCCCTATGATCTCCTACTGTAGGTGATATAACTCTTAACCTTGTGGGCAGGAAATGTGAATGTGTCTTCCAACTCTTGTACTGTACTCTCCCAATCACTTAATACAGTGCTCTACACACAGTAAGCACTCAAAAAAAAACCATTGATTGATTAACCAAGGCCATAAGCTGCCAAATGTTTTTACATACCCAACTGCTCTTCATACCCACTGGCCCGTAAAATTAATGTTACTATAGTATGTTTATATTTCTTACCAACTAATTCTCTAAAAGTAAGCTCGAATTTAATTTGTTCTGGAGTGGATCCTCCTATATACTCGGTTTTAAATTCCAAGTCTGTGAGTTCTAGATGAAGGATCTCCTTCTGAAGTGATTTCTTAAACCACGGTCCTCTTTCCTGATCCGACCGTAAATCAGGTATCGGGAAGCGCACAGAAAGATGCAATTCTGGTGTGGTGACTTGTACCGAAATCCGACAGTTTGCAGGAGTATGTGAATCATCCAGGAAGACTTCTGTAAAAGCCTTGTGCTAAAAACACAAAGTAACAAACATATCGCAATGTGAATTACAGTAAATAGTATATAGTTTTACTTACTATATAGTAAATAGCATCATCGCTTTTGGCCACAATCATACACAAATCACCGTTAGTTACACTATTTTCATCTAAGGAAGACTAATTAAATATGCAGAAGCCCAGTTGGAACCATAATTCAGTCCCAAAAAAATGACTGCAGAGTCCCACTGCTTTCCGCTTCCTGACCCTGAGATTGTGAAGCAGCAGAGCCTGGTGGATAGAGCAGAGGGACCTGGGTTCTAATCCCGGCTCTGCCACTTATCAGCTGTGTGACTTTGGGCAAGTCACTTAACTTCTCTGTGTCTCAGTTGCCTCATCCGGAAAATGGGGGTTAAGACTGTGAGGCCCACGTGGGACAACCTGATTATCTTGTATCTACCCGGCACTTAGAACAGTGCTTGGTACAGAGTAAGCGCTTAACAAATACCAAAATTATTAATCCCAGCTCTGCCACTTGTCTGCTGTGTGACCTTGGTCAAGTCACTTCACTTCTCTGTGCCTCAGTTATCTCATCTGTAAAAAGGGGGATGAAGACTGTGGGCCCCTTGTGGGATAGGGACTGTATCCAATCTGATGATTTTGTCTCCACCCCCACACTTAGAACAGTGCCTGGCACATAGTAAGCGCTTAGCAAATACACTAAACTCATAAAAAAGAAAACAAATCTAATTTAAAAAACTTATAAAAACAAAAGAAAACAGAAAGATACTGGTACAGATAGCATTTCATCTTCTGAATGAGGTTCTCTGTTACTTTCTGTTTTGCTAGGTCAATGCTGCTGTGTGTGAGTTTAGTGTCAGTACCAGCAGGGAAAAGACAACAACAGAGGAATTTTGTTAAGCCGGACCACGTGATCCTCAAGAATTTGTATAATCAAGTGAAATCCAGAAACACATTGGGCCTGTTTTAGAAACAGTAACAAACCAGGCCAATTCTGTGGCTTTTAAGTTTCTAATCCATGGATATCCATGACACTCACTCACATATAAGTTTCCAAACAGTTTTTAAAATGCCCACCCTGCTTTCGTCCTGGCAGAGAAAAAACAAAACACACGCATACTCCCACAAGTAGAAATACTAGATTAAGAAGACAGAAATGTAATTAGTGGGGTACTAATAATGTTGGTATTTGTTAAGCGTTTACTATGTGCAGAGCACTGTTCTAAGCGCTGGGGTAGATACAGGGTAATCAGGTCATCCCACGTGAGACTCACAGATAAGGTAACTGAGGCACAGAGAAGTTAAGTGACTTGCCCACAGTCACACAGCAAAAAAGATTAAAGAAGTGGCATGCGAAGATGAGGAGGAAGAGAGAGCAAGGTAAAGAGGAAGAAAAGGATGCCCTAAAGAAGAAATGGAAGAAATCTCCACCTCTCTTCTAATTAGTCAGCAGAAGCTTTCTAAAGGAGTGAGACTACAAATCCATTTGAACACTGAAGTGGAGCAAACAATAAAAATAAAGAAGATGGCATACGTTAAGCACTTAGTAGGTGTCCAAGCATTGTTCTAAATACAAGCTTATCACTTTGGACACAGTCCCCGTCCCACATGGGGCTGACAGTCTTAATCCCCATTTTTCAGATGAGGTAAGTGAGCCACAGAATAGTGAAGTTTCTTGCTCAAGGTCGTTACAGCAAGCAAGTGGCAGAACTGGGATAAGTCTTTCTTACACCCAGGCCCGTGCTCTATCCACTGGGCCATGCTGCTTCCCATAACTTCTGGGAAGAGACCTAAGAGAGATGTAGGAGAATGGAAGAAACCGATGAGGAAAAAGGTACTGCACGGAGGAGAGTGGAAAGCAAACACTGGTCGAAGGGAAACGTTGAATCGATTTGCCTGGAGCAGAAGAAGGAGGAGACAAGCAAAATTAGGTAGACCAGTCACTTCAGAGGCTCTTTTCTCCCTACTATTTTGTACTGTGCTCAACTGCTTAGGACAGTGCTCTGCACACCGCACTCAATAAATACCACTGATGGATTGAATGTTTACTTAGGCTTCCACCTCTTCCAGGTAAAAACAAGGCAAAACAAAACAAAAAAACCCACAACTTGACCACTATTCCAGCATAGCTGTAACCAACTCAAGATGAGCACGATCAATACCCGACACTTACCAGACTAATGTGCTTGTTGTAAGAAGCATACATGTGAGAAGTCATCATCTCTACCGTTGTTAGTTTCTGGGGCTGAAGCAAAGAATTTAACCTGTCCACAATACTGATATCCAGTTCACAGAACAGTGGATTGAATTTAATTTGCAGTTCTGCTTTCTGAGGAATAGAACTCAGCCTCCCCTGATTGCCCTATAAACAAAACAGCAACATTATCAGATAATAGCATTACATACATTAAGTGAAAGCCAAATAGGAATCAGTCTACTAAAATTCATTCCCCTCCCTGATTCCAACTGAATATAGCTCATGATCCTCTAACACCAATGATAAACAACATTGCCAAACCTTACCTGAGGTCCTCTGTTATCAGAATGCTTATAATGTAGCTGAAGACATGAAGGAGCATGTGAATCACTTCCTTTTGGGGAATGAAACGTTAGAAGCTTTAAAAAAATAAAAAACAAATATTATTTTGTAAATCGGTGCTTTATCACCGCTTTTTACTGTTAACTACTGAGAATCTCTAGGGAATCTTCTAGTGGCTTGTTCCCCGGTCTTCACGTGTACCATTATAACAATAGAGCAGCAGTTCCTAAAAAGACTCTTTTTTCCTGCTGCCTTAAAAATAGGTTAACATCTTTAACAAATAACATACATCCAAACTACTAAAATTATCCTATATTAACTTGGTTTTCCTCCCCCAAAATACCTCTATTACTTTCAAGATGACTATGGTTTGGCTAAGCCTAACACCTGGCTGCTAACAAAGGACAGAAGGAAAGTAATAATTTATAATAAATTTCAGTCATCTACCCAATTTTCATATGGACATAAAAAATGACCTTGAAAAATCACTTTAAAATTCTGATTCTATTTACATACTTGAAATAGGAATACAAATACTTAAGCTCATCTTTGAGTAAAGAACGGTCTTGGTAAATCTCTTTACAGCATATCAGAAACCCACTGGGGAATGTTAGAAATTAGCGACTGAAAACTGTACCACATGAATGCATCCTTTACCTCTGTGTAATGTGGAGTAACGGAATGAGAGTCGGTAGGAAACAAGCACTCCAAGAGTTCCATCTGCCCAACAGTCAGATCGGTACTGAAATACCGAGAAGCTGACCTTTGTCTTTGTTCGTATGATACTTTGACGCCAGTACCTATAAATCTAAAAAAAAAAAAAAATACATCCGTAGTGAATGCAGCATCTACTCTTGCCAACTGGTCTTGAATCGATGACAATTAGGTGTGGAAAAATTAAAATGATACGCTGAAAAAACCGTAACCATGCCTGTCACCAAGTGCTCCAGAGTTCAACACGCACTTAGACATTACCCAGCTACCACCAGCTATCGATATGAAATATTCCCGAGGTTATAGCCCCAATACATGCCTTTGATTTGCCATCCTTCTTGTGTTCATTCATTCATTCAGTCGGATTTACTGAGCGCTTACTGTGTGCAAAACACTATACTAAGCGCTTGGGAGAGCAGAATGTAACAACGAACAGATATATTCCTGCCCACAGCGAGCTCACAGTCTAGAGGGGGAGACAGACATTACTATAAATAAATTACATTAACTAGATTTTGTGACAAGAAACAATGAACTCTTCACTCTCCTTGGCGGGGATCAGGTATTGATTAATACAGTTCAGCAGCCTATCATAAATCTCTAGCAAATGAAGGTTGCTAGAGGGATACTTTCATTTATTTTGGGATATCATTTAAAGTTTTCTAAAACCTTCTCAGATACTGCTATTACAGGGTTTAGTAAAGAGTGTAATTCAAAGTGCCACGGACTATTCCCGGATTAGAATTAGAGACTTGTAATTCCCCGCGAAGGCTATAAGCTCCTTGTGGATCGCTTCTACTAACTCTGTTGTACTGGCATTCCCAAATGCTTAGTACAGGGTTCTGCACACAGTAATTGCTCAATGGATACTACTGCCTGATAATCAAGCTGCCAGAGAGAACACGGTTATGAAAAGGAAGGTCAAATGACCATCCATTTAGGGGCTCCTCATTAAGAGTTTTAAAAGGTTGAGGCAACCTGAAAGAGAAAAGGGAAAGGACTTGATCACAATCACAGTTTAAGAAAATGCTTCTCATTGCTGAACACAGGCTGAATTGGGAGATTGAGAAACAAGGATAACAGAAAGGAGGATTTTTGGTATTACTCTGAACCCAAAGGGAGTAGTACGTCCGAGAAGCACAGAGGTGGAAGGACTAGCCTATATAATAGAAAAAACAGAACATCTGAGAAAATCATGGGGATGGCCCTGAAGGATGTCTCAGGTATACCCTAGTGCGCAGGAAGTCATGCTTCACCCAAAAATCCTTAAAGAAATGCTATACTTGTGTATATATGTACAGATCTATAATTCTATTTGTTTATATTAATGCCTGTTTACTTGTTTTGATATGTATATATCTATAACCCTATTTATATTGATGCTATTGATGCCTGCTTGTTCGTCTTGATGTCTGTCTACCCGCTTCCAAATGGTGAGCCCACTGTGGGCAGGGATTGTCTCTTTATTGCTGAACTGTACTTTCCAAGCACTTAGTACAGTGCTCTGCACGCAGTAAGCGCTCAATAAATGTGATTGACTGAATGAATGAATGTTGGTTTCAGACTAGACACATTTCTCAGGTCTTTCTTAACCACTCAACTGGTTAGTCAGGTTTATGGTGTTTCGGTTTCTTCCCCAAGAAGTCAGCACACCGACCTACGAGGAGCCAGTAGGCAGCATGTCTTGTTTGACGTGCCAGAGTTTATATGCCCGGGAGACCAACCCACGTACATCTTGACTCTTGATTTTTCTTTCCCCGGATGGCTCTAGGCTTCCCTATCGAACGGCAGAGTGAGAAACACTGTAATCAAGTAGGGGAAGAGGAGAACGGGAACCTAACCTCAAAGTCCGAGAACAGGCTTTTCTCTTCATCGGAATGAGGAGTTCAACTTTCTCTTAATGGGGTCTCAAAGCTTTCACAAAAAAATGGCCAGAAATGTACTTACGGTAGAGCATCAGATTAAGGACACAATCGATAAATCAATGGTATTTATTGAGTCCTTACTGTGTGCAGAGTTTTGAAACTAAACGTTTGCGAGAGTACAACACAATAGGGTTGGCAGACATGATCCTTGCCCACGAGGGGCTTATAGTCTGGTGGGCTATAAATCAATCTACATGCTTACACGTGGCAGACTCACCAAAAAAAAAAATGTCATCCATGCTCAGATGAACAATGAATGAATAGAAACGCTGGAATTCCAACACTGAAATAGAAGTCAATGTACAAAGCTTATTCCTAAAACTGTTAGATGATGCTCCGTTTATCCCATTGTTAAAAAAAGGAAAAGTTTTTACCTAAGGTGGTCATGAGAGCAGGCCTCTGCGAATGCGGCTCGGAAGGATGTAAAATCCTCTGTCGAAAATTGAACTGGGTCAACCTGTTCTATGCAGGTAAAGAAATACTGTGCCATCGGCGTCAGAGGGTTAAGGTTCGGTGAAGTTTCCGGTGGTGCTAAAGGATCTATGTGAAGCACAGACACGGAAAAAGTGCCCACAGCTAGTCTGAATAGAAGCTCAGGCCTGGATTCGTCGACTGACACAGATCTGGAGGGGAGAGCTGAAATATAAAAGCGAATTTCAAATTACTCACTAAATAGGCTTCAACCTAATATCCCGCCTCCACCACTTGTCAGCGGTGTGACTTTGGGCAGGTCACTTAGCTTCTCTGGCCTCAGTTACCTCCTCTGTAAAATGGGGATTAAGACCGTGAGGCCCATGTGGGACAACCTGATAACCTCGTATTCATCCCAGTGCTTAGAACATAGTAAGCGCTTAACAAATACCATTATTATTATTATATCCAAATATCAATCAATAACATTTATTCAGTGCTGTACTAAGTGCTTGGAAGGGAACAACAGAGTTGGCAGACATGTTGCCTGCCCACAACGAGCATACAGTCTACAGGGAGTGACACTGATATAAAGAATTTATCATTTACAATTTATAGATATGTAATAATAATTATTAATAATTATGACATTCGTTAAGCACTTATTTTGTGCCAGGCACTTTACTAAGGGCTGGGGTGGATACTAGCAAATCAGGCTGGACACAGTCCCTGTCCCACGAGGGGCTCACAGTCTCAATCCCCATTTTACAGATGAGGCAACTGAGGCCCAGAGAAGTGAAGTAACTTGCCGAAGGTCACACAGCAGACAAGTGGCAGAGCCAGGGTTAGATCCCATAACATTCTGACTCCCAGGCCCGTGCTCTATCCACTTTGCCATGCTACTTCTTTAAGTCCTGTGGAGTTGAGGGTGGGGTGAATATCAAATACCCAAAGGTCACAGATCCAAGAACAGAGATGACATAGAAGGGAAAGGGAGCCGGGGAAAAGAGGGCTTAACTGGAGTAAATGCACAATATTTACTCGTGTATGTGCTTTCACAGAATATTTTGAATTTTCTTTGAGTCAAAGAAAATTGATTCAGTTTCCCACCTACATCTTATACCCGGGATCCCTTGTTGCTTGACGTACGAGAGTATAAAACTACAGAAGTAAAAGCGCGAACAAGACTTCTGAGTTAATAAATTGTAATGTGCAAAAAGATAGAAACCAATATCTGCTCACCAAATCTTCCTTTAGGCCTTGTGCTTATTTCAATTAAAAACTGCAGAGAAGAAACTTAAGGGTCTTTCATAGAAAATGTAAAGCAAAACAAAACAAAAACCAGATGGTTGCGACTCCTAAAATGAATGAAATTTGATGTGTAATTTTTGTCAGTGAAATTAGTGTTTATAAAAATTGTGAAACCAATTCTAAATGTTTTATGTGGATGCAGTACGGGCTAGTGGAACACAGTCTGGGAGTCAGAAGGAGCTGGGTTCTAATCCCGGCTCCACCACTTGTCTGCTGCGTGACCTTTGGCAAGTCACTTAACTTCTCTGGGCCTCAATTACCTCATCTGTAAAATGGAGATTAAGACTAGGAGCGCCTTGTGGGACACTGACTGCGTCCAACCTGATTAGCTTTTATCTACCCCAGCACCTAGTCCGTCCGGCTGCTGGCATCCAATATGCACTTAAATAACATTAAAAAAATTGGAACCTCATCAGCCATCTCATTTCCTTCATAAATCTGTCCGATTGCCAGGAAAACCTTTACCACTGTGTCGGTAAGAATACCAGAAGCAGCTGGAATGCAATTTTCAATTTTATTTAAAATTATTCTGACCGATTCCAAAGGAAAACAAATGGACTAAACTCTAAACTTCACACTTCACTTACAGGCTCTCCGTAACGAGGTTTGGTGAACTATGTTGGGTGGGAATGGTGAGCCTCTCAGCGGTTGCTCTTCTTTTTGATGATCGAGAAAGTCGCCCCAAGTCGGCTGAAGCTGCGGCGGAAATACAGTTGAATTTGACGGCGGCACGCCGTAGGGCAGTGATGGAGGAAGAAACGTAAAAATAAATAATCCTCTTACCACAGTTCCACTGAGTGGAGAGCCACCGGGTGTATTAGTGTACGTACTGGTCAAGGACAGATCGAGATCCATCGTCGGTGGGTCTCCGAGGGGTGGAAGCGACGAAAGACTATGTGACATGTCCATGTCGGCCATGGAGAAGAATACTTCTTCTTCTAGGAAGAAACGAGGAAAGTCAATGACGCTGGTCAGACGGTGAAGTGGGGGCGGTAACAGGTAGGTCAAGATCAAGAATTACGGGAGGTGGCAATGAGAGCCATACGGGAGAGCTTGGGCAAGAAGAAACAGGAAAACTGGTGAGTGACCTAGCTTTGAAAGACCAGCTCGACTGATCTATTCCTTGCCCTCCTGTCTCTCTCAGAAAGAGTCGCAGAATCGATGTAGATTAGTAACAACCCCTAGCGTGCACGGGGGGTTCTGAAAACCAGCATTTTCCTGCACCGAGAGAAGATAAATAATGCAGGTTTGACTAAAGATGATTCAGTGTATTAAGACTCCATTTACCTTAGTTAATGAATTTATCTAGATTGAAGACAAGTCTTCCTGTACAGTGCTCTGCACACCGTAAGCGTTCAATAAATGCGACAATGAATGAATGAGTAAAAAAGGGGCAAGAAGAGGAAAGGAGCAACATCAAACATGTTAATGTTATATTCAGATGTATGACGCAACACACTTTTCATCAGTTCAGGCCAGGTTACAGCTCTAGGGTGAGCAATGGGTCAATCGGTTGTATTTACCGTGAGCTGACTGTGTACAGAGCATTGTTCTAAGTTCTTGAGAGACTACAATATAACAATACTCAAAAAAACGAAAGCCAGAGCTGTCCTTATAACCCAGTCTGCCTCCCCTTGGAGCCTGTACATCTAGAATTCTGCATATATCCTAGTTCCCAATATTGGAGGGGGCTGTTTTGGGACTGGGACCAGTGGAAGAAACATGGGAGGCAGAGGAAGAGAAGGAAAAGAGGTGGATCCACTAGCCATGGAGGCCTCTCCCCTTCTTCCATCACAGTGAACTCTCAAAAACAGCCCAGTCACTTAATCTAATAACTAAAACTGTCTGATGTGGGTTTGGCACACACACATACCCCCCAACACACACACACACCCTGTCCCCATCCCCGGATGGGGAAGTAGGTAATAACAAGGGGGAAAATGCAAAAACAGCACCAGGTGGACAGCCAAAGCAACAGAACATGAAAGACTGACTTTTCATCAACCAACTAATGGTATTTGTTGAGTGCTTATTGTTTACAGACCACTGTATTAAGAGCTTGGAAAAGTACACCAGTGCTGATGGAAAGAATCCCTCCTATCTAGGAGCTTCCCTACAAATTTCCTGTATAAAGAGGCAGCTGATTCCACAATGAAGCAAAAGAGACTGCTGACTCCAAATTGATCTTTTCCTTCATACTAGCACACAATAAAAATCTAATCATTTTTAAATAAGACAATCACATCTAAAATTCCATATTGAATGCTGCCTATTTCAGAAGATGTAATAATAATAATAATGGTATTTACTAAGCCCTTACTATGTGCCAGACACTATAATAAGCACTGGGGTAGATACAAGCAATTTGGGTTGGATCATATTTTTTTCTGAGTTAATAATAATAATAATGATGATAATGTTGGTATCTGTTAAGTGCTTACTATGTGCCGAGCACTGTTCTAAGTGCTGGGGTAGACACAGGGGAATCAGGTTGTCCCACGTGGGGCTCACAGTCTTAATCCCCATTTTACAGATGAGGTAACTGAGGCACAGAGAAGTGAAGTGACTTGCCCACAGTCACACAGTTGATAAGTGGCAGTTATTGGAGGATATATTGGCAAAGGGGGGTATGTTCACAACAGCAAATCTAACCAAAATAATCAGATTCTATAAACTCATTTGCCTTTCGTCGCATCCAGATAACTTGAAATGCTATAGTTAAAAACGTTTTATGTCAACCATAAATTATCGTACGTTTGATTTTCCTTACAAAATTGTTCAACAATTAGGTAGCGCGAACTGAATATAGTCAGATTGAGCTGGGAAAACCATTAAGCTTCACATGCTGATTCTGAGTAAAACCGAAGGTGATCCTTAAACTGAGAAATTTCCATTTTGGTAAATTTCAGTTTTGATTCAACCCTAATGAAAAAATGATCCTACTGACAACCAAGACTGTGCTCATGCACAGGATACAGACAGGTGTTCAGAAACGAGTTTCACCTTCTTGATTCATAAAAGGTAAACATCTGATACGGAATAAGTTGCTTACCACGACTGGAGGGGGTTCGAGCTGTCTCTGTCTCATAAAAGCTCTGTTCAGATGACACACCAACAGAGAGAGAGTCTTTCCTTATGTACCGGTTCAATTCCATCTGAATCCGGTATTCATCCTCCTGTTGCATTGGTCGATTTTTCCTGTCTTTATTGGACAACTTTACCCTGCTGGAATTCTCTGTGGGTGAATATGAGAGGGTGGAGAACATAATAGACCTTATTTTTTATTGTACTCCAACAAGGTTTACCCAATTAAAATGGCCGTTTCTTACTCAGGGCAATGAAGCAATCGTATTAACTGAACATTTATTGTGTGCACAGTACTGAACTTGGGAAAGTACAACTAAGCTGGTAGATGTTCCCTACCTACATTCAAGTCTAGAAGGGGGAATGGACACTAATATAAATTATGGGCACGTACGTAAGTGCTGTGGGGCCGAGGGAGGAGGAGGAGGAGGAGGAGGAGGAGGAGGAGGGATGGAGAAAGGGATCCAGAACTGAACTTTGAGGGACACCCACAGTTAGGGGGTGGGAGAGGTAGAGGAGGAGCCTGCAAAAGAGATTGAGAATGACTGGCCAGAGAGATAAGAGGAGAACCAGGAGGACAGCGTCAGTGAAGTCGAGGTTGGATAATGTTTCCAGGAGAAGCGGGTGGTCGACAGCGTCCAAGGCAGCTGAGAAGTCGAGGAGGATTAGGATGGCGTAGAGGCCATTGGGTTTGGCAAGAAGAAGATCACTAATGACCTTAGAGAGACCAATTTCTGTGGAGTGAATGGGGAGGAAGCCAGATTGGAGGGGGTCAAGGACAGAACTGAGGAGAGCAAGTGGAGACGGTGCAAACAATAATAATTTTATTTTCAGGTTCTTCCCAATCTAAAGAAATGGGTTCACCTGCAAATCAGAAGTCCTTTCGGGAAACCTCATAATTTTTGGATTTCTATTTCAGACAAACTTCATCAGAAAAATAGACCATTTCCAGACATCATTACAAAAGAGAAGGTTTGAGTACTTTCTCCAAAAAATGTAATCAATGAAAGATGATAATTTTGAGTGCCTCCCTAAAATCCTAGAAAAACAGAATTATATACTAATTTGCACTCTAATATATCAAACTATTAAAATCAGCTATTAGTGGTTCTGATTCAGACTACAATCAATCAATTGTATTTACTGAGTGCTTACTGTGTGCAAAGCACTGTGATGAGCACTTGGGAGAGTACAACGCAATTAGCAGACGTGTTTTCTTTAATGCTACATGACACACATTAAATACTTGCCTGGTCCAGCAATGGCAGCCAACATGTCCAAAAGCAGATGTACCTGTCTTGGTGACAGGAATAGATGCATAGAGTCCATCTGTCCATCAATATCCAACTTGAAAAAATCGATAAAAATAACTTTTCAGCATTAATTCACTGAATTTCTGGCCACGATACACTTGTATGTAGTATCTTTCTCCACAGTGAGATGAATAAAAATTCACCCTGCCCCTCCACCCTTGTATTCTTCCCATTACAATCACAGTGTCCTTGGATGGGGAGATTTTTAAAAAGGATAAACTCTCTATGGATCATTAATACTTAAGTGGGCTGTTTAAGTCTATAAAAAGGGAGAGGCAGGAGGAGAGAAAGAGTGACAGCAGGAATCCTCAAGCACCAGGGTTTAGAGGTAAAAAGGCATGTAGGTTACAGAGGTGCAGCATGGCCTGGTGGATAGAGCACAGGCCTGGGAGTCAGAAGGTCATGGGTTCTAATTCTCGTTATATCCCGGCTAGACTACTGTGTCAGCCTTCTCTCTGACCTCCCTTCCTCCTCTCTCGCCCCGCTCCGGTCTATTCTTCACTCCGCTGCCCGGCTCATCTTCCCGCAGAAACGATCTGGGCATGTCACTCCCCTTCTCAAACAACTCCAGTGGTTGCCTATCGACCTCCGCTCCAAACAAAAACTCCTCACTCTAGGCTTCAAGGCTCTCCATCACCTTGCCCCTTCCTACCTCTCCTCCCTTCTCTCTTTCTACCGCCCACCCCGCACGCTCCGCTCCTCTGCCGCCCACCTCCTCACCGTCCCTCGGTCTCGCCTATCCCGCCGTCGACCCCTGGGTCACGTCCTCCCGCGGTCCCGGAACGCCCTCCCTCCTCACCTCCGCCAAACTGATTCTCTTTCCCTCTTCAAAACCTTACTTAAAAATCACCTCCTCCAAGAGGCCTTCCCAGACTGAGCTCCTCTTCCCCCTCTACTCCCTCTGCCATCCCCCCTTTACCTCTCCGCAGCTAAAGCCTCATTTTCCCCTTTTCCCTCTGCTCCTCCACCTCTCCCTTCCCATCCCCACAGCACTGTACCCGTCCGCTCAACTGTATATATTTTCGTTACCCTATTTATCTTGTTAATGAATTGTACATCGCCTTGATTCTATTTACTTGCCATTGTTTTTACGAGATGTTCTTCCCCTTGACGCTGTTTAGTGCCATTGTTCTTGTCTGTCCGTCTCCCCCGATTAGACCGTAAGCCCGTCAAACGGCAGGGACTGTCTCTATCTGTTGCCGACTTGTTCATCCCAAGCGCTTAGTACAGTGCTCTGCACATAGTAAGCACTCAATAAATACTATTGAATGAATGAATGAATAATTCTACTCTGCCACTTGGGGGCTGCATGACCCTGGGCAAGTCCCTTCACTTCTCTGGGCCTCAGTCAACTCATCTGTAAAATGGGGATGAAGACTGTGAGCCCTATGCGGGACTGGGACTGTGTCCAACCCGATTTGCTTGTATCCACTCCAGCGCTTACTACAGTGCTTGGTACCAGGTAAACGCTTAACAAATACCATAATCTGCTAACAATGTTAAAAAACAAGAACATCTGGGTCCTAAGCAATTTTTTTCCATTTCCTAATGTAACTGAATATCTGTTTTCATTTTTTTTCCTAGGGTATTTGTTTAGTGTACCAGGCACTGTTAGGGTAGATACAAGTTAATCACACTGGACACAATCCCTGTCCCACATGGGGCTCACATTCTTAATCCCCATTTTACAGACGAGGTAACTGAGGCACAAAGAAGCTAACCTACATGCCCAAGGTCCCCCAGCAGGCAAGTGGCAGAGACAGGATTAGAACCCAGGTCCTTCTGACCCCCACGCCTGTGCTCTAGCCACTAGGCCATGCTGCTTCAATTTCTGCTGATCTAATAGCTGAAATAAAACCCAATTAACAATCCCTTTCACATGCGTAATTTTTCCGTGGTACTATGCACAAATCATGTAAATAATGACTGAGGTGTTTGCTAAGTGCTTATTATGCACCAAGCAATGTAACTAACTCCTGGGACAGATACTAAATAATCAGATTAGACATGGTTCTTGCCCCACACGGGGCTGCCTCAGCTTACACGGGAGGGAGAACAGGTATTTAATCACCATTTCACAGATGAAGAAACAGATAGAGAGAAGTTAAGTGACTTGCCCAAGGTCACAGAGCAGACAAGCGGAGGGGTTAAGATTAGAACCCAGGTCTCCTGGCTTCTAGCCCTGTGCTCTTTGTACGAGGCCACGCTGTTTCTCTCAGAGAATTACCTCAGAACACAACAAATACAACATTCAGCTACAGTAAAATAATTTCTCGGTACTTTTACTATCATAATTGTGTTGTATTCGTAATAGCAGTCGAGAAACATTTTCTTCTTGCGTGTCATCGGGGAAAAAGCACTGTGCTGGGAGTCATGAGTCCCAGATTTCTGTCCCCGCTCTGCCGCTTGCCTGTTGTGTGACCTTGGGCAGTCATTTAACCTCTCTGGGCTTCAGTTTCTTTATCTGTGACATGGGGATGAATTATCTGCTTTCCCTATCTATCAGTCTGTGACTGCCAAGTTGGACAGGGACTCTGTCCAACCTGATTACCTTGTATTTTCCCCATTGCCTGGCGAGTAGTAAGCCCTTCAAAAATCATGATTTCTATTTATAATCATCATCATTATTATTATTACTGTTATTATAGCTCTAAGCCTGTCTGAAGGGCTACTTTTGAGATCATGCTGCAAGAGAATAATCAGCTGATCATACTGTATGACAGGGGATAGAGGATTAACACAGTTGTCTATTTAATACAATGAGCCAATATTTAAACCCTGAATATCACCGTGAGAAAATTCATTTTGGTGAATCTCAGAAAATCTCTAAAACTGGTTCTATTGAGATTCGGAACCTACACACAAATAGACACGTTAAAACTGCCTATTGAAAACACTGTTGGGGTTTATTGATTAAAATGAGAACTCTTTAAGCACCCAGGTAAAATGCAGTAATTCTCTTTAAAGGCTAAGATAAAAGTCTCTTTTTTCTCCCCCAAACAACTGAACAATACAAATTCAGAAGTCAAAATGGACATGAGAAGAAAATTTTGGACCACAAATGAGGCCGACTTTTGAACTGATTTTTGGCTTCTCATCTACGAATTCGTGTTTAAAGTAATTCGTGGGATTCCAAAATGTTTTTGAGCCCCCACTGAAGTTTTAAAATATTATCTGAACTGCTCTAGTAATAAACGAACGTACTGAGTACCGACTTGGTGCAATACGCTGTGATTGGGAAGTATAAAATAGCGAATGACACATTTCCCGCCTACAAGGTCAAAACCCAGATGTCTTTAAGTCGAGAACTGTCTGTAAAGTGCTACACTGCTACACTTTTAGATATCCTGTTTGTCATGCTCCGCGTGTTCTGGCCGCATGCCTCTGAATGGTAACGAAAATCCTTGAATGTATCCTATTACCTTACCTCAGATCAATAATCACTTACTGCCTAGGGAATAGAACTTTGGCATTTTGTTGCCCTTGAAATCAGAGGCAAACCAATATCTTAACCAAATCTTCATCACATAATTCAATAACTTCTTATCAGATATGGATGTAGATATCTCTATAACTGATATATAGATTTGCTTACAATTCGCCATGGCTGTATAGAAAGATCTTTCTTACCACTCAGTAAATAATAATAATAATGGTGGTATTTGTTAAGCGCTTACTATGTGCCGAGCACTGTTCTAAGCGCTGGGGGAGACACAGGGCAATCGGGTTGTCCCACGTGAGGCTCACAGTCTTCATCCCCATTTTACAGATGAGGTAACTGAGGCCCAGAGAAGTGAAGTGACTTGCCCACAGTCACACAACTGACAAGTGGCAGAGCCGGGATTCAAACTCATGACCTCTGACTCCCAAGCCCGGGCTCTTTCCACTGAGCCACGCTGCTTCTCTAAAGTACTCTTTAAATGTACTCATTCTAAAATTGTCCAAATGAAATACTCTTTTAGGTTGCCTTGTATTTACTTCAAAGGCTAAGATACCCCTATGTCCTACCTGAGTTTCAGCTACAGATGATAAAGTTAGACACGTCAGATTTTAACAGCATTATACCAACTCATTTTCACACACAACTGCATATTGAAAATCTCTCCTTTGACTCCTTACATTGAAATTTCGCTTGGGAACCTGATAAATATTGACATGAGTTCTGAACCAGATTTTTTTTTTTAAGCAGGAGGGGGAGAGAAAGGGGAAGAAAGTTATAGAGAAAGACAGTGGCTAACCTTAGCTCCAGGAAGTATGTCATTTTGCTTTAGCGTGAGGCTCAGTTCCATCCGACCAATTAGCCTCCCAATTTGAACAGGATCTGAGGGTGCTACTTCTGGTAAATTCCTAGTTAACTGTGGGTGTGGCTCATAAATGATTTTTGGATTCCAACTAGGAGAAAGCTTTGGTTCCATTTCCTGTATAAAGAAAAGAGAATTAGAATAACTATTCACCTTCTCTAAGCATTTAACATAGGAACACAGTAGCTAACCTAAATGAGTAAATCAAAGTCACTTATAAAATTATACCAAGTTTCAGAAGAGTAGCAGATTCCACAGGAGAGAGACAACACTCACGAAGAGCCCAAGATACAGATTGGCAATTTTTACTGGGAGATACAGTTCGGTTACAGTGGCTGATTAATTCAAAAAGTAACTCGATTGCCCTTTATAAAAATGTACTCTGCCATATGCTTCTTGGAGGAATTCTATAAAAGTCAATTATTTTTCTTATCACTACTTGGGAATGGTACCAGCTACCGGTGAGAGACACCAGGTTCACGGTGGGTGACGCGTCCATCAGCCAAGTGCATAAATACAGTGCTCTGCACATAGTAAGCGCTCAGTAAACACCACTGATGATGATTTCAGCTTTGGGGGCAGGGACCACCCACCCCACAGCTAGAACCAGGAGAGTGAGCTGCCAAAATCTGGAGCTCCCGAGAGCCCAAAGGGCCTACAATCCCATCAGTCCTTGGCCTCAGCTGGATACAAGCGGTCCAGATCCCACCCGGCTCCCTTTCCCTAGACCAACCCCAGGACCTGTACCCCAAGATGGCCCTGCAAGGAAAATGAAAAGGAATTTGTGCAGTTCCCTGACCTGAAAGACCCTTCGATCTACCCATCCTGTAAAAATGCAATAATGCTCAGAAAATGTGTCACTCTAATTGTATACTTTGCCTCTTGGCAGTTTTTACCGTTGGGGCAGATGAGCACACTGGGGAAGACTTTGCTGAGGCAGAAAACTCATCCCAGAAGAGAGAAATTCCAGAGAGCTGAAGTAACTTGTGGGCAAAAGCTGTAGGTTGATGTACATTAATTCCAGAACATTCATCAGCAGCTTCATCACAATACATAGTTCTGAGAGACGGAACCAAAGACACAAGGACATTTTTACAACACGGCGACTGAAAACCGGTATGGCCTAAGTGGAAAGACTGTGTTCAATCCGGGCTTTGCCACTTGTCTGCTGGGTGACCTTGGTCAAGTCACTTCACTTTTCTATGGCTCGGTTACTTCATCTGTTAAATGGGAATTAAGACTATGAGCCCTGTGTGGGATATGGAGACTGTGTCTGACCAGATTACCTTGTATGTACCCCAGCACTTAGAACAGGGCTTAGCAGATGCCATTAAAAAAAAATGGTGCTTTTTTTAAAAAAAAAAAGATGTAGTACGTCTCTTGGAATGGATTCAGAGGAGGCACTGAGGAATACACATTAAAATGACACGAGAGAGCCAGAGCCTGATCAGGGGTTTTTTTTTGTAATTACAGTCTATTAGGTTGAATTTTGAAGGAGTGAAAATAATTTCAATGAATATAAACATAATAAAGTTCAATTTAAACTGGCAAAACTTAGCTCATTCCCACTTCAGTGTGTCAGTGTGCATGTTTTCTATACCAAAAACAATAATTGCGGTATTTTTTAAGCATTTACTTTATGCCAAGAACTTTAATAAGATCTGAAGTAGATATAAGATTATTCTGTCCCACATGGGGCTCACAGTCTAAGTAGAAGGTAGAACAGGTACAGAATCCCCATTTTACAAAAGAGGAAACTGAGGCACAAAGAAGTTAAGGAACTTGCCTAAGGTCTCACTGCAAGAAAGCAGGGATTAGAATACAAGTCATGTGACTCCCAGGCCTGTGTTCTTTCTACAAAGTCACACTGCTTCCCTAGTGACATGAGAATAATGTAATAGTAATTACAATAATAATAATAATTAACAATTAACAATGTAAAAATAATAATTACAGCGTCAAGACTACTCTAAGTACTGGGGTAGAGATAAGGTAATCAGGAAGGACCCGGTCCCTGTCCCATCTGGAATTCACAGTCTAAAGTGGAGGGAAGGGGATTTAATCCCCATTTTACAGTTGAGGAAACTGATGCCCGGAGAAGTTAAATGACTTGCCCAAGGTCACACAGCGGACAAGTGGCAGAACCGGGATCAAAACCCGGGTCTTCTGACTCCCAGGATCGTTCTTTCTCCACTAGGCAATGCTGTTTCACAGCATTTCGTGGCTTTGTTCCTTTTACGGCTTACCTTTCTATTCTGATTTCTAGTGCCGTTCCAGTTTTAGAGTTTTCAGGTACATGTTCGATTCTCAAAACAGTATCTATAAAAGTAACTTTGACTCTTCTTAGAACTAGAATCAAAAGAATGACAAATATAACATAAACGATATACACACAACAGCATAGCTATTAGGAGACCAAAAAAAGCCGACAAGTGCATAAGAGGAACATTTAGGGAAGAGTCACAGCTTCTTCCTTTAAAACACAATTTTCTCAGTCTAGAAGTAAACACAAATCCTATTATCTGAGGTGTATTATAAATTAATACTTCTAAACTCAAGAGTGCTCCTGATCGTATTTTGCAGAACTCTTGAGAACGGACCTCTGTGTAAAACCAAACTTGAGAACAGACCTATCTGAAAAACCAAACTTTTTTCGACCGAGGAAAAGGAGAGGGAACCTCTGTTATCTGTGGTGCTGACGACCCAGTTGTGGACTCACATTACGGAGGTTCCCTCTCCCTTTCCTCTGTCGAAAAATGTTTGGTTTTTCAGATAGGCCAGCCACGGTGTGGGGAAAAGGCTGCTCAGAGATCTCCCTGGCCGCTGCTCCGGCCCTGGAATGGGGAGGAAACCTCAGGAAACCTTTAATGGTTTTTCAGCTTTTCGAAACGATCGGAAAGCCACGGCTGTGATTTCTGTGGTCCCCTGGACTGAGCCGAGAACAGCCTGAAACTCTGCCCCGATAATAATGATGGTATTTGTTAAGCGCTTCCTATGTGCAAAGCACTGCTCTAAGCGCTGAGCACCGTTCTAAGCGCTGATGCTCTGCTGCTCTTGTAATGAGCGTCGTCCTTGTCTAATACATTGGTTTTGAATTTTTACTACTTCTTCCTATTACACGTCCGTTGCCAATCTCCTTTATTCTGAGACGGTGAGCTGCTGGGGGGGGAGGGGGGGCAATGACCACGTCTAAATCTCTTCCGTGTATTTTTTCCGCGTATTTTAATATAGCGCTCTGCCCCCAGCAGGTAACGTGATACATATTTGCGTTATATTCATTCAGTAGTATTTATTGAGCGCTTACTATGTGCAGCGCACTGTACTAAGCGCTCGGAATGTACAATTCGGCAACAGATGGAGACAATCCCTGCCCAGTGACGGGCTCGCAGTCTACAAGTAGGAGACCCAGGGAAAGTAATAAAATTCAGACCTGAGCAGCATCAAATGTCCTAAAAAACACCACGGCTATTGAAAAAATTAAATGAAAGACCGTTCAGAAGGGCCGATTTAATGTGAAAACAAAGGACGAACTTCACGCGTGGCTCACAGAGATCGAACTTGAAGATTTCTAATCAAATGGAAGAGCGTCAAACCTGTTTCAATGGTCTCGGCAAATTTTTCGAGCCCTTCAAAAGGCTGGGAGCCTTCTCCTTGTTCGTCAGTTAGCCTGTGGCTAAGACACTCCTTTGCTAGCTGCATACTGCTGGTCATGAAGCTTGACCAGTACATGGGCTCGGAACCCGACGCTGTTGAAGACAAATACAACAACCTAAATTATTTGCTAAGACACAGCCGGATCTACGTAGGCTCCGCTTTGCCATAACAGATGCTTTCACTGTGAGAAATCGGGGGACACCGCACACCACAGCGTCGGGCCAAACTGTTTGAGATCAAATGTGTCGCACTGGATAGGAGGAATACTACAAAATGAGTTCTAAATACAGGGTTTAGCAAGAAGGCAACCGGATTACAGAACTAGGTGGATACCTTTTTTAAGAGTACTTATCAAAAAACACTGTTATTTACTAAACACATAACACAACAGGAAATGTCAGCTCAAAAAAAAAAAAAGATATAATTTCCCTTTTTTGAAAACAAAACTCTGAACCTACAGGTTTTTGCTTTCTTCCACCCCATCCACAAGAGCATGCAGACACATTTTTATCTAAATAATAACTGTGGTATTTGCTAAGCGTTTACTATGTGGTCAGGCACTGTACTAAGCGCTGGGGAGGATAGCGCTATATAGCTGCTTTAGGTAAAGCGAGGTCACTGATAGTGAAATCTATCTAAAGTATGACTGGAAATTCACACAGTCCCTCTAGACTGTAAGCTCGGTGTGGACGGGGAAAGTGTCTGTTGATCATTATATTGTAACGTTCAGTACAGTGCTCTGCACACAGTAAGCGCTCAGTAAATACGACCGCCTGACAACACCAATGCGGGACTCCAGTCCTAACTACGCTGCGCGCACACAAAACGCTGCCTCGTATGCTGACGCGTTTGTCCTTCACAGTGCCTGGCATGTTTTCACTCTTGTCTCCGTCTCACCATCCTCACAAAACGTCTCCAAGTGAGCCACTCTTTAATTTCAGTTCCCAATCCAGAATCCTCAGCCGCTAAGGGAGTCGTATGATTTTTTTTTTTAAGATATTGGTTAAGCGCTTACCGTGTGCCAGGTGCTGTATTAAGCGCTGGGGCAGATCAATCAGTGGTACTTACTAAGCGTTCACGGTGTGTGTGCGCAGAGCACCCTACTAAGCGCTTGGAAGAGTGCAACAGAATTTGCAGGCATGTTCCCTGCCCATAACAAGGCAAGCTAATCAGGCTGGACGCCGTCCACGTCCCTCCAGACTGGAAGCTCGCTGTGGGCAGGGAAGGCATCTGTTATATTGCACTGGCCTTGGTATCTGATGGCCGGTTACTCTCTCCACCTTCAAAACCTTACTGAAGGCACATCTCCTCCAAGAGGTCTTCCCTCACTAATCCCCCATTTTCTCTTCTCCCACTCCCTTCTGCATCGCCATTACACTTGGATGGATACCCTTCATTCGCCTCTCCTTCGGCCCCGTAGCACTTACGTACATATCCCTAATTTTTTTATTTCTATGAACGTCTGTCCCCCGCTCTGGCCTCTACGCTCATTGTGGGCAGGGGATGTGTCTACCAGCTCTGTGGTCTGCACAGAGTAAACGCTCAATAAATATCACCGATCGATTGACCGACTGCAGAAGTCTCCGGTTCACGGCAGCCGGCCTAACCCCAAGCCTCTTCTGCACCCCACCATCTGTAGTGCCTGATCCTTAACTTGATCTGTATCTCGATTCCAAGTGCTGGAATGCAGCAAGGTGCTTTTGGTGCAAAAATTATTTCACTGCAAGGAGACTTTGTCTCTCTGAATCGCTGGCATCTAATCGCTCTCGGTGATTTTCCCAGGCTGTGCCCAAGTAACTCAAAATACTCTGCCTCCGAGAAGGCCAATCAATCAATCAATCATATTTATTGAACACTTACTGTATGCAGAGCATTAAAGTGCTTGGGAGAGTACAATATAACAGAGTTGACAGACACGTTCCCTGGCCAAAAGGAGCTTAGAGTCAACTTCAGGTACTTTTGAAACAAGAGATTAACCATAAAATTTCAGGGAAGCAGTGCGGCCTCGTGGATAGAGCACGGGCCTGGGAGACAGAAGGTCCTGGATTCTAATCCTGGCTCCTCCAGTTGTCTGCTGTGCGACCTTGGGCAAGTCATTTAACTGCTGGGTGCCTCAGTTACCTCATCTGTGAAGTGGGGAATAACAATGTGAGCCCCATGTGGGGCAGGGACTGTGTCCAACCGCATCTACTCCGGCGTTTAGGACAGTGCCTGGCAATCAATCGATCGATGGTATTTATTGAGCGCTTACTATCTTCGTAGCACTGTCTGAAGCACTTGGCAGAGGGGAGAGTACAGTACAACAGAGTGAACAGAAACATTCCCCGTCCATAATGAATGGACAGTCTAGAGGGGGGGGACGTAGTAAGCGCTTAAATACCATAAAAAAAGAGAAATTCTTGAAAGTACAAATTCAAATTTGGAATCAATAACCTGAGTCAGAGAAACCCTCAAAATACCACGCGGATCCATCGCCTGCCTAATCTCCTCATACGGGGAACATCTTTGACTTCTACCGTACGTTCCCGAGAACAACGCTCGACGGGTATCAGCCGGTCAGTAAAGGCTGTTGGCCCAGCTGTGGATCCCAGGTGGAGGAAAGAGTCCTCTTCTGGGAATGGCGGGTCCCAAGTTCCAGTCCAACGGAGGGGCATCACGTGGGCTTGGATGTCTAAGCCTCTGCCCTTCCAAAATGGACCCGGGAGAGGCAAGGGCTGGTTCGCTCCGGCACCTTTACCCCAATTGTCGGCCTATTTTAAGCGCCGACATAATGGGACAGGCCGGGGTGACCGTGGGTTTTGTGAATCTCCCTCTCCAGCGGGGTGGGAACGCAGGTACAGGGTAATTATAGTTTCCAAAATATACGCAAACTGTGCCACTGAAAGAGAGCAATCCCTAAGGAGTGGAACGGAGCGCTCAGCAAATAAATAGTCCTAAGTGTGAGTCAGGCAGAGGGAAGGAACAAACAAATAGGCCACAGACCCTTCAAACCCACAAAAGCGGAAAGCGCCTGAAAGTGGAATTTTTGCCTGGTGAACTAAGTCAACATTTGTTGAGTCCCATCCCACAGGATTTAGTATCTTAAAGGAAAAGTTTCGCTTTCCTTGTTTCATCCATTAGGCAGCCCTCTTAAATTTACACTAAGCTCGTTGTGGGCGGGGAACGTGTCTACCAGCTCCGTCATACTGTACCCTCTCAGGCGCTTACTACAGTGTTCTGCACCCAGTGCGTGCTTAATATAATTGAATGGACACAAAAAATGTGATTCCCTAGGACTTCCTAATGGCTTGAGTAGGAACCCTCATCAGTCCTGGAGTAACAGCAGGGCAAATATGGGTAAATATGGAAAGATTAAAAAGGGAAAAGGTCTCAGACCCAGTAGGAGCACATAGTAAGTGCTCAGTAAATATGACTGAATGGAATTTATTGAGCCCTTACTGTGCGCAGAGCATTTCATAAAGCACTTGGGAGAGTACAATAACTGAGCTGGTAGATATGAAGAGCAGCATGGAATAGTGGACAAAGTACGGGCCTGGAAGTCAGAGGGTCATGGGTTCTAATTCCGGCTCTGCCACTTGTCTGCTCTGTGACCTCGGGCAAGTCACTAACTCCTCTTAGCCTCAGTTACCTCATCTGTAAAATGGGGCCTGAGACTGGGAGCCTCCCGTGGGACAGGGACTGGGTCCACCTCGATTTGCTTGTATTCACCCCAGCACTTAGTACGGTGCCTGGCACATAGCAAGCGCTTAACTAATACCGTTATTATCATTAGATTTCCCCCGCCCACAATGAGCTTACTATCTAGAGGGGAGGCAGACATTAAAATAAATGACATAAAGGTTGGGGGGGCTGAGCGTGGGTTGAAGAAAGGGTACAGATCCAAGTGCGAGGGTGACGCAGAAGGAAGAGGGACTTAGGAGGTGACGGTGTTTTCCAATATTGAGATTCCAATACAGAAGAGCATACGCACCGAAGAAAAACGACAATATTACCGCCATTACTGGCAAGTCACACCCACCTACTCGAGGTCTTGGCCTGAAGACCATCTCCAATCCTTTCACTTCCAGGGCACAGTTATCCTGTAGCAAGGATCCCCAAGGAACGGAGAGAGAAATTGATTGAATAAATCCTTCCGTGACTTCTAGAGGCGCATCGGCTGACTCCAGGATTTCATTGAGGCACTACCGAGAGAACGCAAACTCATTTTAGTTATCGTGAAAATACGGCACACCGGTGTTAACAGAGTTGACACGGTTAATCTGACTTTAACCTACCCGGCACGTAACACTGAAATCATCTGGTGCGAACTCTTAATTCTACGCATACCGAATAAACACTGGGGTCAAGTTAGGGGATTCACTTTTAATGTACTCTGCAATGTAAATACCTTCTCAAAATCTGCGAGTGAAAAGGTTTGCTGCTTACGAAATAATACATCAAAACTTGAGCACAGGTAGAAAAGGTGATGAGATTTACAAAACAGAAAGACAACATTGTGCAAGAGTATTTAAAAAAATACAAACCAATCATGAAAGTGGGCTGTCCAACCACCTTCTTTTGAGGTGGTGTGGGCCAAAGGTGTAATATTAAAATACACAGCAACACCTTAAATGAAACCCTCATCCTGGAAAGCCCCGAGAGAGGAGAGTAAATATGGGTTCTGGCCCAAAGAGATTCGAGCCAAATGGCAGCGCTGGCCCAAAGGTTTTCCTTCCTAAAGTCCCACACCTGACCTGACTTCCACAACAAAGGGGAAGGGTACACATTTCCAGCGTTGTTACACGTGCATGGTTGTAGCTATGTGCTGCTGGGATCTCTAGTCCCAAAGAGGGCAATTAGCCATTATCGCCTGGTCACTACACTTGCCTACAGAAGGCTGAGGCTGCCCAGGCCGACGTTCGCAGAGAATTTGGGACTCTACTAGCCCCGCTCAATCCGACCAAACCAAATGTCAGGTCCCGCCGGGGCTCTTTATCCTGCCACGGAGGACTTGTGGTTACGAAGCATTCGAGTCATTCATTCAGTCGTATTTACTGAGCGCTTACGGGGTGCAGGGCACTGTGCTGAGCGCTTGGGAAAGCACAATACAGCACTAAGGAGAGACAATCCCTGCCCACAACAAGCTCACGGAAGCAGAGTGGCCTAGTGGAAAGAATATAATAATAATAAGAATAACGTTGGTATTTAAGCGCTTACTATGTGCAGAGCACCGTTCTTGGGTAGATACAGGGGAATCAGGTTGTCCCACGTGAGGTTCACAGTCTTCAGCCCCATTTTACAGTTGAGGTAACTGAGGCCCAGAGAAGTTTAATGACTTGCCCACAGTCACACAGCTGACAAGTGGCAGAGCCGGGATTCAAATCCATGACCTCTGACTCCCAAGCCTGGGCTCTTTTCACTGAGCCACGCTGCCGGGAGTGAGAGGAGCTGGTTTCTCATCCCAGCTTTACCTCTTGCTTGTTGTGTGACCTTGGCCAAGTCACTTGACTTCTCTGCGCCTCGGTTTCCTCATCTGTAAAATGGGAACTGAATACACCTTCTCCCTCCTACTTAAGGTTGGAAGCTCCATGTGGGACAGGGACTGTGTCTGACTTGGAGATCTTCTATCTAGCTCAGCGCTAAGACGACTGGAAAAATTGGTGAAGAGACAATAAAATGTGGAAGGTGCAGAGAGAAAGGCAGTATTACCATAGTGAATGGGATTTTTCTTAATGTCCAAGATGGATATTTGGAGGAATGAATATGCATCATTCTGGAGGAATCCAGGCTAATTGATTTTCCCTTCCAGGCTACCGTTCTAATCTGATTCTACAAGGTAACGCCTACCAGAGGATCTCGGTCCCACTCAGGTCACACCTACCAGCCAATCTTGGTCCCACTCTGTCCTGATATTCTGAGGTCAAGGAGAATTCCTCGGGCTGAGCCCATAATCCTAAAGTATTTCCCATTTCTGATTCACACTTATTAAGACGCAAAAGGTTGGCGTTTCAAACCAATCGACGCCCCGAATCAGATCGAAAAGTCAAATGCCGTGATAACTCCGTAATAAAGAAATTTTAAAATAGGGCAAAAAGTACTTTGTCTCTTTCAATTAGAGCATTAGCTAGGTTAGGCTGCAACCCAGTGAACTAAATTTGCTGCAATTCTCTCATTACTATTAAAGTGACCGTTTTCACTTAACCCAGTTTATTTCCTGACTTTAAAACACAACAAGGGACGAGTAAAACATCAAAAATGCCACATAAATAAAAACCCACGGTGAACAAGCAATAGAGAAATGGAAACACAGGCTCTTTTAACTTCATGTGATCATCTTAAACGCTACTTCTTTGCCTCCCAAATTTATGGAACGATTGTCTACACGGAACACCAAGGCCCTTGAATAGAAGTTGTTTGAACCAGGTGTCTCCCACACCTGCAGATACATAACACTAACCTGAGCAACGACTTTTCCCTCTTCCGCTAAATCCTCATCAAAATCATTCCTCCTAGGACATGTGTCCTAGTCCACAAAATTTATATTCTGCTCCTCCAAGTACAATTCCTCTCCCTAA
Organism: Ornithorhynchus anatinus; assembly: GCF_004115215.2. Lineage (NCBI taxonomy): Eukaryota > Metazoa > Chordata > Mammalia > Monotremata > Ornithorhynchidae > Ornithorhynchus > Ornithorhynchus anatinus. Next base: position 56,453,247 of record NC_041728.1, read on the forward strand.
ATTGTCCAGGCTCCTTCAGAAAGCAGCTCAAAAAGAATGCTGGTGGCAATATTTTTATAGCGCGTGCCAGTCCGAGAATGGGGAGTGTAGGGAGTGGGTTAAGTTTAGTGACCCGAAGTGCAACTTTAGGCAAGACTAACAGTTTCGAGACTGTGAAGTCGTTGTGGACAGGGACTGTGTCTGTGATCTTCTTGTACTGTACTCTCCCAAGCGCTCAGTACAGTGCTCTGCACACAGTAAGTGCTCAATAAATACGACCGGCTTCCTCCAGTGTTATTGCTAGCATCTCGGGGGAGACCTCCAGGCTGAAGCGGCAGGAAAGAAGGGGTGGAGGCGGATGAGGAACTACCCCTTACCCTTCTCCCCTTTCTCTGACCTCGTTGTCCCCTTAGGGTTTCGCCCCTCTCCTTCCGAGCCCTCAGCGCGAGACCGACAGCAACGAAAGGCCTCCACTCGGCACATCCTCTGGCGTTATCCCAGGAGCCTGAACAGAGGAGGGTGCAGCCGACAAACCGAGCAGGTGGCTTCTTCTACAGCAGCAAAGACGCTGAGGTAGCAACTGAGCAACAGGTCTGGGGTGGACATGTCACTTCTGGCATATACGTGGAGCTGACTGCATTGGAATCTAAAAAATGTGAATTAACTCACACTGAAGACTTATTTATCTCAGGGAAGCAACCCCCCGGCCCCCCAAAAAGCCTCTTCGACATCAGTGAATAAAATATAATCGACAGGCCAAATGACCCAGCTTCTAGTTCTCGGGGCAAAAAATGAGGCTGTCCATTCATTCATTCACTCACTCGTATTTATTGAGCACTTACTGTGTACAGAGCACTGTACTGAGTGCTTGGAAGGGTACGGTAGAACAAGAAACAGGGACATTCCCTGTCGACAACAAGCTCCCAGTCTAGAGTCGGGGGAGGCAGACATCAATACAAATAAATGAAACGACAGAGAGGCACATAGGCGGTGTAGGCTGGGAGCGGGGAAGAGCAAAGGGAGCAAGTCAGGGCGACGCAGAAGGAAGTGGGAGGTGAGGAAAAGTGGGGCTTAGTCTGGGAAGGCCTCCTGGAGGAGGTGGGCCTTCGATAAGGCTTTGAAGCGGGGGAGGGTCCACTCGCCTTACCCCTTGCCAGAGAGCGTGATTGTGTACGAACTCATTTTGGTTCTTCATTTTCTAGGAGCCTCTTCTTCCCTAGCCAGTGTGACTAAGGAAACTAATGGGGCTCTGTTACCGCATTACAAGACGAAGATTCACCCGGGGAATGTTTAAGGCACTTTTTACGATCCCTTTCTCCACCCAGGTTTTGCAGGGCATTGCTAAATCTAGCTAGGCGGACGCCCAGGGTACCCAGTCAATCCTGAACTGCCTATATTCTAAGTCGTCCAGTTGCATGAGTGAGACTGTGGGCCCCAGATTGAGACTGTGAGCTCCGAGTGGGACAGGGACCGTGTCCAAACCGATTTGGTTGTATCCACCACGGTGCTTAGAACAGTCCCTGGCACACAGTATGTGTTGAACAAATACAAAAACAATTATAATAATGATGGCATTTGTTAAGCGCTTACTATGTGCCAAGCGCTGTAAGACTCTCGTTTTGGGGTGAGGATAATCAGGCTGGACCCAATCCCCGTCCCACGTGGAGCCAATAGTCTAAGCAGGAGGAAGAACGGGGATTGAACTCCCATTATGCAGATGTGGAAACTGGGACTTTCAGTGACTTACTTGCCCGAGGTCATACGGCAGAAAATGGGCGCAGCCAGAATTAGAACCTAAGTCCTCTGACGCCCAAACTGTGCTTTATCCATTAGGCCACACTGCTTCCCTCTCCCAAGTGCTTAGTACAGTGCTCTGCACACAGTAAGTGCTCAATAAATATCAGACTGATTGGTTGATTGAGAGTGGAGGGGTGTGATGCTGAAATATCCCAAGTCTAGACCCTCACTGCCACTGAAATCTCAACTTGTTTAAAATGAACCGGGGTGGGAAATTACTTGTCAAAATGGTAATAAAAAATGCAAGAGCTTGGACTTGACTTTATAGGGCTACGCGAAGTCTTTGAAGTATTTGAAAACAGACTTTTTGTGAGAATTAGATATTCACTTGCAAGTTCTGAAGGTTACAATTTTAAATAAGCAAATAGGACACGTGAGTAAAAGCGGGGGTCAAAAGTGGTTTAAGAAACCTCTGTGAGTTTAAGACCAAGTTAGATCTTCTTACATTTTTCCCTTCAGAAGTCATCATTTGGTCTCTCCAGTGTGTTTTCATTAAGTATAATTTTACAGAAAGCATTATACTCACAAAAGACGGACTCTCACAACAAAAAAGGCAGTCGAATAGGGTTGGTCCTAAGTTAGGATAGATTCATTACTACACAAATCACACAGTAAAGAGAAGCTGTTTTTAATCTATGGGATGTTCCCAAATGCGTGTTATATGAAAGGCTTTTCTTTCTCTCTACACACTACGTCAAAATTAATTTTTTTCCCCTGGACTGCAAACCCTGCCTGATTCTGGTTAGAACTCTGGTGCTTGGTGAAAAAACCCAACGGTTTCTTGTGCAAACAGGGCATTTAATTTTCACAGTACGACTTTACACCCTTAGCTAAGAGACACCTCACTCTGACCTATCAGAGCTGCCTGTGCCAACAGATTTGCCACGATCTATTCTAAATTGAGAGGGGTTATAATCACTCTATTCAAGTCAGAGTACTTCAAAGGGAGGCAAAGACTGGCGCTTAAGCCAAAGGAAGCTTCCCGGAGAAGTGAGTCACTTGTACAAAGAACACTATAAAAGGGATTGCTAGATGAAAATAATACTTGTGCTCTTGCTTACTTAAATGTATTTTAAATTGTAACGGTGTGTTCCAAAAACGCAATTGCAAGGGCTTACTGAATAGCTCTTGAGAAAACGCCCCACTGGTCGCCCTCCGGACTGTAAGCTCACTGTGAGCAGGGAACGCATCTACCAAGTCTGTTCGACTGTACTCTCCCCAACGCTTAGCACAGTGCTCTGCCCACAGTAAGCGCTTAATAAATATGATTGATTGAGGTGAGATCAGTGGGACAGGGACTGCGTCCAACACGACTGGCTTGTCTCCACCCCAGTGCTTAGTACAGTGCCTGGCACACAGTAAGCGCTCGACACCGGAATTATTATTCTTCTCAGGTGCTCTCAGAGGCGTTATGGCACAAGGACACTTTATTTTGAAATCTCCGTTAGACCGTGACCCTCATGCGGGATGGGTTTGGTGAGCGCTTACTATGCGCCAAGCACTGTAAGACTCTCGTTTTGGGGTGAGGATAATCAGGCTGGACCCAATCCCCGTCCCACATGGAGCTAATAGTCTAAGTAGGAGGAAGAACGGGGATTGAACTCCCATTATGCAGATGTGGAAACAGGGACTTTCAGTGACTTACTTGCCCGAGGTCATACGGCAGAAAACTGGCGCAGCCAGAATTAGAACCTAAGTCCTCTGACTCCCAAACTGTGCTAGCCCAGCGCTCAGGACGATGCTTGGCACCTGGCAAACACTTAATAAATGCCCCCGTTGTTATCGTCATTTACCGGTGTTATTCTTATCATCATCATTATTATTAAAAGGTCAAGCCCGGGCAGCAGCACGTAACGCCCCGTTCACAGACACTTTTTTCTAAATCACGCAGGGGAGTACGAAGAAAATCAACTCTGTTGAACGAGTCTCCTGAAAATGGTCAAAGGGCTGATTCATCGCTTTTGCAACACCTGTTTGGATAACCTTTTCTGTCTTTCGCTGCGGAGAGACTTAACTCAACGGAACGGCACGAGCCCCGCGCCGGTCGCCAGGCCCGAAACCACGCAGGGTGGTCCGAAATCAAAGAGGAGATCAAGGCACAGACATCACCAGGGCCTACGAACTCTCCTCGGAAAGGCAACACTGTTTCACGGACGCTGCCTGTCACGTCCCGGGGCACTAGACAAATGAAAACTAGCCAAGAAAGCCTGGCATCTCAGTGAAACCTGTCATTTCAAAATATTCAGAGAGAACCTCTCATCTGGAAAATGGGGATTAACTCTGAGCCGCACGTGGGACGACCTGATGACCCTGTCTCTCCCCCCAGCGCTTGGAACAGTGCTCCGCACAGAGTAAGCGCTTAACAAATACCAACATTATTATTATTATTCTATTGTCTGACCGCTGCAGAGCTCTCTGGATCGGGAAGTCCTATGGGAAGGGGTGATTGTACACTCCAAGCGCTCAGTTCAGTGCTCTGCACAGAGTAAGCGCTTAACAAATACCAACATTATTATTATTATTATTCTATTGTCTGACCGCTGCAGAGCTCTCTGGATCGGGAAGTCCTACGGGAAGGGGTGATTGTACACTCCAAGCGCTCAGTACAGTGCTCTGCACAGAGTAAGCGCTTAACAAATACCAACATTATTATTATTATTTTATTGTCTGACCGCTGCAGAGCTCTCTGGATCGGGAAGTCCTACGGGAAGGGGTGATTGTACACTCCAAGCGCTCAGTACAGTGCTCTGCACAGAGTAAGCGCTTAACAAATACCAACATCATTATTATTATTTTATTGTCTGACCGCTGCAGAGCTCTCTGGATCGGGAAGTCCTACGGGAAGGGGTGATTGTACACTCCAAGCGCTCAGTACAGTGCTCTGCACAGACTAAGCGCTTAACAAATACCAACATCATTGTTATTATTATATTGTCTGACCGCTACAGAGCTCTCTGGATCGGCAGGTCCTATGGGAAGGGGTGACTGTACACTCCAAGCGCTCAGTACAGTGCTCTGCACCGAGTAAGCGCTCAATAAATACTACCGAATGAACGAATGAAATACGGAAAACTGTCTCTAATACTTCTAAACCTTAAAACCGTCTCTCAGGACAAATGACGATTAAAGGCTGGGATTTTTGACTCCATGCGTTCCTTTAAAACAACCACCACCACAAAAAAACTAACAAAAAGTCATTCTGTAGTTTCTCATCTAGTCTTTAGGATCAGCAGCCCTGGTCCACGACACGGCCTAGAGGATAGAGCACGGGCCTGGGAGTCAGTAGGGCCTGGATTCTAATCCCGCCTTGGCCACTTGTCTGCTGCGTGACCTTGGGCAAGTCCATTCCCTTCCTCTGTGCCTCCATTATCTCATCTGTAAAATGGGGATACAGACCGTGGGCCAGGGACTCCATCCAACCAGCCTGGTTTGCATCTACCCCAGCGCTTAGTATGGTGCCCGGCACAAAGCACTCAACCGTGGCCTGATAGAGCAAGGGCTTGGGAGTCGGAAGGTCGCGGGTTCTAATCCCAGCTGCGCCACCACGTGTCGGTTGCGTGACCTCGGGCAAGTCACTTCACTGCTCTGGGCCTCAGCGACCTCATCTGCAAAACGGGGCTTGAGACTTTGAGCCCCACGGGCGACAGGGACTGTGTCCAACCTGACTTGCCCGGCGTTTAATACAGTGCCTGGGACCCACTGGGCGCACGGCGTGGTGGATAGAGCACCAGCCTGGGAGTCAGAAGGTCACAGGTTCTAATCCAGGCTCTGCCACTCGTCTGCTGTGTGACCTTGGGCAAGTTACTCTGCTTCTCTGGGCCTCCGTTCCCTCATCTGCGAAAGAGGGATTGGGACCGTGAGCCCCACGGGGGACAGGGCCCCGTCCAACCCCATTTACTCGTATCGAACCCAGCCCGGCGCTTAGGACGGTCCCTGCCACGTAGTAAGCGCTTAACCAACACCCTCGTTATTATGAAGACCTGGCCCAATTCATTCAAAAGTCTTTAGTGAGCTCCTACTATGTGCAGAGCACTGTACTAAGCGCTTGGAATGGACAGTTCGGCAACAGATAGAGACCATCCCTGCCCAGTGACGGGCTCGCAGTCCAAACGGGGGAGACGGCAAGGCGAAAGGGAACAAAACAAAAACAAGACAACAAATAGAATCAAGGGGATGTACACCTCACTGACAAAATAAATAGGGAAATAAATAATATATACAGATGAGCACAGTGCTGGGGGGAGGAGGGGGAAGGGGGAGCGGAGGGAAAAGCGGGGAGCTCAATCTGGGAAAGGTGATGATCCACAAATACCAGTAAAAAAGAGACCGCTTCTCATGCCAGGCATCGCTTTGAGCTCTCAAGGGGTCGTTTGTTCATTCAATCCTATTTATTGAGCGCTTCCTGGGGGCAGAGCACCGTACTAAGGACCAAGCGAGTCACAGTCAGAGCACTGTACTAAGCGCCTGGAAAGTAGCCTGGTTTAGCGGAAAGAGCCCGGGCCTAAGAGTCGGAAGACGTGGCGTCTAATCCCGGCTCCGCCACTCGTCTGCTGTGTGACCTTGGGCACGTCACCCCCCTGGGCCTCAGTTACCGCGGGGGACGACCCGATCACCCTGTCTCTCCCCCAGCGCCTAGAGAAGCAGCGTGGCTCAGTGGAAAGAGCCCGGGCTTGGGAGTCAGGGGTCGTGGGTTCTGATCTCGGCTCCGCCACTTGTCAGCCGTGGGACTCTGAGCGAGTCGCTTCACTTCTCTGGGCCTCAGTTCCCTCTTCTGTAAAATGGGGATGAAGACTGGGAGCCCCACGTGGAACAATCTGATTACCTTGTATAATAATAATGATGGCATTTTTGAAGCGCTTACTATGTTCCAAGCACTTTTCTAAGCACCGGGGTAGAGACGAGGCAATCGGGTTGTCCCACGTGGGGCTCACGGTCTTCATCCCCATTTTACAGATGAGGTAACTGAGGCCCGGAGAAGTGAAGCGGCTTGCCCAAGATCACACCATCAGACAAGTGGCGGAGGCGGGATAACAACCCTCGCCCCCTCTGACTCCCAAAACTCTGCTCTTGCCACTAAACCACGCTGCTTCTCAATCTACCCTAGCGCTTAGAACAGTGCTTGGCACATAGTAAGCGCTTAACAACTACCATCATCATCATTATTATTATTATTAGAAGAGCGCCTGGCTCCGAGTAAGCGCTTGGCAAATACCGTCATTATTATTATTGTTAGAAGAGTGACTGGCACAGCGTAAGCGCTTAACAAATACCGCCGTTATTAGTATTAGTATTAGAAGAGCGCCTGGCAGAGAGTAAGGGCTTAACAAATACCGCCGTTATTAGTATTATTATTAGAAGAGCGCCTGGCACAGAGTAAGCGCTTAACAAATACCGTCGTTATTAGCATCACTATTAGAAGGGTGTCTGGCACAGAGTAAGTGCTTAACAAACACCCTGTAAGCACCTAACAAATATCGTCGTTATTATTGCCAGAAGAGCGTCTGGCACAGAGTAAGCGCTTAGCAAGCACCGTCGTAAGCGCTTGACAAATACCGTCGCTACTATCATTGTTATAAGAGTGCCTGGCACAGAGTAGGCGCTTAAACACTGTAGTAAACACTGTACTACACTGTAGTAATGGCAGGATACTGCCATTATCGTTATTATCGTAAGAAGAGCGCCTGGCACAGAGTAAGCGCTTAGCAAATACCGTTTCGTCGTCATTATCGTGAGAAGAGCGCCTGGCACAGAGTAAGCGCTTAACAAATACCGTCATTATTATTATTATCGTGAGAAGAGCGCCTGGCACAGAGTAAGCGCTTAACAAATACCGTCATTATTATTATTATTATCGTGAGAAGAGCGCCTGGCACAGAGTAAGCGCTTAGCAAATACCGTTTCGTCGTCATTATCGTGAGAAGAGCGCCTGGCACAGAGTAAGCGCTTAACAAATACCGTCATTATTATTATTATCGTGAGAAGAGCGCCTGGCACAGAGTAAGCGCTTCACAAAAATCGTCATTATTAGAGGAGTGTGTGGCACAGAGGCAGCGCTTACCAAACACCGTCGTGGGAGCTTACCGAACACCGTCATCGCGACTATGATTATCGTTGTTAGAAGGGCGCGTGGCAGAGGGTGAGCGCTTAGCAATCGCCATCACCGTCCTTCCGCCGCTACTGACGACTGGAGGCCGGTGGAGCCGCGAAAGTGTCCTGGCAGCGGCCCTGGCACCTCGGGCCCACCGCCCCCCCCGCGGGCCGGCCCTCTGACCTCAGCCCCCTGCCCGACCTCTGCAATTCGCTACCAGGCTGGCCCCCTGCCCCCTGTCCTCTGCTCCCTGTCCGCTGATCTGTGCCCCCCGCCACCTGGCTGGCCCCCTGCCCCCCGTCCTCTGATCTGTGCCCCCTGCCACCTGGCTGGCCCCCTGCCCCCCGACCCGATCTCTGCCCCCATCCTCTGATCTGAGTCCCCTGCCCCCTCATCCTCTGATCTCTGCCCCCTGCCATCTGGCTGGCCCCCTGCCCCATGATCTGTGCCACTTGCCCCCCTGTCCTCTGATCTGTGCCCCCTGTGCCCCATCCTCTGATCTGTGCCCCCTGTGCCCCATCCTCTGATCTGTGCCCCCTGGCCCCTGTCCTCTGATCTCTGCCCCCCGTCACCTGCCTGGCCCCTGTCCCCCATCCTCTGATCTGTGCCCCCTGTCCCCCATCCTCTGATCTGTGCCCCCTGTGCCCCATCCTCTGATCTGTGCCCCCTGGCCCCTGTCCTCTGATCTCTGCCCCCCGTCACCTGCCTGGCCCCTGGCCCCCATCCTCTGATCTGTGCCCCCTGTCCCCCCGTCCTCTGACCTGTGCCCCTTGCCCCCTGGCTGCCCCCCGCCCCCACATCCTCTGACCTCTGCCACCTGGCTGTCCCCCGCCCCCCATCCTCTGATCTGTGCCCCACCCTGCCCCCGAGAGGGTTGCTAGGAGGGGTCAGGCCTGACCCATTTGCCTGCGCCCTGTGTGTGTGTGTGGGGGGGGAGGGGTCCGGCCTGAGCCCCCCCCCCCCCCCTTCCCCGGGGTGCCCCGTGTGCACGCGTGAGTCCTCACCCATTTGTCCAGGGGCACCTGTGCGAGGGAGCCGGTGCCTTGGTAGAGGTCGAGGCTGAGCTGCTCCAGGCTGAGCTTCTCCTGCAGGAAGTGGCCCAGGTACCTCTGCAGCAGGTACCTGCAGGCCCGCTTCTTGATCGATTCCGAGAAGGGCCAAGGCATGCCGCCCCAGGCCGGGGGAGGGGGGGCGGGGGGGAGCCCCCCCCCAACCCCCCACGCCCCTCCCCCTCCCCCTCCCGGGGCCGCCGCTGGGCGCCGCCTCCCGGAGGCCCTCCGAGACCCTTCCCGGGACGGGGGCGCGGGGGGCGCGGGGGGCGGGAGGGGCGTCCACTACGCCCCGGGGGCCCTGCGGGCGGGGAGGCCTGGACGCCACCTCGGGGAGGAGCCTGCCCCTCCCCCGCCCGGCTCCCCCCCTCCCTGCCGGCCCCGGCTGCGCATGCGCCCCCTCCCCTCCCCACTCCACCGCCCGCCGGCAGGCCCAAGCCGGGCTGGCGCGCCTGCGCGGGGCGCTGCCCAGGGACCGGCGCGCGGGCGGGCGCGCGACGCCGCCGGGGACCGGCGCGCGGCGCTGCCGGGGGACCGGCGCGCGGGCGGGCGCGCGGCGCTGCCGAGGGTCTCTCGCGCGCGCGCGCGCGCGCGCCGGGGGGAGGTGGCCTTCGAGGCGCCGGCAGTGACGTCACAGCGGGCCGCTTCCGCCCGGGGAGGGAGGAGGAAGCGGCGGCGGCCGACGACGACCGGGGCGCCGGCAGGTAGGAGGGCGGCGCGGCGCCGCAGCCCCCCCCCCCCCTCCCTTCGGCATTCCGGAGCCCCTGTCGCCTCACTGACCTTTCCCAGCGCTCAGCGCAGGGCTCTGCGCCTTCATTCGGTAGCGTTGATTGAGCGCCCACTGTGTGCTGAGCGCTGGGAGTGGACAGGTGGGCATCCCTGGCCCGCCCGCCCCCCCCCCCCCCCCGGGGGGGCTCCCAGGCTAGTCGGGGGAGACGGACAAAAACAAGATCACGGTGATAGTCAGCGCTCAATCGTCAGTAACGAATGAATGAAGTGTACCTTCCCAGCGCGTAGGGCAGTGCTCCGCGCACGGTTAGTCCCGGGGAAGTAGCAGCGAATGAGCGAATGACCGCGCGGCAAGCAGGAAGCGCTCGGTCAATACGGTATCGGTCATTACGGTATCGGTCAATACGGTATCGGTCAATACGGTATCGGTCGATATGGTACAGTCAATACGGTATCGGTCATTACGGTATCGGTCAATATGGTACAGTCAATACGGTATCGATATTACGGTATCGGTCAATACGGTATCGATCTTTACGGTATCGATCTTTACGGTATCGATATTACGGTATCGGTCAATACGGTACAGTCAATATGGTATCGGTCATTACGGTATCGGTCATTACGGTATCGGTCAATACGGTATCGGTCAATATGGTACAGTCAATACGGTATCGGTCATTACGGTATCGGTCAATATGGTACAGTCAATACGGTATCGGTCATTACGGTATCGATATTACGGTATCGGTCATTACGGTATCGGTCAATACGGTATCGGTCTTTACGGTATCGATATTACGGTATCGGTCAATACGGTACAGTCAATATGGTATCGGTCATTACGGTATCGGTCAATACGGTATCGGTCAATACGGTACAGTCAATACGGTATCGGTCATTACGGTATCGATATTACGGTATCGGTCAATACGGTACAGTCAATACGGTATCGGTCATTACGGTATCAGTCAATACGGTACAGTCATTACGGTATCGGTCATTACGGTATCGGTCATTACGGTATCGGTCAATGCGGTACAGTCAGTACGGTACCGGTCAATACGGTATCGGTCAATGCGGTACAGTCAATACGGTATTGGTCATCACGGTATTGATATTACGGTATCGGTCAATACGGTACAGTCAATACGGTATCGGTCATTATGGTATCGATATCCCGGTATCGGTCAATACGGTATCGGTCATGACGGTATCGATCAATACGGTAGGGTGAAGGAAGGACGGTCCTGCGCACGGTCGGTGCTCAGGAATTACAGTAGAGGGAGGGAGCCACCGCTCGGCCCACAGGAAGCGCTCAGTAATAATAATGTCGGTATTTGTTAAGCGCTTACTATGAGCAGAGCACTGTTCTAAGCTAAGCGCTGGGGGAGATACAGGATCATCAGATTGTCCCGTGCGAGTCTCATAGTCTTCATCCCCATTTTCCAGATGAGGCCCAGAGAAGTGAAGTGACTTGCCCACAGTCACACAACAGCTGACAAGTGGCAGAGCCGGGATTCGAACCCATGACCTCTGACTCCCAAGCCCGGGCTCTTTCCACTGAGCCATGCTGCTTCTCTACGGTAGAGTGAGTGCTGCATTCAGTAGTATTTATTGAGCGCTTACTATGTGCAGAGCACTGCGCTAAGCGCTTGGAATGTACAATTTGACAACAGATAGAGACAATCCCTGCCCAACGACGGGCTTACAGTCTAAATGCTCTGCACACCGTCAGTGCTCGGTAAATACGGTAGAGTGAGTGAATGAATGAATGCTCTGCCACAGTCAGTGCTCAGTAAATACGATAGAATGAGTGAATGAATGCTCTGCCACAGTCAGTGCTCAGTAAATACGGTAGAGTGAGTGAATGAATGCTCTGCCACAGTCAGTGCTCAGTAAATACGGTAGAGTGAGTGAATGAATGCTCTGCCACAGTCAGTGCTCAGTAAATACGATAGAATGAGTGAATGAATGCTCTGCACACAGTCAGTGCTCAGTCAATATGGTAGAGTGAGTAAATGAATGCTCTGCACACGGTCAGTGCTCAGTAAATACGGTAGAATGAGTGAATGAATGCACACAGTAAGCATCAGTAAATACAATGGAATGAAAGAATGAATGCTCTGCATACAGTCAGTGCTCAGTAAATTCAGTAGAGTGAGTGAATGAATGCTCTGCACACAGTCAGTGCTCAGTAAATTCAGTAGAGTGAGTGAATGAATGCTCTGCACACAGTCAGTGCTCAGTAAATACGGTAGAATGAGTGAATGAATGCTCTGCACACAGTCAGTGCTCAGTAAATACGGTAGAATGAGTGAATGAATGCTCTGCACACAGTCAGTGCTCAGTAAATATGGTAGAATGAGTGAATGAATGCTCTGCACACGGTCAGTGCTCTGTAAATGCGGTAGAGGGAGTGAATGAATGCACACAGTAAGCATCAGTAAATACAATGGAATGAAAGAATGAATGCTCTGCAAACAGTAAGCGTTCAGTAAATACGGTAGAGTGAGTGAATGAATGCTCTGCATTCATTCAATCGTTTTTATTGAGCGCTGTGTGCAGAGCACTGGACTAAGCGCTTGGAATGGACAATTTGGCAACAGGTAGAGACAATCCCTACCCAACAACAGGCTCACCGTTTAGAAGGGGGGGAGACAGCAAAACAAAACAAGCAGATAGACATCAATACCATCGAGATAAATAGAATCATAGATAGATGCACAGTATGTACACTGCACACAGTAAGCGCTCAATAAATAGGATGGAATGAGTGAATGCTCTGCACACAGTAAGTGCTCAGTAAATTCATTCACTCACTCATTCAGTCGTGTTTATTGAGCGCTTACTGTGTGCAGGGCACTGTACTAAGTGCTTGGATAGTACAATTCGGCAACAGATAGAGGCAACCCCTACCCAACAAGAGGCTTAAAGGAGGAGTGGCCAAGCTGGGTAGGCCTCAAAAAGCCTAGCAAGAGACTCCCACACACCCTCCCCCCGCCCCCTGACATTTGCAGGACGCCTCTGGAAACTATCTCCTGATGGTCATGAATGTGGAGCAGGCGGTTCCCATCAGTTAGTTGTATTCATTGAGCACTTACTGTGTGCAGAGCACTGTACTAAGCGCTTGGGAGAGCACACCGGAATTAGCAGACACGTTTCCTGCCGACAGTTTGATTATTAATCGGCGGGGGGAGGGGGGGATGGCTCCTTTTCTCTTCAGATACTTGTCAGTCCTCAAATACGTGTTAAAAACTTTGTGCTGTTTCTTGTAGAATACGCGGAAGGTAGGTCCCGGTCTTTCGGGTTGAAATCTTCTAATAACTGGTGTGTGTTCAGCACTTACTGTGCACCAGGTCAGACACCGTTCCCGTCTCACATAGGGCCCATAGACTAAAAGGGGGGGGGGGGGGGGAGAACAGGTAATTTAATTGCCGTTTTGCAAATGAGGAAACTGAGACACAGAAAAGTGAAGGGATTTATCCAAGGTCACGGAGCAGGCGAGCAGCAGAGCTAGATTTTGAACTCTGGTCTCCAGACTCAAAGGTCCAGGCCCTTTCTATTAGGCCAGACTGCTGCTTCAGTTGCAGGAGAGTGGAAGTCCCATGCATACATCCAATGTATTCTCCAATTTGGAGCTGTTGGTAATATCCAGTGATGATGCTCCCTACTTGAAGTGTCTTGAAAAACGGTTAGAAAAACATCCAAGATCGAGAGCTGGCCAGACAAAATCACCTTAAACAGTCTCATTCCAATACGTTATTTCCCACGTTTTCATGATACATATTGCCAAGAACAATTCCACAGCGTTAGTGGGATAACTTGATAAATAACCCAACCAGGGTTTAGTCTTAGAACAGGACTGGAAGCAGTGGATTAGAGACAGTGTTGACAGGAAAGAGATCTCTCCCCATGGGGAAACTGCACTTCTTTTGTCTTTGACCCTTTTTTTTTTTTAAAGAGCCAGCAAACATTTCTTTTGTAGGCCGTGTGAGTCTGTTTTCTGACATCTACATCAAGTCAAAATTGTACTCTGATCAATCTTGCCTGAAAATTTTTAAGATATACTCATCCGTGATAACGTAGACTCCTCCTATTTATTATTGTGCTATGATTCTTGTGACAAATCAAAACAAAGTTCTGTGAGGTGAGGGATTACCGAAATGATACATAAACGGAGTTACCTTGTAGAGTAGTTGATGAGTGAGGTAAATGTGAATTAGCTACCAATTACTGCAAGAGGGCTGTGAAAAGATGGTTCTGGAAGCAGCCCAGGTACAACATTTTAAGAATTTTAGTGTTTTAGGAACTTTTTAAGTGTGGAGATGTCTGCTTAAAAGACTGAGATAGCTAAAATTTAGGTCAGTATGTTGGAGGCTTTTGTCTATTTGATAATTAGGCCATTTTATTGAGCATTCACGGTGAGGAAAATATTTTTTTTCTATTTCACACCATCACCCTTCCGGCTTGTCTGTCACTTGTCGAGAACTCATATTAAAAGATTGGATGATCATATTTCTCAGGTGATGCAGAAACTGAAAACGAACTTCCTGAAACACTTGGAAAACATTGATATGCAAAGCCAATGTAGCACTTATTTTGCATTTTCTTCTTTGCATCCCCCCACCCCCCCCCAAGTTCTGGCTGCTTGAGGTGTCTTACTTTCATTCTGCTTAAAAAACATGGGTTTTGTTGCATTTTTTTCTCTCCTCCCCTCTTCCGCACACGGCTGCCTGGACAGAAAACAAGACTTTTGTATCTGACTTCACTAGATTCTCTGGCCCAAAAAACATGTCATATCATTTTTTAAAAAATTTAATGAAGAGTTTCCATTTATAAAGTACACTACTCTCTTAATCGGTCTATGTAAAATTTCCAGATCAGAAGTCATCCTAATTTCATGTGTAAATAGTAGAAATCAATGAAAACTATTAATAGAAATAGTAAATGGGGTATGTGTAAAAGCGAAAATTGATTTAACCCACACCAACACAATTCTGAAGGAGTTTACCATTATTGGCTTCATTTTTGAAAACGAAAGCCAGATTACATATACGTAAAAGTAGCAATGCTGTACTACCGAAGATCTACAGCAAGACCGTAGACTTTATCCGGGTTCGAATCGACATAACTCAGAATTTTCTAAAACTGTTAAATTTTACAGGGGGAAACTGCTTGCCTTTAACACTTATTTTTAAAAAGCCGAAATAAGGGTCTTCGATGATTGCCCCACCAACCGGGGCCGGGGGAGGAGGGGTGCCTGCCTGTCAGCTGGTTGTGTAAACCGGAGAAGGCCGGTCAAGGCTAGGAATGGGGGTCCGTGACCCGACCAAAGATGATAAAGCTCTCCGACAACAGCGGTCAGCTAAAGCCCAAAGGGTACGGCTAGTTTTCTCTCCTTCTGTTATTTAAGTTGATTAGCAAGCCAAGGATGGCTCCTAGCTTTGGAAGGAGAGGCAGACTCATCCTTCTGGATGTTTTTTTCATTCATTCATTCAATCGGGCTTATTGAGCGCTTAACTGTGTGCAGAGCACCGTGCGGGGAGAACCACTGACATAGTTTAAGCAAGAGCCCAATTCACCGAGCGAGATCGTCTGGGCTCCTCTCACTGCCCACTGCCGCTACTGGAAGGGCAGAGCTAATTTAGGTTGAAGGCAAGACCAGGCGTAGGCAGAGGGAAACGCCAGGGGTGTCCCGGGCAGAGCGTAGTGAAGCAGGAAAATGTGGGTGGTGAGGGTCCATCCCCACCTCCAGCATGGTCTGGGGTAGTTTAATCCAAACCTGGAATTTCATGTAGGGTAAGAGAGAGATTGAAGGGGGCCCTACCCTGTAAACTTGGAGCTTCCCAGGAGTTAGAAATAGGGATCGGGAACTAGGTGAAATGGGCCCATGGATATTGGAAGGTCATCCTTCCTCTAGGTGATGAGGGGTGGAGAAAGCCCCCAGACCCAATTGATTCTGGACCAGAGCTCCAGTTCCTAAGCAGCTTTCCGAGAAACTTGTCTGTGACCATCAAAGCCTTCTCAGCCTATGGAAGAGGCAGAGAAGTAGCCAGATGGATAGAAACCCTAAGAATGATAACGGAAGGACTGTTAGCTAGATTAGGGATTATGGCGGAAGATCAGGCGTTCTGGAGAACATACAGCCATAAGGTCGCTATGGATCGGAAATAACTCGAGAGCATGATGATAATAGTCCTCTGGCTCATCTGGCTAATCTCTGGCAGAGAAGCAGCGTGGCTCAGTGGAAAGAGCCCAGGCTTGGGAGTCGGAGGTCATGAGTTCGAATTCCGCCTCTGCCCCTTGTCAGCTGTGTGACTGTGGGCAAGTCACTTCACTTTTCTGGGCCTCGGTTCCCTCATCTGTAAAATGAGGATGAAGACTGTGAACCTCACGAGGGACAACCTCATTCCCCTGTATCTACCCCAGCGCTTAGAACAGTGCTCTGCACGTAGTAAGCGCTTAACAAATACCAGCATTATTATCATTATTATTAATCTGAAAGATCATCTCCTCTCGCCCTCCCTTCCCTGCACCCTCAGTGGGGTCATGTGAGTATTACCTTTGAACTGTTCTAGAGCCCACCCCCAGCTTTTCGATTCTTTCCAAAACAAGGAAATGAAGTTCCTAAACATCCCCTTCTTCAGAATCCACACTCGGGCCTAGTGCAGATGCTCTCCCTTACTGATATTTATTGAGCGCTGTCCCGAGTACGCTGGGGAGTATGCCCTCCCACCATTCCTGAGAGTCTAAAGAGCGAAACAGGAGTTTCTTAACCCAAAGGGTTATCTCACAAAGGCATACCACTCCCATCCTGCTGGCAGGCCAACTTGGTGAATTTCCAGTGGCCTTGGGAAGGAAGGTCTTTAGGAACATAAAATCCTCTTTTTCCAAGAGAGCCTCTTCCTTCCCCCTCCCCGCCCCCTCACACCCTGCTAACCAGGTTAGCCTGAATATGAAAAATGGAAAGTCCCCTAGAACAACCTGCTTTTATCACAATTAGATCACCCCCTCATTCATTCAGTCGTATTTATTGAGCGCTTACTGTGTGCAGAGCACTGTACTGAGCGCTTGGAATTTCCAGCCCAGACACTACCCTTTGTTGACAGCGTAGATTGGAACTGCCATACCTGTAGTCAAAAGATTTCCTTGACTGGCATAGGGTGACTAGGGAGACTCCGGGGTTTTCTGTTTGTTTTTTGTCCTGAAGCCTTCAAAAGCTTCGATTCAGTTGATCATCTGCTTCACTGTCAATTAAATAATTAGTGGGGGCAATTTTAGAATTTGATTCTCTGGCTTCCTTCGTGCTGACAATATCCTTTAATAGTCTCAGACACAAAGCTAAAATTGTGCACAGCCCTTTGTTTTCTCACCATCCTATTTATTGCTTGTTAGATTTTTGAGGGGTTTTTTTTCCTCCCAAGTAAAAACTTTCTTTGTTGTTAAGTATACTTAATACCAGCTTTGCAAAGAAGACTGCTTGCTCAGTCGAAGGTAACTAGATGCCATCAAATAATAGAGAATCTTATGGCAGAGCGAAGCCACAGAAGTTGTATTTTCTGTTTGTCAAAGTAATTCGTATTCAACGTAGAAGTAAGTTTTTGTTCTTAAATTTTGCTGGTAACTTTCCTTTGGATATATAAAGTAAAACTTGGGGTTCTTACATCTCCAGGATTACCCGCGGCTCTGCAGAGTTTCACCCCTTGCTTGAAATTAGTCAGTACATTCAAAATTCAGGATTATTTTGTTAGACTCTTGCCATCCTTTCTATGTGATCTGAAAGGTGTCGGTGACAAAACTCTGTGGAGCGAATATAAAGATAAGACTAATTGCACAAATGGTGGGTACTTGAAGGAATGTCGTGTTCTGAAAATGCCACAGTTGTATATTTATCAGGCTACCTACTGTAGTGTCTTAAGAGTAGAAGGTGGACAATCTGTGTTGGCTCACATGTGTGATTTTGTTTGTTTTTAACTCTTGAGAAAAGCAAGCCTTAAAGCAGCACTTATGGAACAGGACTTTGGTGCTGAAACCAGCAGTCTAGGTGGGATCCAGCTTCCGACCTGGTGCCAGAAAGCAGTGTCCCTTCCTGAATCTCGAGTGCTTTTTCTGAGGCTGCTAGACAGGGCCTGGGTAGGGCAAACAGGGAGAAGAAATGTTGGTTTTTCAGAGGGCAGTAGGAGAAGCGGGAGCCTTGGCTTAATTCAGCATTTAGTGCACTTAGCCTGGCATGTAGTGAGCACTCAACAAATATTTTTGAAAAAATGAAAAAGATTGGCAGTTACCTCATCTGTAAAATGGAGATTAAATCCTACTCTCTTCTAGTTAGACGGTGAGCCCCATGCGGGCCAGGGACTGTGTCCAACCTGATCATCTTTTATCTACCCCAGTGCTTCCTACAGTGTTTGGCACATAGTAAGTGCTTAACAAGTACCTTCTAGGTATATTAATTCTGTTGAACACTTAATGAGCTTGTAGGAAGGCTACAAGCCATAGAATGAGGGTCTAGATTCCTGGGTTTTAGAACTTGAAATACCCCATCTCCCCTTCTGAATTCCATTCCACCTCTTAGCTATTTTCTGAGTAAATTACTTGTTGGTGACTTCCCACTGAAAGATGCTCGCTGATAGCTTTGTAGCTTTCCAGAAGGCCTAAACCAGTTCCCGGTTCAAATCCTTGCCAGACTTCAGAACATCCCTCTTTGTTTTGAATATTTTTATTTTAGGGTAGCTGTTTCTTCTGTTGAATACTTTGACAAGATGCTTTGACAAGAATCTTAAGAGCGTACAGTGTGAGATGGGGTCCTTCGAGTAAATTTTAGTCACATATCACTAAACTTAGTTGATTTGTGTAACTGACTTTTAAAATATCTACACGTTTACATTTTAAAGGAAAGTGAAATTTGTGTCTTCTTCTTGCAGTTGCTGAGGCTGGTTATTCCACAGACAACACTTTAGTGTGGTGGCTGCTGACCGGTCAAGGGAGAACTCAGACAAGTAAAATACTGGTTTGTTCTTGTCCCCATCTTTACAGACTCTAAATTGCAACGGTGGTCCTCTTGTAATAAATGACATGCATGGGGTAGAGCTCTAAAATAAACATAGATTTCAGGGTTTTATGTAATAAAGTATTTTACAGTACTTTAAAATGGGGTATTCTTTTGTACAATAATCAGAGATAAACTTACAACCTAATGCCATGAAATTATTGTGGGGGAAAAATGATGTAAAATCAGCCTTTAAAGGATCTCAAACCTGAATTACTTGGTTTTTGTTTTTTTGGTGGAGGGGGGGCTGTTTTTGAAAACCTTGAACTTCTAAACTGTGAGGTTATAGGGAATTTTCATCATTTTTGAACTTTTTAGTGTGTTAAATTTGACTTCATTGAATTCTTTTGAAAAATCAAAAAGCTGTCCATTTAGGGCAAACTAAGTCCTTAATACAGTTAGCCTGGCTACTCTAAGTTACTTTAACATCAGTATAGTTTCCCAATTTACCAGCTTTAAAAGTTATCTGGGCAGTTAGCATTAGAGTAGTTATACTACTGAACAAATGTTAGGGATAGTGAGTAGACGATGTCATCTTTTGCTAGTTGTTGGGTTTTTTTTTCCAACTTCATGAAATTTAGTGTTTTTCTGATTTTTTTTTTAAAAACTAATTTTCAAAGGAACTTCTCCTTGGATGTACATACCACTATAGGTTTTTTGGAGGGGATGAGTTAAATTCCCTTTAAAGAGGGAGTCTGTTGTATAATGCATGAGCAAGAGTGGATTGGGTCAGGGAAATAGATTTAATTTGTAAATTAATGGGAGTTGTGATGTGAACTGTTATTTTAATTATTGAAGACAGCCCTAAAGATAGTATTCATTCAAGCAATCAATACTGTCAGGAAAGTATTTGGAAGCCTCTCAAATTAGGTTCTTCAGAAGAGGGTTGCCAGCAAATCAAACTCTGAGCTAACAGTTCTGCAAGAAAGAGGCAGGAAATGTATTTTAAAATATAGTACCATGAATGTTTCATAGACTGCAAGACATGGTGGGTAGAGCTTGGGCCTGGATTCAGAAGGTCATAGGTTCTCAGCTCTTTTACTTATCTGTTATGTGGCCTTGGGCAAGTTACTTCACTTCTCTGTGCGTTGGTTACCTCATGGGGATTAAGGCTGTGATTCCCCTCAAATCCTGTGAGCCCCAGGCAGGACGGGGACTGTGTCCAACCCGATTTGCCTGTATCCCCACCCACACTTATTTACAACGCCTGACGCATAGTAAGCGCTTAACAGACACCACTTTTACTATTATTACTATTATTATCATCAATATTTCATTGTTTACCCTATTTTAAAATAGCATGACCCCAGAATGGTTTTCCAGCCTCACAGGTAAACACAGATAACTTTATTTGTGAACGACTGGTTCGGGCCAGGCCTCTCCAACTATTAGGACCACTCCTCCAAGCCTAAGGGCTGGGGCTGCTCTGGGCATTTGGGCAGCGACTAACGATAGCTGTGCCTTGGAACCTCGAAGAACCTTCCCTTCATGACTCGGCTGCTCAAGCAGAGGCAAGTGGGCAGAGGTGATGTGGGAGAAGCCTGAAACGGAAGCAGCAGGGAGGACATAATAATAAAATAATTAATAACCAGTAGTAACTAGCCACTGATGGGCCAGCCAAAAGAGTCTGGTCTCTTACCCTCTGGTCTTAAAGGCAATAATTACCGCTCCCTTCTAAGCCACACTTTCCCCCTTCGATGGGTGTAGTCTATGGAACAGAACTAAAAACCCTTACTAAAATCAAGATAGATTAAATCAGCTACCTTCCTCTTTTCACCAGGTCTTCTAGGATATATCTCAGAAACAACTGTAAGCTCCCATGGTAGTCTTTTTCTCCCCTTTTTATTTTTTAAAATCTAAATACGTACTGGCTTTTTTCTAACGCTTTTAGAAACTCGTTCAGTCTTCTCGATGCTGAAAGCGCTTAATACTGTTAAGTAGCCCTCCTAAAATCCTTGCCCGTGATCCCTCCTTCCCATGGAGCCTTTTCAACGTATTCTCTAATCCTGGGGAGATCTCCTTTCAATTTATTCTGCTGATTTTTTTCCTCCCATTTTTTAGAGTCCTAAACTTGAATCAGTTTCCCAAAGGAAAACAACTAGATGGAGATCCTCTTACAGTATCTTTCTGTGTTCAGTCACTCAAGGAAGCTCAGTCCTCTTCTTCCCTCCCGCTCCTCTCCCCCAATTACTCTTTCTTCTACTTTGCAAAATTGCGTCAGTGCATTCTTGAACTTGCCTGACCTTCCATATTGTAGAAACGCTGGCACACTTTGGCCACGAAGAGCAAGTTGTCCAAAACTGAGTTTAAAGATCTTCCTTTGAAGCACCTTCCCTTTTTGTCACTAGGTAATTTTTGTAAAGTCATCTTGGGATGTATATTGTTTACTGTTATTGTTACAGAATGGAGACTGATTACAACCCCATGGACCTCTCCAATTCCACAGGACTTGAAGAGGACCCAGAATTTAAGGATTTTGAAGGAACAGATGTGAAAGACATGAGACTAGAAGCCGAAGCCGTTGTGAACGACGTTCTCTTTGCCGTTAGCAACATGTTTGTCTCAAAAAACCTACCCTGTGCAGATGACGTGGCGTATATCAATGTGGAAACACGGGAAAGAAACAGATACTGCCTGGAGCTTACAGAAGCGGGCCTTCGGGTAATTTGTGTACTATTCATCGATAAAATTTTATTGGTGTAATTTTTTTTAACCTATTTTGAGGGGACAGAGATTAGTCATGGGAGCAGAAGACTCTGCGTATACCCAAAGCCCCAGTGGGTGGGGTAGAAAAATTTTTAAAAAGTTAATGGATTCTGCATGTTGATGATGCTGATGTTTGCAGATGATGCTAGGAAATAATGGACAAAGCGTCGAACCAGTCCTTTTTGTCCCATTTGGAAGAGCAGAACTCAAAGGCTGTAGTTGGGGGATTGCTTCCTCATATGTGCCATCTCATTGGCTGAGGAATCCACCTATTCATTCAGTAGTATTTATTGAGCGCTTACTATGTGCAGAGCACTGTACTAAGCGCTTGGAATGGACAATTCGGCAACAGATAGAGACAATCCCTGCCCAATGACGGGTTTACAGTCTAAATGACAGCCTGAAAATGCTGGTGGCCCTATGACCAGGTGGACCCCTTCCCGCCCCCCGCTTACTACAAGCCTACTAGAACTCAGAACTGCCCTCAAGGCCCCCACGCCAGTAGATGGCTGGATTTCAGGGTTAGGGGGTTGGAAAAGACTGACATGTCCTGTCAAACGGCCAAAAGAGTGATTGGTTTCCTAATCTGGGGATTATCCTACTTAAACTGTGAGCCTCCACGTGGGACAGGGACTGCGTCCAACCTGATGATCTTGTCTCTACCCCAGCACTTAGTTCAGCGCTTGGTACGTACTAAATGCCTAACAAGAACTAGTATGATAATTACGTTCAGATTTCTGGGGTAAGATCGGAGGTGGGATTAGTGGCAGGAGCCTACACGCCTCCAAAGCCTCTTACCATGAAAGAGCATGATGTAGTGGGAAAACAGCATGGTGTAGTGGATAGAGCACGGGCCTGGGAGTCAGAAGGTCATAGGTTCTAATCCCAGCTCTGCCACTTGTCTGCTGTGTGACCTTGGGCAAGTCACTTAAGTTCTCTGTGCCTCAGTTCCATCACCTGGGGCTTGAGACTGTGAGCCCCACGTGGGACGGGACCGTGTCCAACCCCATATGCTTGTATCCACTCCGTCGCTTAGCACGGTGCCTGGCACATAGTAAGCGCTTAAATATCACAATTATTAATTATTCTTCCCACTCAGCACTTAAATTTCCCCTGGAAGATTTGGGGCAGACATTATTTTCTACTGAAAAGTACATGTCTAAAATCATGTTCAACACTTGCAGATAAAACCGGTATCAAATGAATTTTTTTGCACTCTTCTGAATTCGTTAGCACTTCGAAGCTTCTTTAGGTAAATGCCTCGAAACCGACTACGTTTCCTGCCGTTGAAAATAAACCGAATCCCTTGTTCTTCAGTTTAAAGCAGTCATCGTATCATCAGGTCCGTCTGGATTTCTCTATTGTACTCATTGAGGACTGCGCTCATTAAATGTAGCACCTCTGCCTGAACGATGGGTCAGCGGCTGGCAGTCGATCCAAGAGCTCAGCAGCCTCTCTGCTATTTGCTTTTCGATGCCGCTTTTCACGTGATCGATTCAGGGGTACAAACGACTTGGAGACCTAGATCAGGACTTCCGAGCTTTGTAGGCAAGCACAGGTGTCAATATCGAGACGGCGGGTCTTACCTAGACGTGGACTAAACCTGAAGTGACCAAGGGAGAACTTAATATGTAGTGCTTCCCAAGTTAGCCTCAACAAAAGAGGGGTTCACTATTATCCTTCTGTATACCGTAAATGTCTAACTTCTCTGGGCTGTAATTCTGACTTTGTATCTGTGGTGTCCTATCATGTAAGTGCAGTCCCTTTAGTCTCTTTTTCAGCTTCAGAATAGGAGTACACGTGAAAATGAATTATACGGTAAAGGTTTACAGGGTAAGAATTGGGATTGTGACTTGTCTTTCATAGAAGTGGGCCCTTCCTGTTGTGATGAATATCCACACTGACCATGCCAAGTAGAGAAAATATGCCAGCTTGGCAGCTGTGCGTTTTTCTCTGTCACTGATTACAAATCCTGAACAATTTCCTTACTCAGGAAATAGACCTGGTTCCAGTTGGGGGCATCTTTGCTGCCCCCTTTAAAATTCATGTGTAGGCTTAATACACAGTTCTAAGCTGTATGCGAATTAACCAGAGACTATGAAGAGTTTAAAACAATCCCCGAGACTTGTCAAATGCTGTAGTTTTACAGTGCACTTTAGACCTAATTGATAATTGAAAAAATCAGGAAGATTAATTTTCTATAGATGTCCCTGTTCGGGGATGAGACTTCCTGATTCTTATATTACCGAACCAGCCGCAACAGATGCAGAAACTGATGCTTAAGGGTGTATGGCTTGGCTTCCTACTCACTTTTCTGGCTCTGCATCTTGTAGGGAACTCCAAATCCATTGGTTTGGGACTGCATAATTCAACACGGCTGTTCGGTCCCAAGAGCAGTTTGTTAGCTTGAATGATCTGTTAGTCTGCTGGAGCAAATAAACTGCGAAATTGCTTAATCTTTCATTTTGAACTGTGGAAACCCAACCATTCCTAGTCGTGTAGATAAAAGCAAAGTGACCTTTCAGATTAAATTTTGAAACATCTGTTCAAATTTTAGGTTTTACAGTTCTGGCAAGCAGTGGCTCATGCTGTGAATGCCCAAACAAATATTTTTTCTACTCTGATCACTTCCCCTTTACTCTGTGGTACTAATTGTTCTCCTCTTTTTTCCCTGGGAAAGTGAGATTTCAGAGTGCTTGGAACTCTGTCCTGGAAGAGAATATGGAGGATTCAGTATTAGCCTTCCTGGCACCGAATAAGGTCCCCGTACATGGGATCAGCAGATCGTAAACCAGAATGGAGAGGTGACTCGTGTGTTTATAAGACCTGTGACCTATGCAAAGGTTGTGAGGCTGAATTTACAAGCCAGTCAAATTAAAGGAGAATTCAGCGTATCCTACATCTATTTAAATTCTACAGCCTGCAATAAACTTCATCTCAACTCTCTAAAATAGAAGTATTTGTATCTGAGTGAATAAAAGCTTTAATAATCTTGGAATTTAGCACTTCCTGGAACCAGTGTTTGAGCAGAGAGGTGGTAACTAGATCAACCCCAGTATTTAGTTAGGTGACTTGAATTGCATTCCTCTGTTATACCTCCGTTGACTTTTGATCTCTTTTTTTCTCTTTTTTTTGCAGGTGGTTGGTTACGCTTTCGACGAGGCAGACGATAACATCCAAACGCCATACCATGAGACCGTATACTCCCTGTTAGACTCTCTTAGCCCAGCGTACCGGGAAGCCTTTGGAAACGCACTGCTTCAAAGGCTGGAAGCTTTGAAAAAGGATGGACAGTCATGATTCAATCTGTTGTCTCTGCTTTGCTTCTTTGGGAGAGTCCCGTTGCTGGTAGGAAGTCAAAGCAGGCTTGAATTTGTGCTGACCGCTGTAACCTAAAATGCATCTTCAGCTCCGTCTCTCAGGCTTCTGACTCTCTGAACGGTATCGACTAGCGAACTCTCTCTGTTCTTCCGATCCACCCGGGGATTCTGAGGCCTCCGCTCTGTGATGTAGAGCGTCACTTAAATGATTTACTTTCAGGTTTCCCGTGATGAAGTTCCATCTCTGCATTTCAAAAAGAAAACAGCATTAGCCTCTAGAAGGAGCAGTGCTGTAATGCCGCCAGCACCCTCTAACTTAGAGAATTCTAGATTTTTTTGCACAGTAATATAGGGATTCTACTGATTATCTTCAAACTTAAATTCAGCCTGCTAAATCAGGGGTACACTACTAGCTCTGACTGAATTCGTAATAATTAAGTTGCTCCAAGCCTTACGGGAAACACACCGTCATCCTGTTTCCTCTGCACACATTTTGAAATTCACTGCTTCACTTAACTGTTTATATGGCTAATGTGGACTGGTAATGGAAAACTGTGTATAATTTTCCTCATCGTGTTGAGTGGAAAAAACAAGGATTAAAAAGTTCTAATTACCCTTGTTTGCCGACAACCAGCCAACCTTTACAAAGGATAAGCCGTTAGCAAATGAATGTAGTAGTTGCTATCTTAACTTCAAGGGAACTAAGCACAGATATAAATGTAGGAACAGACTCCATTCTCTTTAGGATAAAAAAAAAAAAGGGCACCCTAAATCTGCATTATCAGAAAGCTATATATGGATCTGGTTTCTTAAAAAAAAAAACAACAAAACAAAAACCAATATTTTGGCCTGTGTTGATTCTTATTCTTCTGAATGTTTGTTTACATAATGTACAGTATAGATTTGAAAGTATTTTTGCTTCAAAGTTACTTTCTATAAAGTAGTGCTTTGGTATTCCCTCGATGCTTCCCCTTTCCCTACAGATGTACTGTGTCCGGTCTTAATGCTAAATCTACAATGTAATGTTAGTGCATTGTAAGGGTTTGAAACCAAAGGATGTATGAAGCATTCATAGACTACTATTTGAAAAATGGATACTCTATGTATTTTGTATTTTATAACAAGTATTAATATTTATAAACCTATTGAACTGAACCATGCTGCTATACATTTTTCAAGTATATGTTGGATAGGAACGGTTGAGGGTTTTTGGATTTTTTTTTTTAAGCAGTTACTAAAGCAGTAACTGTAGAAATGTTGAACTAAAATTCCAAATCTGAAAATTGCCTTCATATGTTTACAGTACTTAAATTTTTATCCATTCTTAAAAATAAAAAAAGTTCTTTTGCTCTGACTGCATACTAGTCATTTGATGCATGTAATTTGAGCAAATTAAACATTTGAGTGGCCATTATTAATGAATGTTTTTGCTACATTTCAGAAGGCTTTTTTATTGTTAGCCTTGCTTTCATATCCAAAGTATCCTACCCTCCGGGTGGAAAAGTTTCCTGCCTATTCTCAGGCTAAATATGTGGCGTCGTCGTTTTTTTAAAAACAAAACTTTTGTAAAAACATGAAAAAAACTGTTTCCCTACTTGGAGCTACATATAAAGCAATAAGCGATCATGCTAGCACAATACTGAAACTGGTAATCATTTGAACCCAGTTGTTTAGTGCAGTTAGTTCAATTATGTAATGCTGCTTTTGCTAACTTTTGTTTTGGAATGATGTGGCTGTCTGCTTTGGAAAGGCAGTTGAAATTAGTAGTAAAACTATATCAAACTAAGTAAACCAATAAAACTATTCAATTAGTTTCCTGGTAACCCAGTTCATACAGTGCCCTCCCCGCCACATACACACAACTCTGTCCGGACCGTGCATTAACTGAAGACCTTAAATTCTGTACTGGGGTTTCCATCATGTTAAAATATAATTGAATATATCAATTTCAGTAGCATGCACCCTTGGAATTGAGGATTGCCCTTAGGACGGCATTAATGTCGCTTCGAGCGCTCTCCGAGCGCTTCGTGAGTTCAGAAGTCAGACGTGAGCTTTGCCCTCAGAGACGATCCGGCTTTGCAAGTCAGGCGGACATGCCAGTTAGAGGGGAAGGGGTATATAAGGGGTGCGCATAGAGCTGTGGGAATTGCGATAAGTGAGGCGGCATGGAGGGGCTGAAGTAGCACTTGGGAGAAATAAAGCGAGGAAACTAGAAATGACTTGAAAGGCCTCCTGGAGTAGATTTGATATCAGAAGGCTTTGAAGATAAAGGAGAACTGTGATCTGCAGGGTTTGAAGTGGGAGGGAGTTCTAGGCACAGGGATGGATGCGAGGAAGAAGTTGGTGGCGAGCAGGATGAGACTGGAGCACAGTGAGTAGGTTAACTTGAGATGAACGAGGTTTTGAAAGCTGAGGTGGGAGAAGAGTGACTGTAGAAGGGAGAGAACTGATTGAGGGCCTTAAAGCCAACAGTCAAGACTGTCTGGTTGATGCAGAGGGGACTGTGCGACCCTTGGAGACTTTAGGCGGCGGGGGAGGCTTTAGAAAAATAATCTGCACGGTAGTTACATATTGCCTGGAGAGGGAAGGGGTTAGAGACCGATGGAGCAGTCAAACCCAGGATATGGCAAGTAACTGAGGCCGGGCAGCACGGTTGTCTGGGTGGACAGGAAGGATTGGAGCCTGGAAACGTTAAGGAGGAAAAACCAACAGGGTTTGGTGACAGACTAAATGTAGGGTTTGAACGAGAGGGAGGAGTCGAGGCTGTTGCCGAGGCTGTGGGCTTGAGAGCTTTTCAAGAATGGTATTTGCTAATACAGAAGTACTCTGGTTCTTGTTTCTTCTCTAAGAATGGTAGATTGAAGAAGTCTGGAAATAGCTGCAAGAGTTGCCCAAGTCTATCCCTATGTATTGCCAGCCTTCAGACAAAAGTTGGCTCTTTTCAACCATGATGGTTTTGTACCCCTAAAAGTGGTTCACAAGAAGTTGCAGTTGGAATAATCGAGCCTCCAGACACGGTAGCGCATTAACTCAAATTACATCTCTAAACACGATACCACACATTTAAATCTGTTTAATTTCTGCTCTTTCGCTTACTGACTCTAAATATTTTCCACAACAGTAGCACCAACTTTGCAGTGCCTAAATCTCCCGTAGCTGAGATGCCTTATCTCTGCTCTACATTAGTAGAAAGCCATGCCGAGGGGCAGAGTGGTAGATCGCCCTGGAAAACCTTAAAAATATCTCTGAGACACTGTGGACTATATCATCTCCCACAACCTGATCGTGGTACAGATTTAGACTGTGACGATCAGTCGGCATCGGTGGTACGATGATAAAAATTACAATAATTGTGTAAAATGCTTACTCTGGGCCAAAGCACCGTATTAAGTTCGGGGACAGATACAAGATAACCAGGTCAGACAATCCCTGGCCCACGTTGGGGGCTCATAGTCCCAGGAGAATGGAGAACAGTTACTGAATTCCCATTTTACAGCTCAGGAAATTGAGGCACAGAGAAGTTGTGACTTGCCCGAGGTCACAACACACAAGTGGTGGAGCTAGGATTAGAACTCAGGTTCTCTGACTCTCAGGCCCCGGCTCTTTCCACTATTCATTCATTCAGTAGTATCTATTGAGCACTTACTATGTGCAGAGCACTGTACTAAGCGCTTGGAATGTACAAATCGGTAACAGAGACAGTCCCTGCCCTTTGACGGGCTTACAGTCTGATGGGGGGAGACGGACAGACAAGAACAATGGCAATAAATAGAATCGAGGGGATGAACATCTCATTAAAACAATAGCAAATAAATAGAGTCAAGGCGATGTACATCGCCTTAACAAAATAAATAGGGTAATGAAAATATATACAGTTGAGTGGACGAGTACAGTGCTGAGGGGAGGGGAAGGGAGAGGGGGAGGAGCAGAGGGAAGGGGGGAAAAGAGGGCTTAGCTGAGGGGAGGTGAAGGAGGGGGTAGAGGGGGAGCAGAGGGAAAAGGGGGAGCTCAGTCTGGGAAGGCCTCTTGGAGGAGGTGAGCTCTAAGTAGGGTTTTGAAGAGGGGAAGAGAATTAGTTTGGCGGAGGTGATCATGCTGCTTCTCCTCTACAAGTTCCCAAACACCCAGCACTTGTTTTTCCGATGCTGCAGTGGGAGGGTTGTGAACTCCTTGGTTAGACTTTAGTGTACTTTACACAAAAATTCAAACTGAAGGCTGAAGGGCTCAGCTGGCTCTTACCACTTTAGGGAAGTGCCTCTCCGTTCCCTGCTCGCTTAGGCACGCGCTTTCTCTAACCGTAGTAACCAGGCCGAGCTCCACCTTAGGAGATCATCAAGACTATTCCTGCGATCTAATCAGTAGCTCTTTACCCCTTTTTCTCTCTGTCCTTGGCTCTTCAGCAAACCCTAACTACGCCCTGAATTGACTGTGTCCCGGCCACTCAATTCTACCGGTCCGCAAATGGAGGGGGAGTTGAAAAGAGCTTTTCCCCGTGACGACGTGTAGAACGAACATATCCAGTAGCATTATTAAATTAAAGCAGATTTTATTAGCTTGAGGGAAAAAACCCAAAAATAAAGTGCCCTACTGAATAAGAAAAAATGTTTTGACAAAGAATGAGTCATGGAATTCTCCAATGCCACATACCCAGACACTGTGTACATGATTTACTTAATGCCCGCACCTTGTAATTCCATGCTTAGCTCATCTACCGGCAACAGTAGCAACAGCAATAACTGTAAAACATAAGCCGTGCTGGATTTTTGGTTGCATGAACAGTTTCAGTCAAAACAATTTGCTGCATAAATATTCTAGCAGCTCGGTGATTTAGAATGGGGAGATGCAGCATCCAGTGTTCTAGAAAAAAAGTCAAAGCCATTTTACCTGGGCTAGCCAACTTAGAAACAAAGCATGCGGAGCGTTAGCCGTACTTTAAATGCACTGGTCTCGTGAGCGTTGCTCTTTAAACCTACAGCACATTCCTGCCGGGTACGGCGAACGGCCATCGTGGTGTGAATCGTTCACCGAATGGTATTAAGCACCTGTTGTTCGCAGAGCAGCGTATTAATGTGACTTGGAGAGTACAAGTGACACGAAAGATCTGAGGGAGTTATGAATGATGCATAAATCTTGCTAACTGCATCCTGCTGGCCGCCCGACGAATGTAGCTTCGAGTGTGGGGGCAGACTCGGGTGGGGCCTTGGGAGTGGAGTTTTAAGGTTGGGCGATGTGAGGGGGCCGGGGAGGCAAGAAAGAAGTGAAAGGGAGCTGATAGGAGAAGGGATGGGGAGGGAAATGATCGGAAAGAAGAGGAAGGAAGGAGAGAGAAGGCAGAGGAAGATCAAAGAAGGGAGCTTGGCCGACTGAAAAGAGAACATGGGCCTGGTGGTCAGAACCTGAGTTCACTTCTCAGCTCTGCCACTTGCCTGTCGAATGGCCCTGGACAAGGTCTCTGTATCTTAGTTCCCTCACTTGTAAAATGGGGATGAAATACCTGTTCGCCTTCTTTACACCATGAGCCCCATGTGGGATGGAGACTTTATCTGACGTGATTATTTTGTTTCTCCGCCAGCGCTGTGTACAGAAGGTTCAGAAGGACCTGGGTTCTGATTCTGGCTCCCCCACTTGGGACCTTGGGCAAGTCAGTGCCTGGGGCAGAGTAAGCACTTAACAAATACCATTAAAAAACACCATGCAGTCTCCAGTCCTTGAAGTTTGGAGGCCAGGGCTGATAGATTCCACTTGCCCTTAGCCCCAAAGTCTCACAAAGATGGGGAAAAACAGTGATGGCAAAAATCGGTCAATTAATGGTCTTCATTAAGTCTTCAGTACAGTGTTCTACGCACAGTAAGCAATCAGTAAATACCATTGATTACTGTCTGCAGAGCACTGTACTAAGCGCTTGGGGGAGTATAATACGACAAAGTTGATAAATACGTACCCTGCCCGTAAGGAGCTTCTCCGTCTTTTGGTGGTAGAGATGGAGCCAAGACGTTGGTCCCTTTCAGCTTTAAGAGGAAGAGTAAGTCCACCGGTGCTGCCCACGCTGCCTGAGAAGTTATGGGGGCCAAGTTAATGGCATCGCTCCGGTGCCAAGTCCGTGGTGGGCAGCCCTCTCTTGGCCCCTGTGTCTGTAAAAGTTTCTTTTTTAATGCGAACTTTAACGAGACAGAAATAGTGTAAGGTGAAAGAGAGTCCCGTATCTCCCGAGAGGTTTCTTGCACCACCCAGAAGGAATTATAGATTGCACAGAGCAGCCTAAGGGAAATATCATTATCATCATCATTATTATTATTACTTCGTGTTAAACGCTTACTATGTGTCTAGCACTGTTCTAAGCGCTCGGTTAGATACAATATAAGCAGGTCAGACAGTCCCCTGTCCCACACGGGGCTCGTAGTCTAAGTTAGAGGGATAACAGGCTAATTGAACTCCCGTTTTAGAGATCGGGAGAATGAGGCACAGAGAAGGTAGGTGATTTGCCCGAGGTCCCACAGCAGGGAGCTGGCAGAGCAGGGGGAGATGCTTATTTATCCAATGGGCCAAAGTAACCGTGGCCTCACTGGGGTCAGCAGGCAGTGGGTTGTCTGCTACAGTGCTCTGCACCCAGTAGGTGCTCGATAAATACGTATGGTTGATTGATTGTATCAGGGCCACGGAGACGAATTCGACGGGAACAGCTTTTCCCAGACCCAGGCGTCGGGGGGGGGGGGGGGGGGCGTCGAAATCACACCGTACCACCATGTTTTCCTCGTCAGGACATTGAAACAGAGATCATCTCTCAATCCTAGGCCAGTCAAGGTTATCGCACCCCAGCTCTGCCTCCGGACAGGCTTGCACCGTAATCGACCCAGACTCGTGGCTCTCATGGATGAAGTGGTTTACGTGACTGGCTTGGAACAGAGAAGGCCCAGGTGGGTGTCTGGGGCAATGAAACAGTAATTAATTAATGAGTGGATTTGTTAAGCTTTTACTGTGTGTCAATCACCCTCCTGAGCGCTGGGATAGATACAAGTTAATCAGGTTGGGCGCGGTCTCTTTCCTACAAGGGGCTCAGGGTCTTAAATAATAGTGAAAATAGGGAGCAAAACCCCCATTTTGCAGTTAAGGAAACAGGCACCGAGAAGTTAAGCGACTTGCCCAAGGGCACACGGAAGACTAATAATAGTAATGATGATATTTGTTAAGCGCTTCCTATCAAGCACCGTTCTAAACCCTGGGGTAGATACAGGGTCATCAGGTTGTCCCATGTGGCGTTCACAGTCTTAATCCCCATTCTACATATGAGGTAACAGAGGCACAGAGAAGTGAAGTGGCTTGCCCAAGGTCACACAGCAGACAAGTGGCAGAGCCGGGATTAGAACCCACTTGTGTATATTTGTGCATATTTGTTACTCTATTAATGATGTGTATATATCTATAAGTCTTTGTATCCATTTTGATGCTATTGATGCCTGTCTACTTGCTTTGTTGTCTGTCTGCCCCTTCTAGACTGTGAGCCCATTGTCGGGAAGGGATTGTCTCTATCTGTTGCCGAAATGTACTTTCCAAGCGCTTAGTACAGTGCTCTGCCCACAGTAAGCGCTCAATAAATACCACTGGACGAATGAAGCGTGCGTGGCTCGGTGGAAAGAGCCCGGGCTTGGGAGTCGGGGGTCATGGGTTCGAATCCCGGCTCTGCCACTTGTCCGCTGTGTGACCGTGGGCAAGTCACTTCACTTCTCTGTGCCTCAGTGACCTCATCTGTAGAATGGGGATTAAGACTGTGAGCCTCACGTGGGGCAACCTGACGACCCTGTATCCACCCCAGCGCTTAGAACGGTGCTCTGCACATAGTAAGCGCTTAACAAATACCAACATTATTATTATTGTGAATGAACGTCCTCTGGCAAAGCTGGGACTCCCAGGCCTGTGATCTTTTCCCCAGGCCCCGCCGTTCCCGAGCAGCTGTTGGCTGCTGCTTCCCGTAGCCGGCCAGGCTCAATCCGCCGGGACCCTGGGTAACGTCCACCTCAGTCGGCTGATCTCTGAACTAATCCTTTGCAAAGTCCCTCTGACTTAAGTCCAGGGCAATTGCCGGGCAACCCCGAGGCCCGCTTCGGCCCTGCCACGTCCCGTCAGTCAGCAATCGCATATAGTGAGCGCTTACTGTGCGCAGTTCACTGTACTAAGCGCTTGGGAGAGGACACTATAACAATAAACAGACACCGTCCCTGCCCACAACGAGCTTACCGTCTAGAGGGGGAGGCTGACATTAATCTAAATAAATAAATGACAGATATGGACATGAGTGCTGTGAGGCTGACGGCAGGGCGACACAGAAGGGAGCGGGAGAAGAGGAAAGGGGGACTTAGGGAAGGCCTCTTGGAGGAGGTGCGTCTATATTAAGGCACGCGGTAAAATCCTGCCTAACGACTGCGTAGTCGGACCTCTCCACCCGGCGGGGAGAGAGGGATGCCAGCTGCACTTGTGCCAGCCTGCTTCCTTCCAACCTCTTGTGGCGCGCACAGGACTCAGAGCTGAGGTTGCATATTGTACTTTCCCAAGCGCTCAGTACAGTGTTCCGCACGCCGTAAGCGCTCACCAACTACAAACGAATGAACAACAACCGGCGGCGAGACAGGCCCTTGTCAGCTGTGCGACTGTGGGCTAATCACTTAACTTCTCTGTGCCTCAGTTCCCTCATCTGTAAAATGGGGATTAACCGGGAGCCTCACGTGGGACAACCCGGTTACCCTGTATCTCCCCCAGCGCTTAGAACAGTGCTCTGCCCGTAGTAAGCGCTTAACAAATACCGACATTATCATTATTATTATTACTGCTGCAATCCCACCAGGGCAATAACAATACATGCAAATGTTCACTCCAAGAGCTTAGTATAGTGCTCCGCACATAGTAAGCGCCCAATAAATATTATTGAATGAATGAATGAAAGGTGGACACGATTATGTGCGATGTGTCAAGTGAAGATCTGCACGTGTACCCCCACCCACTGCCATTTTTTCTGTGGTTACAAGGGTAATAAAACCTTCCCCGTCTTAGGATAGCTGAATCAGCTGATAATATATAGCGTGTGCAGAATTCGAGACTAAGCACTTTGGAGAGAATAATAGAAGACACAATTCCTGCCTTTAACGAGCTTTCAGTGGGGATCTAGGGGGGGACTCAACCTACCCAGGCCTTTAGTGAGCAGGGGTGGAAGAGTTGCCTCAGTGATTCCTCCACAGACACCAGAGGAGACCGGATCCCTTTGTCCTGGCCGAGTTGAAAATCATACCACGGCCCTGTTGTTTGAACCTGCCTTAAAAAACAAAGAAACTACTTTTTTGGATGCCCTAAATTAGAAATACCACTTTCTTATGTGCTGTAGAGTTCTGTTGTTAGCATCTTATGAGCTCTCCAAAAGAAGTTCTGTTGACTTCAAACTTTTAATGTAGTGTAGTCTAGATTATAAATCACTTATTATTCATGTGAACGTCTGTCTCCCCGTCTAGACCGTCAGCTCGTTATGGGCAGGGAACTTGTCTGCTAATTCCTTTGCATGGTACTCTCCCGAGCGTTCATTCATTCATTCAATAGTATTTATTGAACGCTCACTATGTGCCGAGCACTGTACTAAGCGCTTGGAATGGACAGATGGGTAACAGGTAGAGACAGTCCCTGCCCTCTGACGGGCTCACGGTACCTCCTACAGTGTTCTGCGCGCAGTGAGCGCTCAGTAAATACGATCGATCGACGGCACGCAAGATCTGAAAGTGGACGGCTTGGATTCCGGCTTGGATTCTTAACCTGGCTCGTCCACTGCGTTGCCATCTGGTGTTGAAGAAGTCCATTTTCCCTTCGTGCCCGCTAAGAAAAAGAAGATACACTGACACTTTTCTGTGACTGAAATGTGAGGGTAATAGTAGTTATCGAGTGCCTTGAAATGCTTTGATTGTAGGTAGTTTGGGTGGAATTCTCATCATTTAAAGCTCTTTAAAGGGAGTTGATTTAAACAACTACTTAATTAAAATATGAAAGCACATTTTTAAGGATGCTGAGTTCTGGAGATGCAGCCAATTGGCTGCGCATTCTTGCTAGGGCCATCTGGCAGCCTGGTAGATCACCACAAGCAGCTAGTTCTTTCCTCGGGAAGTGGGGAGTGGGACTTGGGAAGTTCTCAAGCTCCGGAGCTGGAGCAGCAGGTGGAATTCCATGGGTGGCAATAGCAGGATTCCAAGGCGTGTCGTTCTCAACCCCAGATTTTCCCTAACAGTAGGTCGGCAACCCTATTTTCCTGGCGGTTCTCCCAGTATTAATGGAAACACATCTCCCGTCAACTCTTTCCTCCGTACGTACTGGTGATCACGGAGCCACCGGGCCTCGCTTCTCTCCGAAGGGGCACGTCCCGTTGTCTGTTTTATAAAAGCCCTCCCATCTTTTCATTCTTCTCCTCAAAATCCCGTGGCCACAAAACAAAAGCAAAATCCACAAAAAATGTTCTTTTCAAAAAGCAAATATGACCTTCGGAAGATTTTTAACAGGCACGAAAACCGACCCAGAATTAATTAGACCTCCCTTTTCTTTCATAGGGAAGCGAAGGATGTGAGACATTGAACCGTCAGCAGTGTGTCAGTTCAGAGATAACTTATCAGGCGACCAGCAGACCAAAGTGCCTCTATCTTGGACACTATTTCCAGATGTAACATGAAGTTCTCATTCCACTGGTCATTCCACTATCCATCTACCTTATTTAGCTCACTGGCCTCTTCTAGGTTTAATATTTAAGTTATTTTTCACGAGCTGTAATTATCACTAAAACTGTGTAATTCTAATAAGAAGAATTATGGCATTTGAGCGCTTGGAACAGTGCTCAGCACTTAGTGCTGGGCACATAGTAAGCGCTTAGCAAATGCCGTCATCATTATTATTATTATTTTAAGTCCTTAGTTATGTGCAAGCCCTGAATGATTCAGTATAGAGAAGCAGTGTGGCTCAGTGGAAAGAGCCCGGGCTTGGGACGCAGAAGTCATGGGTTCTAATCTCGGCTCTGCCACTTATCCGCTGTGGGACCTTGGGCAAGTCACTTAACTTCTCTGTGCCTCAGTTACCTCATCTGGAAAATGGGGATTAGAACTGTGAGCCCCAGGTGGGGCAATCTGGTCACTCAGCGCTTAGGACAGTGCTCGGCACATAGTAAGCACTTAAATACCAAATTATTATTATTATTGTGATCAGGTTGAACGCAGTCTCTGTCTCAGCTGCGGCTCACGGTGTAAGCGTGACCGCACACACGTATTTAATCCCCATTTCACAGACGAGGAAACCGAAGCGCAGACAAGTTAAATGATTTGCCCAGAGCCACCCAGCAAGCAAGTGGCAGAGCGGGGATTTGGGCTCAGGTCCTTTGATTCCCAGGTCCGTTTTCTAGGCCGAACATTGTAACCCCTAAATTCCAGGGAGTTGAAGAAGCCCCTAGGAAAAGCACAGGAATGGGAAATTGTATCTGTTATAAATCCCATCCAACTCCCGAGGGAGGTGTCTTGCTTGGATCCTGCAATCCCTAGTGAGTTTGCACCTGTGTCATATTTCAAACTCATCAAGCTCCCACAGATATTCCAATTTATGGAAGAAAAACACCAAATCCTAATAATGGACAGAACTCAGCCAAGTCTTTCTTTTGGCTCCCTGAACTACAATTATGAATTGATTATGCAGTGTGTTGGATTCTTTTTCTTATATAATTGCACCCATCTTTATGCAACATTTCAAAACTGCAATTTCAGGATTCAGTTTTTTAAAGATAAAATATATCCACACCTTCGGTCAGTTCTCCTGGCTGTATAGTGGTCAAGGTCCAATCAGTTCCACCATGATGTTTTAGAAAGATCACGATGGATGCTTCTTGATCAAGGAAATGGCTTGTTTTGACTTGAAAATCAGCCGTTGAAAAGCTCAGAGCAAGCTTTATTTGGACAAAGTTTTTCTTTTGAAGTCTGTGAATCCACTCTAATCGCTAACACAAGTTCCCTATCAGGGCATTCAGGTCTTTTGAAGTTGAGCCAAGACTATTTATCTTGTGAGAGTGGGTAAATATTACAGCGTAATATATAAAAACCATATCAATCCCGCTGAAACACATCTGTTCACTGAGGCTCAAAGAAGAAGCCACTTGAGAAATAGCGTTGCCTAGCGGGTAGAGCACTGGTCGGGGAGTCGGAAGGACCTTTAATTCACTCATTCAGTTGTCTTTATTGAGCACTCACTGTGTGCAGAGCACTGGACTAAGCGCTTGGAAGAGGATAGTCAAAGAATCAACAGACACATTCCTTGCCTAAAGCGACCTGGGTTCTAATCCCAACTCTGCCACTTGTCTGTGATATGACCTTGGGCAAGTCGGTTAACTTCTCTGTGCCTCAGTTGCCTCATCTGTAAAATGGGGATTAAAACTGTGAGCCCCACGTGGAACAGGGACTGTGTCCAACCCAATTTGCTTGTATCCACCCCAGCGCTTCGTACACTGCCTGGCCCGCAGTTTGTGCTTAACAAATACCACCCTTATTATTATTATCATCATTATTATTACAGTGAGATTGACCTTATGTCCAAGTGAGTGACTCCTTCCCCAGTAGGAATCCCCAACAACCTGATTCAGTAGCCCGTTGTCCTAGATGAGGTCAAGTTTATTTGCCTCTCTCCCTCTCTCCAGTCTCACATCTTCTCCTGACTTCAAGACATCTATACTTGGATGTCCTCCCGTCATCTCAAACTCAACGTGTCCAAAACGGGTTCCTCATCTTCCCACCCAAACCCTGTCCTCTCCCTGACTTTCCCATCACTGTAAACGGCACTGCCATCCTTCCCGCCTCACAAGCCCAGAACCTCGACATTATCCTCCACTCACCTCTCTCATTCAGCCCGTACATTCAATCCGTCACTAAATCCCGTCTGTCCCACCTTCGCAACGTCCTTAAAATCCGCGCTTTCCTCTCCATCCAAACTGCTACCTCATCAATACAGTCACTCATCCCATCCTGCCTGGATCACTGCATCAACCTCCCACCTGACTTCCCAGTCTCCCGTCTCTCCCCACTCCGGTCCGTACTTCACTCTGCTGCCCGGATCATTTTTCTACAGAAACGTTCAGGACGTCGCACCCCGCTCCTCAAAAAACTGCAGTGGTTGCCCATCCACCTCCGCATCAAGCAAAAACTCCTCACCGTTGACTTTAAAACACTTCACCACCTTGGCCCTCTTACCTCACCTTGCTCCTTTCCTTCTACAATCCAGCCTTCCCGCTTCGCTCCTCTAGTGCTAAGCTTCTCAGCGCGCTTCCGTCTCGCCCGACTAGGAGCCGACCCCTCGCCCACATCCTGCCTCTGGCTTGGAACGCTCTCCCTCCTCAAATCCGCCAGACAATGACTCTCCCCCACTTCAAAGCTTTATCGAAGGCACAGCTCCTCCGAGAGCTTTCCAGATTAAGCCCCACTTCTCTTCTTCTCCCACTCCCTTCAGCTTCGCCCTGACTTGCTCCCCTTGTTCTTTCCCCCTCCCAGCCCCACAGCACTTATGTTCATATCTGTCATTTTATTTATTTGTGTCATCGTCTCCCTCCCTCCCTCTAGACTGTAAGCTCATTGTGGGCAGGGAATGTGACTGTTTATTGTTGCGTTGTACTCTCCCAAGCGCTTAGTGCAGTGCTGTGTACACGGTACGTGCTCAATAAATACTATTGAATGAATAAATGGTGAGAGCTCACCTCCTCCAGGAGGCCTTCCAAGGCTGAGCCCTCCCTTTCCCTCTGCCCCTCCTCCCCTCCCCATTCCCCCCACTCCCTCCCTCTCCTCTTCCCCCTGCCTCTCTCCACGGCACTTGTGCTTATTTGTATATATTATTTATTACTCTGTTTTATTATCGATGTATATATATCTAGGATTCTATTTATCTCGGTGGTACTGATGCCTACTTGTTTCGTTTTGCTGTCTGTCTCCCCCTTTTAGGCTGTGAGCCCGTTGTTGGGCAGGGATCGTCTCTGTTGCCGAACTGTACATTCCAAGCGCTTAGCACAGCGCTCTGTACACGGTAAGCACTCAATAAATACAATTGAATGAATTTTCCATTTTACAGGAACAAGGCTCTACAGAAACGGTGTCACATGAATCTCCCAAACACAGACAAGCTCACCTCTGTCCTACTCCTGCCTCCAGGATTTGCTCCCCCCAATCTCTTCTTGGTCGCGTTTTCCAGTTGGTCCCCATTTCCTTGCAGGAAGTGTCCAACTTGTACCACCGACAGACGCCCTGGGCGTATGACCATAAGCGTGCAGGGTGCCGTTATCAGAATGAATCGGTCTCCCAGGGCAAGATCCTGACGGGAGATCTTCCCGGCACCTCTGTAGAATCCCTTCACCTTGCTTTTCCAGGCTCCAGACTCTCTACCGGGACTCTGGGCAGTCTGCCTTCTGAGCTTGGATGTCCGTACAGGGGTTAATGATTAATTAATGGTGTCGATTGAGCACTCAGTATGTGCACCGCACTGCAGTAATAATAATAATCATATTGGCATCTGTTAAGCGCTTACCATGTGCCCAGCACTGTTCTAAGCGCTGGAGTAGATACAAGGTCATCAGGTTGTCCCACGTAGGGCTCACAGTCTTCATCCCCATTTTCCAGATGAGGCAAATGAGGCCAAGAGGAGTGAAGTGACTTGCCCAAAGTCACAGCTGGGAAGCGGCGGAGCCGGGATTGGAACCCAGGACCTCTGATTCCCAAGCCCGGGCTCTTTCCGCTGAGCCACGCTGCTTCTCCAGTAAGCACTGGGGAGCTCACAAGACCCCAGAATTGGTGGACGCAGTCCCTACCCATAATGAGTTTATAGTCTAGAGGGGAAGGCAGACATTAACACAAATAACAGCGGTGCCGCATGCATTATGTTAAGTTTCAGGTCTTCTAGAAAAAGGAGTAGCACTTACTGAGAACAGTGCACTGTATCTGGGGAAGTACAAGACATAGTCACTGCACGAGGAACTTACTCTCTAACAGGAAAGAAAAGATCAATGCCACCCACTTTTTTACTGTCTTATCCATTCATTCGTTAGTATTTACTGAGCGCTTACCATGTGCAGAGCACTGTACTAAGCTCTTGGAATGTACAAATCGGTAACAGAGACAGTCCCTGCCCTTCGACGGGCTTACCGTCTAAGCGGGGGAGACGGACAGACAAGAACAATAACAATAGAATCGAGGGGATGAACATCTCATTTAAAAAAGAACGGCAGTGTGCTTCTTCCAGGCACAAATACATGTTCACACCCATACTCGGATTTTTTTTTTATGGTATTTGTTAAGCGCTTACTAGGCGCCAGGCACTGTACTGGGCACCGAGGCACTGTACTGAGGCCGAGTAGCTTAGAGTGAGGATGGTCGACGCGAACGATAGAAAAGGAACAACTGGGCCAATATCGGGGATAAGCGACGTCCTCTGTTGCTCCGTTAGGTTTGCTACGGCTCACGGTTCCGAAGCTGCCTCAAGGTAGCATGGGTTTCTCAAACAAAACTGCAGCTTTATTACAGTCACCCATTTCTGTTTACTGTACTACGGGCCGGTCCGTCTTCCGCCGTAGGCTCCCAGATGTTCCCAGCTCTGCCACATAGTCTGAGGTTTGGCTTAATTATGTATTTAAAATGAGTCTCTGTTCTCGTCTCCAGGCCTGCCGCTTCAGCTCACAATATAGCAGCTGTGTGGATAGCTCCGGTTTTGGTTTTCATTTTTTAATGGGACTTGCTAGTCATCCATTCTTTTCAAACATCCCCGCCTGGGAAGGTGATGCAATACTTTTTGCTTTGATGCGGGCTTTTGGGGTGGGACTGGCTGAAACGTAAACACTAAGGCCCAGAAATACAGAGTGAAGAACAATAAAAGCAAACAAAAAAATGCAATCCTTCAAAGGCAAGGCCAAGTAAGCCCCACGAGTGTTAGGAATTTTCAATAGGAATTTCCAAGGCTGCACCGTTCAAGAAGAGTGGTGTTGATGTGAGTCCGATCGTCCGTGAGGGAGAGAGCGGTCAAAAGTAGAAGAGGAGACGGAGATAAGCATAAACAGGCCTGTTTGGCTTCAGTTCGATTCAATCGTATTTACTGAGCGCTTACTGTGTGCAGAGCACTGTACTGAGAGCTTGGAAAATACAATTCGGCAACAGATAGAGACAATCCCTACCCAACAACGGGCTCACAGTCTAAAAGGGGGGAGACAGACAACAAAACAAGTAGACAGGCATCAAAAGGCAGGCTTGTGGTTCTCCACATTCTGTATCAATTAAAATCCCAAATTCACTTTCCACGAGGTTGCATTTTCGTGCTTATTCGTTCAGGAGGCACCAGCCGTGGTGAAATCCCCTAAAAGAACAGAAATCACTCAAAGACGTCAAGCTTCCTCCGCAACAGTGGGCCATCTGTACATGAAGGGTAGCAAAGCCAGGGTTGGTTCTGTAGAATGGGGTAGAGGATGGGGAGTGGAGGGGAGCGGGCCTGAAGGCGCAGAGCACACTGTGACTCGCACACTTCCTGCTCCTGATCACTCTCCGCTGAGGGCCCTGAGCACTGCTATCGTCCCTCAAGACCCCTGACCACGAGTCTGTAAAGGGGGTATGGCCGGCATCTGCCCATCCTTGACCCTCCAGACTCAGAAGGTAGAAAGGAGAAGCTGAGCTCAAAGTCCGGGTCTCACCCTCCCTCTATCGCATCTCCACGGGTAGAAAAGGGTCCGCGATTATTAAACCTCTAATAACAGTAACTCTGAAATCTGTTAAACACTTACTCTGTACTGAACACTAGAATAGACAAAAGATATTCAGGCCGAACACAGTCCCTATCCCAAATGGGGCTCTGACCCGGCTCGGCCACTTGTCAGCTGGGTGACCGGGGGCAAGTCACTTCACTTCTCTGGGCCTCAGTTCCCTCATCTGTAAAATGGGGATTAAGACCGTGAGCCCCACGTGGGACAATCCGATTCCCCTGTGTCTACCCCAGCGCTTAGAACAGTGCCCTGCACATAGTAAGCGCTTAACAAATACCAACATTATTATTATCATTATTATTAAATAGGAGAATGAGAACACCACGTATTGAATCCCCATTTTCCAAATGAGGAAACTAAGGCCCAGAGAAGTTAAGTGACCTGCCCACAGATACACAGCAGACAAGTGGCAGAGCTGTGATTAGAACCCAGGTCCTCTGAGTCCCAGCCTCAGGATCTTTAATCTAGACCCCACCGCTTGTCTACACCTGCTCCCTAATGCTTTCTTTCCAACAATTAATAATAATAATGGTATTCGTTAAGTGATTACCATGTGCCAAGCGCTGGTTTAAGTGCTAAAGTGGATACAAGCTCATCAGGTCGGACACAATCCAGGTCCCACAAGAGGCTCACGGTCTTAATTCCCAATTTGCAGATGAGGTAACTGAGGCACAGAGAAGTTATGTGAGTCACCCAGTGTCATACAGCAGACATATGGCGGAGGCTGGATTAGAACCCAGGTTCTTCTAACTCCCAGGCCTGTGCTTAGAGAGTTTATCGTGTGCAGAGCACTGGGACCTCGCTGTGGAAGAGAAGGAAGAGTAAATACATGGGGGTCCCCAAACCAGAGTCAAGACATTTTTCCACTTGATGTTCGCCGCCATCTGGACTCCCTATCTTTATTGTTGTATCGTACTTTCCCAAGCGCTTAGTACAGTGCTCTGCACACGGTAAGCACTCCATAAATATGATCGAATGAATGAAAGACTTTCCCCAGCTTGCCCCCCAATGTGCACGTTAACAATAATCCTGGTTCTTATTAAGCGCTTACTGTGTGCAGAACACTGAACTAAGTGCCGGGGTAGATACAAAGTAATCAGGTTGGCCGCAGTCCCTGTCTCACGTGGGGCTCACGCTCTTAATCCTCATTTTACAGATGAGGGAACTGAGGCACACGAAAGTGAAGTGACTTCCCCAAGGTCGCACAGCAGACATGGGGTGGAGGTGAAATTAGAACCCAGGTCCCTCTGACTGCCAGGCCTGGGCTCTATCCTTTAAATCACGCTGCTTTTTGTAGCCTCTTGGCGGGTGGTGAAGCGGCCCAATCTCCCGGCCCACCCTCACGGTCGAGGAAGCCAGAAGGAAGAAAAGGAAGGGAAGAAAGGGGAGGGGAGGGAAGAAGGGGAAGGAAAGGGGAGAGGAGGGAAGGAAAGGGAGAAACGGGGAGGGGAGGAAAGGAAGGGAAGGGGAGGGAGAGAGAGGGAGGAAAGGGGAGAGGAGGGAAGGGGAGAAAAGAAGAGGGAAGAAAGGGGAGGGGAGGAAAGGAGAAGGAAGAAAGGGGAGGGAAGAAAGAGAAGGAGAGAGGAGGGAAGGGGAGG
Organism: Ornithorhynchus anatinus; assembly: GCF_004115215.2. NCBI lineage: Eukaryota > Metazoa > Chordata > Mammalia > Monotremata > Ornithorhynchidae > Ornithorhynchus > Ornithorhynchus anatinus. The sequence continues at coordinate 56,496,336 of NC_041728.1, forward strand.
AAGAAAAGCGGAGGGGAGGAAAGGAGAGGGAAGAAAGGGGAGGGAAGAAAGGGAAGGAGAGAGGAGGGAAGGGGAAGAAGAAAAGGGGAGGGGAGGAAAGGAGAGGGAAGAAGGGGGGGAGGAAAGGGGACGGAAGAAAGGAAAGGGTAGAGGAGGCAAGGGGAGGAAGAAATGGGGAGAGGAGGAAAGGAAAGGGGAGGAAAGAACGGGAAGGGGAGGAAGAAAAGGGGAGGGAAGGAGAGGGAAGAAAGGGGAGGGGAGGGAGAAAAGGAAAGAGGAGGAAGAAAGGGGAGGGGAGGGAGAAAAGGGAAGGGGAGGAGGAAAAGGGGAGGGAAGGGAAGGAAAGGGGAGGGAAGAAGAGGGAAGAAAGGGGAGGGAAGAAGAGGGAAGAAAGGGGAGGGGAGGGAGAAAAGGGAAGGGAAAGAAGAAAAGGAGAGGGGAGGAAGAAAAGGAGAGGGGAGGAAGGAAAGGGAAGGGGAGGGGAGGAAGAAAAGGAGAGGGGAGGAAGGTGAGGTGAGGGGAGGAGGAAAAGGGGAGGGAAGGAAAGGGGAGGGAAGAAAGGGGGAGAGAGCGGGAGGGCGTGACGGGGCTCCGGCTGCCCATTGGCTTCCGTCCCGCCCGCCGGAGGCCCGTTTTCCCCTCCCTAGCAACCGGAGCGCCGTCCCCCTTAGCGACCGCGTCCCCCTTAGCGACCGCGTCCCCCTTAGCGACCGCGTCGCCCTTAGCGACATCCCGGCGGCCCGGCCATGTCGGAGGACGAGGAGGGGCCGGCGGCGGCTCCGGCGGAGAAGGCGGTCCGCAGCCAGCGGCTGTTCGTCAACCGGCTGGACTCGTACGGAGGCAGGAACATCGCCGAGGTGTGTGCCGGGCCCATCGCCGGGGAGGCCAAATGATGGCCGGACCCTCCCCGTCCCTCACACCTCGGCCCCCTCCGTCCCAGACCGCTCCTCGGATGCTCACCTTCCCGCTCCACCGCCGGCTCCCCTGTCTCCTCGGCCCATCCTATTTATTGTGCGCCTACCGCGGGTGCTCGGCACACGGGGAGGGCTTAATGATAAGGTTGGTATTCGTTAAGCCCCTGACTGTGTGCCGAGCACCGTCCTAAGCGCTGGGGCAGAGACAGGGTCATCGGGTCGGCCCACGTGAGGCTCACAGTCTTCGTCCCCGTTTTCCAGATGAGGTCACTGAGGCCCAGAGAAGTCAAGTGACTGGCCCACGGTCCCACGGCAGAGAAGTGGAGGAGCCGGGACTCGAACCCATGACCTCTGATTAGTAATAATAATAATAATAATGTTGGTATTTGTTAAACGCTTACTATGTGCAGAGCACTGTTCTAAGCGCTGGGGTAGACACAGGGGAATCAGGTTGTCCCACGTGGGGCTCACAGTCTTAATCCCCATTTTACAGATGAGGGAACTGAGGCACAGAGAAGTTAAGTGACTTGCCCACGGTCACACGGCTGACAAGTGGCAGAGCCGGGATTCGAACTCATGAGCCCTGATTCCCAAGCCCGGGCTCTTGCCACTGAGCCCCGCTGCTTAACGGGTACCGTCATTATTACTGAGCGCTCGTTTGGACCGTGAACCCGTTATAGGGCGGGGATTGCCTCTATCTGTGGCCGAATTGCACGTTCCGAGCGCTTAGCACGGTGCTCTGCACATAGTAAGCGCTCAATGAGTACCACTGAATGAATGAAAGGACAGTAAGACAATAAAGAGGGACATTCCCTTCCCACAAAGAGCTCACGGTCTCGCCCGACCTCTCATCCACATCCTGCCTCTGGCCTGGAAAGCCCTCCCTCCTCATATAATAACATTGGTATCCGTTAAGCGCTCACTACGTGCAGAGCGCTGTTCTAAGCGCTGGGGGAGATACAGGGTCATCGGGTTGTCCCACGTGAGGCTCACGGTCTTAATCCCCTCATACGATTATTATTATCGTTATGGTATTGGTGAAGCACTCACTATCTGCCAAGCACCGTTCGGAGCTCTGGGGTAGAGCCAAGGTAATCAGGCGGGGCTCACAGTCTTCATCCCCATTTTACAGATGAGGTCACTGAGGCACAGATAGGTTTAGTGGCCTGCCGAAGGTCACGCGGCGGGCAGTTGGCGGAGCCGGGATTAGAAGCCACGTCTTCCGATTCCCAAACCCGTGCTCTTTCCACTAAGCCATGCTGCTTCTCTATCACATAATAATAACCATGACATTTATTAAGCGCTTACTATGTGCCGAGCACCGCTCTAAACGCTGGGGTAGATCCAAGGTAATCAGGTTGTCCCACGTGGGGCTCACAGTCTTAATTCCCATTTTACAGATGAAGTCACTGAGGCACAGAGAAGTCAGAGGCACACAGTTTAACAGTGGCAGATCTGGGATTAGAACCCACAACCTCTGACTCCCAAACCCGTGTCCCTTCCACTGTGCCTCGCTGCTTCTCTATCAGAGAGATGATTGCTCTCCCCCACTTCGAAGCCTTATTGAAGGCACATCTCTTCCAAGAAGCCTTCCCTGACTAAGCCCTCCTCTCCTCTTCTCCCTGCCTGTCCTCTAAAGAACCTTCCTCACTCCAGGCCAGACGAGTCCTCCCCGGTCCTTTCTCCCCTTCCAAAAGAAGTTTTTTAAAGCCCCTTACAGCAAAACCACCGTACCAGTATCCCGACTCTGCCCCTTGTCAGCTGTGTGACCGTGGGCAAGTCACTTCACTTCTCTGGGCCTCAGTTCCCTCACCTGTAAAATGAGGATGAAGACTGTGGGCCTCACGTGGGACGACCTCGTTCCCCTGTATCTGCCCCAGCGCTTAGAACGGTGCTCTGCGCGTAGTGAGCGCTTAACAAATACCGACATTATTATTCCACAGATTGCGTGTCCGGAGTGAGACAAAGAAACTGTGTCCAACTTGATTATCTTGTATCGTAACCTGGCGTGGTGGCTGCGGCCTGGGCCTGGGATTTAGAAGGTCATGGGTTCTATTTCGGACTTTGCCATTTGTCAAGTCTGTGACCTCGAGCGAGTCGCTTCACTTCTCTGGGCCTCAGTTAGCGCGGCTGTAAAATGAGGACCGAGACGTGGGACTATATCCACCCCTAGGGTGCGTCCGCCCTAGCGCTTAGTACAGTGCCTGGCACATAGTAAGCGCTTAACAGATACCGTTTTTAAAAAACGAACTGAGCTGATTATCTTCCTCAGCGGTTAGAACAGGGCTTGACACCTAGGAACTGCCTAACAAACACCGTTGTTATTATTATTATTATTATCGTATAGCATGGTCTAGTGGAAAGAACATGGGCCTGGGAGTCAGAGGATGCGGGTTCTAATGTGGGGCGTGGCTGATTAGACTGTAAACCCGTCAAAGGGCAGGAACTGTGTCTCTGTCTGTTGCCGATTTGTACATTCCAAGGGCTTAGTACAGCGCTCTGCACATAGTAGGTGCTCAATAAATACTATTGAATGAATGGTTTCCTATGGAAGGCCAAGGAAAGACGTCCCAAAAGGATGGGGTTTGGGGAAGCGTTTGTTTGGTTTGGTTTAGGTTGTTTTGTTTAGTTAGAGAAGCAGCGCGGCTCAGTGGAAAGAGCCCGGGCTTAGGAGTCAGAGGTCATGGGTTCTAATCCCGGCTCCGCCGCCTGTCAGCTGTGTGAATTTGGGCAAGTCACTTAACTTCTCTGGGCCTCAGTTATCTCATCTGGAAAATGGAGATTAAGACTGTGAGCCCCACGTGGGACAACCTGATCCCCCTGTGTCTACTACCCAGCGCTTAGAACAGTGCTCGGCACATAGTGGGCGCTTAACGGATACCAACATTATTATTACTGTGCCTGGCTCATAGTAAGCATTTAACAAATGCCATTAAAAAAAAAAAAAACTGAACTGATTTTCTCCCTCAGACTAGTGAATGGGCAGGGAACGCGTCTGCTAATTCCGTTGTGGCGTACTCTCCCGAGTGCTTAGAACAGTGCTCTGCACCCAGTTAGTGCTCAATAAATACCATGGATTTGATTGATTGATTGAAGACAGTTTAATGCAGCAACCTTTGAACAAGAAGTCTAAAGCCTGGTCAGAAGACAGTGGGGCCATGAACCTAGATAGTGAGCCAAGGGAGAAATGGGAAGAGAAGCCTAATGACTGGAGGAAAACGCAGTGCCGTTTTGAATCGACTGAGCACGAGAGCACGAATGAGGTCGGGAAGGCTAGAGTTACAAAAGAGAAAGATAGAAAGAGGAAATTACATTTAACAGAACTATGTTCCCATTCTCTTCTCCTTATTATCATTATTACTATCATTATTATTAAGTGCCACCGAGTCGTTTCCGATTCGTAGCAACTCCGTGGTTAGACTTTCTCCGGTACGTCCTGTCCTCCGCCATAATACGCAACCTTTCCAATGGTTTTCCGTTATCGCTGTCCTGGTCTCTGTCCATCTAGCTGCCGGTCTGCCTCTTCCACATTTTCCCTGGACTTTCCTAGCATTAGCGTCTTCTCCAGAGAATTAGTCCTCCTGATTATGTGTCTAAAATATGCTAATCTATGTCATTTGGCCTTCCAAAGACCACTTTGGTTTAATTTGCTCTGAAATCCATTTTTTGTCTTTTGGGCAGTCCAGGGTATTCGCAAAAGCCTTCTCCAACTCCACCCAGAAGGAAATAATTAGGATAGCATTATATCACGAAAATTAGATCATTTTCACTTGATTGCACTCTTGTTCATTTGTTTCCGATGACAGCACTGTTTTCTGCTTTTCTTACAGCACTTGTCCAAATGTGTGGTTGGAGCCTCTCTGGAAGAAGTAGAAGAAGAAGAGGAAGAGGATGATGAAAATAAATCGATCTCAGCTGAAAATATAATAGGAAAAGCAAAGGAGGGCACATTTCAGATAGTAGGAACGCTATCCACTGCAGAAAGTGAAATTCCAAATTTTGCTCTGGAAACCTACTTTGTAAGTATGGATTGTTCGCAGTTTCTGATTTCTTTGAACAACAATTAAAACTGCCTAGAATGATACAACCGCTTTAAAAATAAACCATAAAGTTCTGGAACTCAGACCGTTTAAATGAGAACTTTTTATCCTGCAGGGTTGATGTAAATGGCAGGTTAATTATTTTACAAGTATGCCACCACCTATCTTTGGCGGTGTGTCTGGCTCTCATTTTACCTCGCAGCCCGGATGCCCCGAAAGCCCCAAATTCATCACTGCATTTTTTTTTTTTTAAAAAGGCACCCCTCGGTGGTGGTGTACTTAAAATTAAATAATTCAGCTGCCGTTTACATCAATCCTAAGGGGGAAGAAAAATCTCATTTTGGGGCTTTAGGGGCATCAGGGCTTGGAGGTGAAATGAGAACTGATGTACAGAGGATAAGGAACTTGACCCACACCTGCTCTCCCCCGCCAATTTTGTTCCCCAAAATACATAAAGAAAGGGAAGGGAAAACAGACACCAATACCCCGTTAGAGAGACCCATTGAGGAAGTGGCTGGGGTTTTGTGAGGATGTCATTGCATTGGTTCTTGCCAACTGAATTAATACCAATTAGTGACTGGCTAGGAAAGCAGAGAACTGTCTTGGAGAAACAAACCTGCTTTATAACTGATTTTTAACCACTTTACGGTACAGCAGTGGGTTTCCAATTTGGGTTTCCAATTTCCTCTCCAAGTTACTGAACTACTCAGATATTCATTTGATTGAAATATCCAGCCCCGGCTGAACTGTTCAGGACTGATAGAATAAAGTTCCAGTGTTTAGAACAGTGCCTGGAGCGTAGTAAGCACTTAACAAATACCATAAACAAGTTTACCAAACATGTTCTTGCAGAAAAAAAGGAAGTCCTGATTCTGAAATTAGGAAGAAACACAGGCCTTGTTATTCAGCTAACTGTTTTTATTGAACACTTGCTGTATGCAGAGCACTGTACTAAGATCTTGGGACAGTACAACATAACAGAGTTGATAGACACATGCCCTGCCCACAGTGAGCTTGCAGTCTAGAGGGAGAGACAGAGATTAATATGAATAAATAAATTATAGATATATACATAAGTCCCGTGGGGCTGCGGGAAGGGTGAATAAAGGATGCAAATTCAAGGACAAGGGTTATTCCCGGTTTAATAACCAACCAGAGCAATGGACTGATGGACAAGTCACTTAACTTCTCTGTGCCTCAGTTACCTCATCTGTAAAATGGGGATTAACTGTGAGCCTCACGTGGGACAACCTGGTTACCCTGTATCTACCCCAGTGCTTAGAACAGTGCTCTGCACATAGTAAGCGCTTACCAAATACCAACATTATTATTATTATTATTATAAATGCGCTCAATAAATAGGATTGATTGGGTTTGAAATCCTAAAATCAATGCAGAAAAGAAACCCAGGCATATAGGATCCATTAGGAAGACAGACTGATCTTTAAGAATACTTTTATCTACCATAAGAATTCCTAATTTTTAAATGTTAAAAGTTTCAAAAGTACCCAATTGATGTTTGCAATCAAGATACCTTATTCTAGCAGGAATACAAATTATGCATACCTTGGGTACACTGAACATACCCGAAGAATAAACTTATCAGCACTTCTGGGTGATTTGTCATGTCTTATTGCAAAATTAATACCGTACGAGTTTTGAGTTAGCTTTAAGCGAGTTACCGATTTTCTTCTGGAGTCGCTAATCCCTCCCTTCTGAATGTGAGTTTACCCATCCTGCAGAGATCCTCTTTAAATCAACTCCCTTATATATCGAAAGCCATTATGCAATTTGTTCATCATCTCTCCAAGACCATTTTCCATAAACCTCTTTGTTGCCCCAAAACTACACACAGAAGACAACAGAAATTGTATTTCAAATAGAAATTCCACTGCAAATGTTACTCACATGGCTCTTTTGATATAGTACTTCTAATTTAGAAATCTTCATTCATCCTGAATATTAAGCGTATATGTTAACTTCCAGAAACAAATGATTGTAAATATTTTTTTCAGAACCTCTCTCGAGAATCGCTTCAAACACACCTGCTTGAGTGTGATGTTATAATTTATAACATCAATGAAAATGCAGAGCAAATAGAAGAATCCGTGTGGGCTGTTTCTGGTCAGTAAGGCATTCGCTTTCATTTTCAACAGCAATATTTTCACATATTCAGCTCTGCCTCAGGTTCACATTATGAATGTTATTCAATTGAATAAATGCAACTAATGTTACTTCCTCATTAGTGTCTTTTACATGTCTTGGCACTTTAAAGGAATTATTTTAAGGGGATCAGGAACACTGATAAAATTGCCCTGAAAAATGTACTTTAAAGGACATGCTAGTAGATAAGACATGTAAGTCAATTATTATCTTTCTGAATAGAGAACTAGGAAAAAAAAATCAGTTCAGCTCGGTAACCATCGTGAACTTCAAAAAAATCATGAAAACAGAAAACTTGCAAGTCAGTGCACATTTATGGGGGGAAAAGAAGGTACAACATTATCCATAAAGATGGATTTGGGGGTCCAAAATTTAAGAAATTGAATAGAAGATCAGGAACAGCTCTGCCACATTGCTAATTTCTAGTCTGGTCAGAACTGTTTTCAGTTTGCATTCTATACCTAAATGTATTTCAGTGAGGGAGATCCTTAAACAGGGATTTAGGAAAATTTTGAAGTGTCCTTCTTTTTGATAAATACAATTTAAACTCTTGAAATAGTGTAGGGTGTGCGAGCGTTTATAGCCTAGCACAATTACCTATTTAGATCAGGCCGAAGATATTCAAAGTCTCCTTCTGTACAACCAACACCAAGTCCTCTTCCCCTCCTGGATGGATTACTGGATTATTTTTTCTACCCTATCACCCTCTTTACTGCTCTCTCTTGCCTCCAATTTCTCCCTTCTTCAGTCCATCCCAGATTCAGTCTCCTAAAATGCCATTCAAAGTGCATCATTCCCATTCTCAAAAGCCTCCAGCCATTATTATGCAGTTTGTTAAAGTATTGTTAAAAGTATTGTTAAATACAATTCCTATTTTAACCGACTGCCCCCAAATATGAGGCAGGTGTTTTTGTTCTCCATTATTTGTCCATGCAATTTCACATCCACAGGCTAAAATGGAAAATCCACCTTGATGGGGCTCTTTCAAAATGCACCCATAAGTATTCTCAAGTATTGTATCGTTTGGGTTTTTTTTCCCCCTTCTGAAAGCTTGGCCTGACACAACTGTAAGTTTAAATGTAAAAAAATAAGATATTTATTTGCCAGGAGTAGAGTTTTGCATCTTGTGGAGCAATGGTGTTAGGAGAGAGAGATATGCCCCAAGAGAAAATACACAATGAGATATAGTGTCGCTGACATCTGCTGTAGTACTTAGTTGTCCTGAAATACCAAGGATTCATTCATTAGGATTTGGTTGCAATTATTTCCTTTCATGATCTCAACAGTTCAGTGTTTCTTAGTGGTTTTTTTCCCCCTGAAAATCAATTAGAATGAATTCATTCATTCATTTTATGGACAAAAAGTGTTTTCATAAGCCCAGAATTTATGATTTATTTACCTGGCTTAGGGCAAAGGCCAAAATATGGAAGGAAAAATATGAAAAGAGACCTTGGTTTACACACGAAAAATGTTAAGCTGAAGAGGAACTATCTTGGGCATAGCTTAAATGACTGTTTCAGAGCTGGTTAATTTTAAGTGTTTATAAAGTGGATGGCCTACTGATCTCATTTTATGAACTCATAGACAATCCAGTTACAAGATCTGATGTGGCAAATATTCACTACAGGAGCAAGTCAAGAGGACAGAATTAGGTAGCAATGAGGAGAACAAAATTTGTTAAAAAGTTGGAAAATAGTTCATTCAAAAAAACCAACTCTGGTCATTTTAATAAAAATAATGTTTAATTTGCATATTTATAAACCTTAATGCATGTGAACCTATTCTAATTTTGAGTTTGGGATTGAAATTGGAGCAGTGACTCTAAATTCTTTAATAAATAAATTCTTAATAAATAATAGACAATAAATAAATGTAAAGATTAATAAATAATAATAAATAAAAACATTAATAAAACAAATGATAAATATAAAGATTTAATAAATTATTTAATTCTTCCAACTCTGAAAACCCCCCACAAACATTTCTTAGTTTTACTCCCTCAGCAATTCATTTCCATCGTCCATGATGTAACAGTGAGAACCCCACTCCTGGAATGAATAAAGATTTAAGATGATGATCATTAAAGCGGTTGAATCCCCTGGTAATTAATCGAATTTTCCAGACAAGGAAAAAGGTGTATGTCAAATTAAACAAAAGTGATTTTGCGGTGAAAGAAGCCATCAGGGATACTAAGTTTGTAGATCACTGCCAGATTCGTGAAACCCAGAAGGCTGTTTCATGTCCTTCCCAAGCGCTTAGGACCGGGCCCTGCACACAGTAAGCGCTCAATAAATACTACTGATGGATTGATTGAATGAATGAATCTAACTGAAGATCCCTTTTGCTCTTCCACGTACTTGTACCTCCCTCCCAGTGACAACAGCAGTGGGTGTGAACGTGCCTCTGGGGGGAGAATTTACAACTAAAAGGACTGAATCGTGATTTCTTCAATACCTCACCTTATAAAAAGCTCTTTTCTTTTTGGTCCCACAGCATTACACTCCATGATGGACCATTTCGTAAACCGAAAGACATTTATCTTACTCTCCACGGTGATGACATGGGCACGAACCAAACCCTTTGATCCTGTGAGTAATGAAGAAAGTTTGGCTTTTTTTGTTTTTAATCGGATGGTTTATTGTCTTTGAACGCCAAGGGTTTGTAGTCTTTCTACAGTGATTAATTGCCTTCCCTCCACCCCCCCCCCACCCTCCACCATAAATCATCATCACTGGTATTTACTGAGTGTTTATTGTGTGCAGACCTATGTACTGAGTGATGGTAAATGTGCTTCGAATGCCTGTGATTTGCATCACTTTGAAATAATAATAATAGTATTTGTTAAACTCTATGTGCCAAGCACTGTTCTAAGCCCTGGGCTAGATATAGGGTAATCAGGTTGCCCCACATGGGGCTCACAGACTTAATCCCCATTTTCCAGATGAGGTAACTGAGGCACAGAGAAATGAAGTGACTTGCCCCATGTGAGACAGCTGACAAGTGGCGGAGACGGGATTAGAACCCATGACCGTGCCGAAATGTGCTAATCACAGAGCAAACCAAATTCTCTCAGGGTCAAACTCCTTCCTGGTTGTCATCAAGCGCTTAGTACAGTGCTCTGCACGTAGTAAGTGCTCAATAAATACTATTGAATGAGGTGCTTTTGAAAGCAGCATTAACTCTCTGACCAATTAACTGAATGTATTCATTCATTCATTCATTCATTCATTCATTCACTCGATCATATTTATCGAGCACTTACTATGTGCAGAGCGCTATACTATGTCATTGGGCAGGGATTGTAGCTGCTGTGGAATTGTACATTCCAAGCGCTTAGTACAGTGCTCTGCACATAGTAAGCGCTCAATAAATACTATTGAATGAATGAATGTACTAAGCGCTTGGAAAGGACAATTCAGCAAGAGTTTCACAGGGGACAGAAAATCATGATTACAGAGCAGAAATTCATCCAGGTGGAGAATTAACCCACCACCAGAAAAATGAATAGAAATAATAATAATAATTAAGGTATTTGTTAAGCACCTACTATGTGCCAAGCACTGTTCTAAGCCCTTGGGTAGATACAAAATAAGCAGGATATCCCGCGTGGGCCTCACAGTCTTAATCCCCATTTTACAGATGAGGTAACTGACACCCAGAGAGATTAAGTGGCTCGCCCGAGGTCACACAACAGACGAGTGGCGCAGCCGGGATTAGAACCCACGACCTCTGATTCCCAAACCCGGGCTCTTTCCGCTCAGCCATGCTGAGTGGAAAGGAAATTAAATGATCGGCACCTACTTTTTTTAAAGGTATTTTTGATATATTTACCCTATGCCAGGCGCGGTATTAAGAGCTGGGGTAGATACAAGGAAATCAGGTTGGACACAGTCCAGGTCTCACAGGGGGCTCACAGCCTTAAATCCCCATTTTACAGATGAGGTGACTGAGGCACAGAGAAGTGGCTCAAACACTGCTCAACTGGCCTTAAAACTGATAAGGAAAGGCTACTTCCTAAAAATGAAGTGACCTGTACAGGGCAACTCAATCGTCCAGCTTCCCTTAATTTTCTCCTGCTCTCCTATTTCCAAAGACTGCATGAACATGGGCAGTTTAAGTCTCATTGGCAGGTTGACTCAAATTTATTGGAGCAATTTTGAGCTCAGAACATGTAACTGACAATCTTAAACGTGGCATGTCTTCTTACCACTTAGAACAGTGAAGAAGTAAAATTGCAAAGAGAAGCAGCGTGGCCTAGTGGATAGAGCATGGGCCAGGGAGTCAGAAGGATCTGGATTCTAATTCTGACTCCTTCACATCTCTGCTGGGTAGCCTTGGGCAAGTCATTCAACTTCTCAGTGCCTCAGTTCCCACTGTGTCCAACCTGAGTAGCTTTTATCTATCCCTGCCCTTAGTACAGTGCCTGGCACATAGTAAGCCCTTAACCAATACCGTAATATAAAGCCTTATCTTCAAGATGGGAGTAGCTCAGAGAGAGAGAATTTGATTAAGTGATTATTGAAGGGTGCTAGAACAATGGAAGTCAAAGTTTTGTATTTGCTTAGCGAAGAGCAGGACTAATTTCTCACCCGAAAACTTGATAAGAACTAGAATCTGAGACATTTGGATCTTAACCTCCAGAACCAGTTTGAAAGAATGACTCCTATACCACCAAAGGTTCATTCAATAGCATTGCAGAGTGCAGAGCACTGTACTAAGCGCTTGGAATGTACAGATCGGCAACAGATAGAGACAGTCCCTGCTCATTGATGGGCTTACGGTCTAATGGGGGGAGACGGACAGACAAAACAATAGCAGTAAATAGAATCAGGGGGATGTACATCTCATTAACAAAATAAATAGAGTAATAAAGATATATACAAAGGAGCAGATGAGCGCAGTGCTGAGGGGAGGGGAAGGGAGAGGGGGAGGAGCAGAGGGAAAGGAGGGGGAAAAGGGGGCTTAGCTGAGGGGAGGAGAAGAGGAGCAAAAGTTCTATCCTGCACCAGTTGGCTCCTTTTTAAATTTACTCTGGGCTCCTAGAAGTAACTCAGCAGGATGAAATGTTTTGACTCTCTGGAACCATGTTTTGGTCAGAGAACAATTTTTACCAGTGATCAACTCCTCCACCATTTGTGTCTAAAAAGGTCCTGTGTGCCCTGGAAGAGCACGGGCTTGGGAGTCAGAGCATGTGGGTTCTAATCCCGGCTCCGCCACTCGTCTGCTGTGTGACCTTGGACAAGTCACTAAACTTCTCGGTGCCTCAGTTACCACAGATTAAGACTGTGAGCCCCACGTGGGACAGGTTCATTCATTCAATAGTATTTATTTGAGCGCTTACTATGTGCGGAGCACGGTACTAAGCGCTTGGAATGTATAATTCGGCAACAGATAGAGACAGTCCCCGCCCCATGACGGGCTCACAGTCTAAATGGGGGAGACAGACAGCAAGGCCAAACAGAACAAAACAAAACAACATCATCAAGATAAATAGAATCGTGGAGATATACGCCTCATTAACAAAATAAATAGGGTGATAAATAATATATACAAATAGGCACAGTGCTGAAGGGAGGGGAAGGGGAAAGAGCAGAGGGTTGAGGGGGGTGGAACGGAGAGGGGAGGAGGAGCAGAGGGAAAGCGGGGGCTCAGTCTGGGAAGGCCTCTTGGAGGAGGTGAGCTCTCAGTACTAGATTACTTTGTTCCAACGCCAGTGGTTAGAACAGTGCTTGGCATATAGTAAGCACTTAACAGATACCATAATTATTATTATTGATTATCATTTATTCAATTGTATTTATTGAGTGCTTACCGAGTGAAGATTAGTGTGGCCAGTCTGATCTTTACATTGGCCAGTCTGGTTTTCAGGTAACCCATCCCCAGTCCGGTACAGTTATTGGCCGGATGCCTTTGGGTGAAGTATTTTTATATTTTGAGTGCCCAGCCTCCTCCTACCTCGGCTTCTGCCACCGAGTTCCATGGCTCCGAAGTGGTGCCCTTCATCCCATCAACTGGGAAAGGGAGCACAGTCGCTCTGCATCTCTACGGGAGTCGAGGTGGAGAAATGCTTTCGGTCAGAACAAACTTGACACACCTCTGCAAAACGGCACGCACGGCACCGAGCCGACCTCACACACTTCAAATTTATCCTTTCCTGCCTTAACTCTGCCCTCTCCTCCGCCAGGCAAAGCTTCTTCTCCTCCCTCATCGACACCCATGCCCGTCACCCCCGCCGATTGTTCCGGACCTTTAACTCTCTCCTTAGGCCCCCTGTTCCTCCCCCTCCCCCATCTCTCACCCCTAATGATCTGGCCACCTATTTCCTCACGAAAATCAACACGATCAGGTCTGAGCTCCCCAAAGTCACCCCTCCGCCTCTCCCCTCCCCCTCAACGACCCCCTCCCCTACTTTCCCATCCTTCCCTGCAGTATCCTCAGAGGAGATCTCCTCCCTCCTCGCAAGTGCCACCCCCTCCACCTGCGCCTCGGACCCCATTCCCTCTCACCTTCTTAAAACCATCGCCCCTGCCCTCCTCCCTTCCTTAACTTCTATTTTTAACCACTTGATCTCCAAGGGCTCCTTCCCCTCTGCCTTCAAACATGCCCACGTCTCCCCCATCCTAAAAAAACCCGCTCTTGACCCCACTTCCCCCTCCAGTTATCGTCCTATCTCCCTACTACCCTTCCTTTCCAAAATCTTAGAACGAGTCGTCTACAATCGATGCCTAGAATTCCTTAACTCCCATTCTCTCCTAGACCCCCTCCGATCTGGCTTCCGTCCCCTCCACTCTACCGAGACTGCTCTCTCTAAGGTCACCCGTGACCTCCTTCTTCCCAAATCCAATGGCTCCTACTCCATTCTGATCCTCCTTGACCTCTCTGCTGCCTTTGACACTGTCGACCATCCCCTCCTCCTCCATACCTTATCTCACCTTGGCTTCACGGACTCTGTCCTCTCCTGGTTCTCCTCTTACCTCTCTGGCCGATCATTCTCGGTCTCCTACGCTGGAGCCTCCTCCCCCTCCCATCCTTTAACTGTCGGAGTTCCTCAAGGGTCAGTTCTTGGCCCTCTTCTGTTCTCCATTTACACTCACTCCCTCGGTGAACTCATCCGCTCTCACGGCTTTGACTACCATCTCTACGCAGATGACACGCAGATCTACATCTCCGCCCCTGTCCTCTCCCCCTCCCTTCAGGCTCGCATCTCCTCCTGCCTCCGGGACGTCTCCACCTGGATGTCGGCCCGCCACCTAAAACTCAACATGAGCGAGACTGAGCTCCTCATCTTCCCTCCCAAGCCCGGTCCGCTCCCAGACTTCTCCATCACCGTGGATGGCACGACTATCCTTCCCGTCCCGCAGGCCCGCAATCTCGGTGTCATCCTTGACTCGTCCCTCTCGTTCACCCCACACATCCTATCCGTTACCAAGACCTGCCGGTTTCACCTCTACGATATCGCCAAGATCCGCCCTTTCCTCTCCACCCAAACGGCTACCTTACTATTACGGGCTCTCGTTATATCCCGGCTAGACTACTGTGTCGGCCTTCTCTCTGACCTCCCTTCCTCCTCTCTCGCCCCGCTCCGGTCTATTCTTCACTCCGCTGCCCGGCTCATCTTCCCGCAGAAACGATCTGGGCATGTCACTCCCCTTCTTAAACAACTCCAGTGGTTGCCTATCGACCTCCGCTCCAAACAAAAACTCCTCACTCTAGGCTTCAAGGCTCTCCATCACCTTGCCCCTTCCTACCTCTCCTCCCTTCTCTCTTTCTACCGCCCACCCCGCACGCTCCGCTCCTCTGCCGCCCACCTCCTCGCCGTCCCTCGGTCTCGCCCATCCCGCCGTCGACCCCCGGGTCACGTCCTCCCGCGGTCCTGGAACGCCCTCCCTCCTCACCTCCGCCAAACTGATTCTCTTTCCCTCTTCAAAACCTTACTTAAAAATCACCTCCTCCAAGAGGCCTTCCCAGACTGAGCTCCTCTTCCCCCTCTACTCCCTCTGCCATCCCCCCTTTACCTCTCCGCAGCTAAAGCCTCATTTTCCCCTTTTCCCTCTGCTCCTCCACCTCTCCCTTCCCATCCCCACAGCACTGTACTCGTCCGCTCAACTGTATATATTTTCGTTACCCTATTTATTTTGTTAATGAATTGTACATCGCCTCGATTCTATTTAGTTGCCATCGGTTTTTACGAGATGTTCTTCCCCTTGACGCTGTTTAGTGCCATTGTTCTTGTCTGTCCGTCTCCCCCGATTAGACTGTAAACCCGTCAAACGGCAGGGACTGTCTCTATCTGTGCCGACTTGTTCATCCCAAGCGCTTAGTACAGTGCTCTGCACATAGTAAGCGCTCAATAAATACTATTGAATGAATGAATGAATGAATGAATGACATCACCACTTTACGCTGCCTTCTTGGCAAAACGCATACTGTGTCACACGCTTCTCGATTTCAGTCATTGATTCATTCAGTCGTATTTATTGAGCACTTACTAAGAGTTTGGAAAGTACGATTCAGCGACAGAAAGAGACAATCCCTACCCAACAACAGGCTAGAAGGGAGGAGACAGACAACAAAACAAGTCAGCAGGCATCAATAACATCCATATAAATGAAGAGAATTATAGCTATATGTACACGTCATTAATAAAGTAATTCGAATAATAAATATGTACATAGATACAGAAGTGCTGTGGGGCGGGAAGGAGGGTAGAGCAGAAGGAGGGAGTCAAGGTGATAGGGAGGGGAGGAGGAGCAGAGGAAAAGAGGGGCTCAGTTTGGGAAGGCTTCCTGGAGGAGGTGAGCTCTCAGTAGGGTTTCGAAGGGGGGAAGTGTGCTAGTTCGGTGGACGTGAGGAGGGAGGGCGTTCCAGGCCAGAGGTAGGACGTGGGCCAGGGGTCGACGGCGGGACAGGCGAGAACGAGGCACGGTGAAGAGGTTGGTGTGCGGGCTGGGCTGGAGAAGGAGAGAAGGGAGTTTCTGAGGTTCTTGAGTGCCAACACTGGCCACCCTAGTGAAGGTAGAAGGTGCAGCCTAGCTCAATGTGCTGTTTGCTTAGTTTGAAAAGCTTTTAGTCTGTGCCCCTAGCTTGAGCTCTACTTTGAATCTCACCGATTTTCTAGCTGGTCAGCCAGTGGGGACAGCCAAAGTGGAATCATCAAGATTCAAGGGTGAGCACCGAGCATTCTTGAGCTGGCGAATTTTGGCTCGCCCTGTAATCTTTGGGAAAACAAGGTTCCACAATCACCGTTTAAGGAAAGATACAGAAACTAAGCAGAACGTGAAGTGTTTAGCTTGATTTTATCCTCTTTCTGTCTCCAAGTACAGAGGAGATATGGAAAGAGCCACATTCAAGAGACACACATCATTCATATGAATGATAGCGACTTTTAGGGTTTTTCTCTAATTAATCCAACCATGCCAAAAAGCAGAACAAAACAGAACAAAAAATGCTCTCCAAACATTTCTGAGTTTTTTCCAACATTTTCACTGACCAAGTAGACTTAAATCCATGTACAAATCCCCCTTAATTCAAATTCAACTCGAACTGAATTAGCACATTTTTTAGCACATTAATGACATTAGCGCTGTCATTAATATGTTTGACACAAAGTTTCTAATGGAACTGTGAAAGGACTGATCTTTTTAAATGTGTCGAGGGTGTGTGTTTATGTATGCATACCCATGCTGAGGGATTTCTCTGTACTCAAAGGGCTTGGAATTTCCTTGGATAACTGATGCCCATGGTAATTTTTTTAAGTCACCGGGACTATAAACAGTTTGCCGAATAGCCGTCCTTAAATAGTACACATGGTGTGTGGATATAAAGTCAGGTGTAGTCACCAACAAAAGAGAGCTTGGAACATCGTGAAAGAAGGAATCTTAGAATATGAAATTACCTAAGACGTGGTTGAAGAATAGGGAAAGAAATATCTAAATTTTGTTTGAACTCAAAATAGAAGTTTTTATTTCCGTTAAATATCTTTTGTCCTCCCCCACCCTCTGTGTAACGTGACTAATAATGGAAAGGAAACTTATTTTCGTATTCATTTTTTTCAGGATGATCCCGAAATTCCTTTTACTGAAGAAGATTATCGCAGAAGGAAAGCACATCCTAACTTCATAGACCACCTAAATGCTGAAAAAACTGTAATCAAATTAGGAAAAACTGTAAGAAGCCAAATATCCAATGGCAGTTAGAGTTGTTATGTTCTTCTCCTCTCACATAACCCCTTTTCCTCCTCAGTTTTGTTTTAGAAGAACAGAAACACTGTGGAAGCCTGGAACTAGAGTTCTCACTGTCTAGACTCTCTCTCAAGAAGGAAGAGAAAGAATATCTTACAAACCTATTATACTCTGCATCCGGTCCTGGGTTTCACAATTTATGAGACTTTATTATTATTATTATGGTATCTGTTAAGCGCTTACTCTGTGCCAAGCACCGTACTAAGCGCTGGAGTAGAGACAAGGTAATCGGGTCATCCCGCGTGGGGCTCACGGTCTTCATCCCCATTTTACAGATGAGGTAACTGAGGCACAGAGAAGTTGCCCAAAGTCTCAAAACCGAAAAGTGGCAGAGGGGGAATTGGAACCCACAACCTCTGGCTCCCAAGCCCCGGCTCTTTCCGGGAGAGAGGCACATCTGTGATTTGGTTTGGCAGGGCCTTACTAATAAACCAGATACATCTTTCGGATAGATCTTTACTTAGCCTGCGAGCCCCCCACGTGGGACAGGGACAATGTCCAACCTGATTCACATGTATCTACCCCAGCTCTTAGAGAAGTGCGGGTACATAATACGCGTTTAACAAGGACCGTAATTGCTGTTACCGTAATTAATTCGGATTTAGAGGTTGCCCCTCCTATTTAAAGTGAAAAGAGGTTTTCTTCTGACACAGAAATGTGGTCAGAGAGGACGGGATTGCTCTCCCCTCTCTCCCCTCTCTTCTACCCAGGGGAAGGGAACGTGCCCGGCAGGTAATCCGCTTTCTGATGCACGGTTAGCTCCTTCCCGGTGGGGATGGGGACAAGAAAAATGGCTCATTTGTAACCAAATGTGACATCTGCTGGCTGCAGGATACACTACATTGAGGGCTTTCAGTGGCCCATTGGGCTAGCAGAAAAAAACTTAGGCTTTCTGCGGGTGTGAAGAGGCAGAGGGGGGTAGGTTGGAGAACAGACAGGAGACAAATATCCAACTTGGCCATACAATCCCACACACACACGCACACAGAGTCACAGGCATCCTTGGAGTGGAAGAAAGCCCGATTGATATAGGCGAAAGAAACGATATTAATAGTATTAATTAATGGTATTTGTTAAGCACTTACCTCACTGTACCTCACTGCACCTCACCCGTAAAAAAGGGATTGAGATTGTGAGCCCCACATGGGACGGAGACTGTGTCCAACCCAATTTATTCGTATTCCTCCCCTGCCCAGCGCTTAGTACAGTGCCTGGCACATAGTAAGCACTGGGGGCAATATGAGCAAATAGGGCTGGACACAGTCTCTGTCCCACATGGGGCTCACAGTCTCAATCCCCTTTTTACAGATGAGGTGACCGAGGTGCAGAGAAGTGAAGTGACTTGCCCCAGGTCACACAGCAGACAAGTGGCAGAGCCGGGATTAGAACCCATGACCTTTTGACTCCCAGGCCTGTGCTCTGTCTACTACACCCTGCTTCTTCTCTCATCCCCACACACGGTCATAGTCATCCTTGGAGGGGAAGAAAGCAGCAAGACTGATATAGGAGAAAGAAATAATAATAATTATGGTATTCGTTAAGCTCTTACTATGTGACAGGCACTGTACTAAGCCCCCGGGGTGGAGAAGCAGTGTGGCATAGTGGAAAGAGGCCTAAGAGTCAGAGGGCGTGGGTTCTAATCCCAGCTCTGCCACTTGTCAGCTGGGTGGCTTTGGGCAAGTCACTTAACTTCTCTGTGCCTCAGTGACCTCATCTGTCAAATGGGGATTAAGTCTGTGAGCTCCATGTGGGACAATTCGATTACTTTGCATTTACCCCAGGGCTTAGAACGGTGTTTGGCATATAGTAAGCATTTAACAAGTACCATTTTTATCATTATTATTATTATTCAGTGTTTGAAATTGCTCACCATACTGGTCTGAACGAATTAGTGCGGCTTCCAAAGCTTCTAAAGCTATTATATGGGCATTATTCATTCATTCAATCTCATTTATTGAGCGCTTACTATGTGCAGAACACTGTACTAAGTGCTTGGAAAGTACAATTCGGTAACAGATAGAGACAATCCCTACCCGACAACGGGCTCACAGTCTAGAAGGCGGGAGAGAGACAGCAAAACGAAACAAGTAGACAGGCATTAATAGCATCATACTAGATAAATAGAATTGTAGATATTCACACACATTATGAGACGCTGGAAGAATGAATGGTAAATAATTATTTACAAGTAACTTTCTCACTGTTCTACTTTAATAGAATAAACAGAAATTTTCAACGTATGTAGTTGCCGCTGGACTTACATATGGAGCAGAAGGAGGAATCTTACATTCGTATTTCAAGGTATTCCTTTTTCATCAAGATGTTAATCTCATTAATTTAATATTTTTCTAGTTTATGATAGTTCCAGTTTACAGTGGGAGTGACTGGGGAGTATGGAAGCAGGGTAAGGTTCACTTGAAAAATGATAATACCTTAAATTCGAATAGCAATGTTACGTAGCTATTTGATTTTATTCTCACTGCATTTCTGTGAGGAGAGAATAGGCCATTATTAGGTTTCCTATTTTATACATG
The DNA here is from genome assembly GCF_004115215.2 of Ornithorhynchus anatinus. Classification (NCBI taxonomy): domain Eukaryota; kingdom Metazoa; phylum Chordata; class Mammalia; order Monotremata; family Ornithorhynchidae; genus Ornithorhynchus; species Ornithorhynchus anatinus. The sequence goes on from NC_041728.1 coordinate 56,516,228, forward strand.
GGAAAGATGAAGCCCGGAGCGTTTAAGTGTCTTGCATGAAATCACACACCCAATCTATACAGAGTTGGAGAGCACAGATTTTCAGTTCCTCTAGACTATAATCTTGTTGTGGGCAGGGAACAAGTTCACCACCTCTGTTGTACTCTCCCGAGTGCTCAGTACAGTGCCGTGCACACAGTGAACCCTTAATAAATACTACCGATTGACTGATCAAGCGTGGGCTCTTCTCACTTGAGCATACAGGATAAGGAAGACAACAGCACTAGAAGAAATCAATCAATCAACCATGTTTACTGAGTGCTTACTGTGTGCAGAGCACTATACTGTTTGCAATCGTACAGTATAACAACATAACAGAAACATTCCCTGCCCACAACAAGTTTACAATTTATAAAGGGAGACAGACATGAATATAAATAAATAAATTACGGATCTGTACATCAGTGCTGAGGGGCTGGGGCGGGGATGGTGAAAGCCTCAGTGAATACCAAGATACAGGAAAGTTACAAATATAAGATGTTGTCCGTCTTTAGCATTTGCATTTAGCAAAATGATAGGCTTAATTCGGGTCTAGTGAATTACACAATTCCTTGTTGCTCTTCTACTTTTGTGTTTCTAAGCCAGCAATCTTCCTTGAGTTCAAACTTGATCCTGCCTTCCTGATTAGCCTCTCTCTGTATGCTGGGCACACAAGGGCCTTGAAAACTGTCCATGAGAACTATGCTGATGAAACCTCCCCTCTCTACTCTCAAATGCCTAGGATTTGAGGACTAGCAAGAGTTTCAGTTAACATTCATGTTTTTCCTAAAAGAATTACTTCTACTTCTTTTGGTCATTCATTCATTCAATAGTATTTATTGAGCGCTTACTGTGTGCAGAGCACTGTACTAAGCGCTTGGGATGGACAAATCGGCAACAGATAGAGACGATCCCTGCCCTTTGATGGGCTCACAGTCTAATAGGGGGAGACAGGCAGATAAGAACAATAGCAATAAATAGAATCGAGGGGATGAACGTCTCATTAAAACAATAGCAAATAAATAGAAACAAGGTGATGTACATCTCATTAGCAAAATAGATAGGGTAATGAAAATATATACAGTTGAGCGGACGAGTACAGTGCTGAGGGGAGGGGAAGGGAGACGGGGAGGAGCAGAGGGAAAGTGGGGAAGAGAGGGCTTAGCTGAGGAGAGGTGAAGGGGGTGTAGAGGAGGAGCAGAGGGAGCAGAGGGAAAAAAGGGGGGAGCTCAGTCTGGGAAGGCCTCTTGGAGGAGGTGAGCTTTAAGTAGGGTTTTGAAGAGGGGAAGAGAATGAGTTTGGGGGAGGTGAGGCGGGAGGGCGTTCCAGGCCCGCGGGAGGACGTGGCCCGGGGGTCGACGGCGGGATAGGCGAGGACGGGGGACGGTGAGGAGGAGTCAACTGCCTCAACTCTCTTTCTCTCTGGCATTATTTCATCTTGCTCTTTTAAGACCGCATGGCAGCACTACCCAAAAGGCCAAATGCACTAGGCCTGAATTGCAATCAGTAGTGACATTATTATTAATAATAATAATGGTATTTGTTAAGCATTTACTATATAGGGAAGCAGCGTAGCTTAGAGGAAAGAGCCCGGGCTTGGGAGTCAGAGGTCTTGGGTTCTAATCCCGGCTCCGCCACTTATCTGTTGTGTGACCCTGGGCAAGTCACTTCATTTCCTTGTGCCTCAGTAGCTCATCTGTAAAATGGGGATTAAGACTGTGAGCCCCACGTGGGACAACTCCAGCTTGTATCTACCCCAGCATGTAGAACAGTGCTTGGCACATAGTATATGCGTAACAAATACCATTCTTCTTCTTCTTATTATATGTCAAGCATTATTCTAAGCTCTGGGGTAGATACAAACTAATCAGGTTGGACCCAGTCCCTCTCCCACACAGGGCTCATAGTCTTAATCTTCATCTTACAGATGAGGTAACTGAGACACTGAGAACTTCAGTGACTCACCCAAGGTCACACAGCAGACAAGTGGCAGAGCTGGGGTTAGAATCCAGGACCTTCTGACTCCCTGACCTGTAATTTATCCACTACTGCTCCCCAGGCCATGCTGCATACTGAATGCTTATTATGTGCAGCGCAGTCAGCCAATCGTATTTACTGAGCACTTACTGGGTGCAGAGCACTGTCCTAAGCGCTTGGGAGAGTACACTATAACAATAAACAGACACAGTCCCTGCCCACAACGAGTTTACAGTCCAGAGGGGTAGGCGGACATTAATATGACTAAATAAATTACAGATAAGTACAGAAGTGCTGGGAGGTTGGGAGAGGGGATGAATAAAGGAAACAAGTCAGGGTGATGCAGAAGGGGGTGGGGTTAAAGCTCACCTCCTCCAAGAGGCCTTCCCAGACTGAGCTCCCCTTTTCCCTCTGCTCCCTCTACCCCCCTCTTCACCTCTCCGCAGCTAAACCCTCTTTTCCCCCCATTTCCCTCTGCTCCTCCCCCCTCCCGTCCCATCCCTTCAGCACTGTACTCGTCCGCTCAACTGTATATATTTTCATTACCCTATTTTGTTAATGAGATATACATCGCCTCGATTCTATTTATTTGCTATTGTTTTAATGAGATGTTCATCCCCTTGATTCTATTTATTGCTATTGTTCTCGTCTGTCCGTCTCCCCCGATCAGACTGTAAGCCCGTCAATGGGCAGGGACTGTCTCTATCTGCTACCGATTTGTCCATTCCAAGTGCTTAGTACAGTGCTCTGCACATAGTAAGCGCTCAATAAATACTACTGAATGAATGAATGGAGACCTTTTGGAGGAGATGTGCCTTCAGTATGGCTTTGAAGCAGGGGAGAGTAATTGTCTGTGGGGGAATCCCAGGCCAGACGCAGGGAATGGGCGAGAATGCACACACAGACACACTCCCTCCAACACTCCTAACTCATCTCTGTTGTATTGTACTCTCCCGAGCAATTAGTGCAGTGCTCTGCGCACAGTAACCCCTGAATAAAGCCGAATGATTGAATGATCCCCAGCCTGAGCAGCCTTCCCCCTCTGCTAGCAGACTAAAGTTCTCTCATCAGTCTAATGCCAGAGAACACATAGCTGTCGGTAATCTCACTCTTCAAGTCAAAGTTCTTCGAAGGTTGAGGAGTCGGGAAAGGAGCCACTGGATGTCGAAGAAGGAGGCGTTTGAGCCAGGGTAAACTTGGCACATGCTGAAAAGCCAGAACCTCATTCACAAAGTTAGAGTATGTGCTAAGAAATACTGGAATTAAATTCTTTAGCACTATCACGGAAATGTGCTCGCTGAAGGTCATAGAGAGGGATCCCTGGAAAATCCTTGCTATCACCATCATGTACTGAACAGATGGCATAAACTGCTATTAGATGGCTGGGGAAGTGATCTTGTAGTCCCAGTTAATGATCCCAGTGCATGTCTAGCATTATCTATTAGAAATAACTTTCATTTCTTTTCAGAACGCTTGGTTGGGTGAGATTCCCGCACTGCCCATTTTTGGTGAGGGAACAAATATAATTCCGACAATTCACATCCTTGATTTAGCAGGGTAAGTATTTTTCATAGGCGAAGTTTTCAGGCAATTAAATAAAACCTAGTGACTTCAAATCACAAATTTTCTATTAAGCTTTTGCACGAGTAATTTCTTTCAGTGAAGTATTTGCTCCTGAAAATCAAGCGTTCGAGCAGGATGCGTTACGGTAGTAAAAAACAAAAAGCAAAACCAAAAACAAGGTAAAGCTTCCCGAAATACCTTGCTGCTTATCTTCCAGGTCAATGCCATTTATTTTGGTTGGGCCTGGGTCAGGTTTTGAGTCTCCATAGAGAAGAGCAGACAGCTGTGGTTCTGAGATTTGCGACTTTATTCTTATTAATATCTGTCTCCCCTCTAGACTGTAAGTTCATTGGAGGCAAGGAATGAGTCTGCTAATTGTACTTGCCCAAACGCTTAGTACAGTGTTCTGCACATAATAAGCCTTAAATAAATACCATTGATTGATTCATTAACTTCAGGACTGAGAGCCTATGACAAGGAATTGATTACAGTGCTATAGTATAGTGTTATAATAATTTAGTGTTTTGTCCAGAAGGAACTTGCCTGCTAATTCTGTTGTATTATACTGTCCCAAGTTCTTAGTACAGTGTTCTGCACTTTGTAAGCACTCAATAAATATTATTGATTTGACTGATTGATCCAGAACCAATCAATCAATGGTATTTAAGCACTTGGGAAAATATAATAACGCAGGGAAGCAGCGTGGCCTGGAGGAAAGAGCCCGGGCTGGGGAGTCAGAGGTCGTGGGTTCTAATCCCAGCTCTGCCACTTGTCAGCTGTGTGACCTTGGGAAAGTCACTTAACTTCTTTGGGCCTCAGTTACCTCACCTGTCAAATGGGGATGAAGACTGTGAGCCCCACCTGGGACAACCTGATTACCTTGTATCTACCCCAGCACTTAGAACAGTGCTTGGCACATAATAAACACTTAAATACCAACATTATTATAATTGTTATTAGAACTGATTCCTGCCCACAGGAAGCTTTACAATCCACATACAGAACCACTCAGATGCTCCTCAGTCAATCAGTGGAATTTACTGAGTGCTTATTGTATGCAGAGCACTGATTAGGGAATGTGTCTGTTATATTCTTCTATTCTCCCATTGGCTTAGTACAGTGCTCTGCACACAGTAAGCACTCGATAATTCATTCGTTCAATCATATTTACTGAGCACTTACTGTGTGCAGAGCACTGTACTAAGCGCTTGGGGTGTGCAGTTCGGCAACAGAGACAATCCCTGCCCAACAACTTGAGGGAGTACAATACAACAGGGTTGATAGACCTGTCTTCTCACTTCAAAATGAAAAGTTCTCTAGGAATACGAATCTTTCCCCAAATTACTTATGCACAGATAAGGTTGACTTTATTATCAATTTCAGGTTCTCACACTCTCCCTAAAAAGGGAGGAGCAGGCCACGTGTTGCCTTCTTTCGTACTATTTCTGGAGAGGCTTTTAGCCCCAGGCTTGAGGGAACACCTGGTTGGAAAGCTTTATGGTATTACTGAGCTACAAAAGATTGTTCTCCTACGGTGTTGTACTAGATTGCTCTTCTAGAGCGGAGTTCACGTCTATTATTCGGTCAGTGGCATTAATTGGGTGCTGCAGTATGACTGTATTACACTCTGCTCTCCCAAATGCTTAGCACAGTGCCCTGTACAGAGTATTCACTCAATAAAAACATCGATTGCTTGACTGATTAGTGGATGCATAACCCCTGAGCTCTAGTCTCCCCACGGAGACTAGGACAGTTCTTGTGCTTTGGCCATCTGGGTAGGGAGAGGAGAATGTTCTGGCAGCGAATGTGGCCGGGGTATTCAATCAGTCCATCAGTCGATCATGTTTATTGAGGGCTGTGCTGTACTGAGGGCTTACACTGTACTAAGCGCTTGGGAGAGTTCAATATAACAGGGTGGGTAGACCCGTTCCCTGCCCATAACAAGTGTACAGGGTGCTACAGGAGGTGATTTGGCCAAGTTTTGGGTTTTTTGCCGGGTTCCACGAGATCCCTCGGCTGCTAACCTGTGAAAAAATCCTCTTTGGCACATCGGTGTTCTAGCTGCTGCCAGGCTTAACGAGAGTGAATTTCTTTGTGGGATATCACGGTGAAGGAGAGAAGGGGAGTCTATGGCAGTGATTTTCTGCTGGGACACCTTGAAAGCTTTTATTTCTTTAGGTATGTACTGATTTTTTTTTAAAGACACCTGTACCGGAAGTATAGATGGCCACCTTGAAGTGAGCGTAATTTTCCACCCCCCTCTGCCCGGGCCATGTCCCCTTTAAAGTCCACGTCCCACGATCTGGCTTGGCGTATAGCAGCGACTGCTCAACTAGAAAGGGAAGGCCATCCTTTCCACTGTGGAAGCAGCTTGGCCTAGTGGAAAGAGCATGGGTCTGGAAGTCAGAGGTCATGAGTTCTAATCCCAGCTCTGCCACTTGTCTGCTGTGTGACCTCGGGCAAATCGCTTCACTTCTCTGGGCCTCAGTTACCTCCTCTGTAAAATGGGGATTAAGACTTTGAGCCCCAACTCTGTCACTCGTTATGGGCAGGGAATGGGTGTGGTATTGTTATATTATAGTCTCCCAAGCGCTTAGTATAGTGCTCTACACACGATAAGCGCTCAATAATATGACAGAATGAATACGATCGAATGAATGTGGGACAGGGACTGTGCCCAGCCTGATTACCTTGTATCTACTCCAGCGCTTAGATTAGGTGCTTGGCACATAGTAACTGCTTAACAAATCCCACCATTATTATGATTATTATTATATGTGAAAGAATGCCAATCGCCACCAATAATATTCCCAACAGTCCACTCCCTGACCCTGCTAGCTTGACTTTTTGAAATTTCTCCGTATTAGGGGGCTTGGGTTTTTATTTTCCGTCGTTGTTGTATTGCAGAGTGTTACAAAATATAGCAGATCATAGGCCAAGGACTCATTACCTAATTGCTGTGGATGACTCTCTTCATACTCTGGGAGAAATAGTTAAGGTAAAATACTTGCAGGCTCCATTTTGATATTGTTCTTGCACCTTACTTGTACAATACAAATAAATAAATTACAGGCATGTACATAAGTGCTGTGGGGCTGGGTTGGGGGAAGAACCAAGGGAGCAAGTCAGGGTGACGCAGAAGGAAGTGGGAGAAGAGGAAAGGGAGGGCTTAGTCAGGGAAGGCCTCTTGGAGGAGACGTGCCTGAAATAAGGCTTTGAAGGCGGGGAGAGTGATTTGTCTGTCGATGTGAGGCGGGAGGGCATTTCAGGCCAGAGGCAGGATGTGGGCTAGGTGTCCGTGGTGAGATAGCAGAGAGTGAGGCACAGTGAGAAGGTTAGCATTAGAGGGGTGAAGTTTGCCGGCTGAGTTGTAGAAGGAGAGTGGCGAGGTGAGGTAGGAGGGGGCCTGGTGGTGGAGCGCAGAGTACAGGGAAGTGAAGCGACTTGCCGAGGTCAAGTGGCAGACCTGGGATTAGAACTCAGGTCCTTCTGACTCCCAACCCGTGCTCTAGCCTCTAGGCCACTCTTCCACATGGAGCTCTTGAAAATACCGCCATCATAGACCAAAGGAAGGAGACGAGGGTGGAGACCTTGTGGAGGGGAACGAGGAAAAACTGCCCAACCTTGGCACGTTGTGCTTAATTCTCTTTTTTATATGAAGAGTGCAACGTGATTTTTTTTCTTTTCAGTTTTATTTTTGTTTGTCTGTTTTCTTTTTATTTTACATATTCATGTCAATAAAATAACTTATTCTTTCCTTCAACAGTGCATCAGTAAAAATGCCGGCTCTGGAAAAGTCCAGAAATTTCCCAAGGAAAATGCTTTCTTATCCAAAGACCTGACAGTTAGTATAAATGTTACTATTTTTCCAAATCATTTTTAGGAGCAGATTTGAATGAAAGTAGTTTAAATGTGTGGCAATATATTTTCCTGAAGGTTTGGCTCACAAGTTAGGTTATAGCTGGAGAAAAATGTGCAATTTTTGTCATTATGGGCATTAGCTGAAGCAACATTGATTGAGTGCCTACTCTGTGCAGAGCACTGTGCTAGTGCTTGGGGAGCATACATAAGTCAGAGACACAGCCTCTGCCCTCAAAGAGGTAACGATGCAATGATATTTATTTAGAGAAATAAAATCAGCCCAAATGCAATAGTTTTAAATCTTGTAAGAGGAAAAAAAAAAGATTTGGAGTCTTAGAACAATAGTATCAATGGAAATCACTTGACTCACATTACAAATAATTTCTCTTACATTCTAAAGGAACTTAATTAGGAATTTAATTAGAAATTTAAAAGGAATTTAATATATGAAAAGTGATATAGAACCTGTAAGGAACGAAGGAAGGAATGAAGGAAGTTTTAGGTGCCAGCCGTAAAAGCAGGCATTTAGTTACATTCATCCACTCCTGCTCTTTCTGTCACCACTGTCAGTTTGCCATGAAAATATTCTGGTTTATTATTTAGGTCAATCGGTTAATCAATCAATAAATGATATCGATTGAGCACTTACTGTGCGCAGAGCACCGTACTAAGCATCTGGGGGAATTCTATAGTGTTGGTAGCTTTGATTTCTGCCCTGAAAGTGCTTACGGTCTTGTGGAGGAAGCAGAATGAGATACATTAGAGGAAACAACAGAATATAAGCTTGGGTATGTAAGTGCTGTGGGGATGGAGGTAGGGTGAGTATCAAAGCGTTTATGGGCCATGGACTTAAGTACCCTGATTTTCTATGGCATTTTACTATCGGTGAACACTGGGTCGAGTGATTTCAGTAGGGCTTTGAAGGGGGAAAGTGTGCTAGTTTGGCGAATTTGAGGAGGGAGGGCACATGGCAACTTATTTGAACCCAGGTCCTCTGAATCCCAGACCTGTGCTCTTTCCACTAGACCACACTGCTTCTCATGTTTTCAGCTTTAATACGTAAATACGTTAGAAAGCTCTATTAAAATGGCTGTGGGAAATTGGATTAAAAATATGTTAAATGAAAAAAATCCCTGAAGACAATATAGAGGCTCTGTATTTAAGAAAATGTATTTCCCGCCTCCTTTTGGATAGGTATTCAGGCTAAACAAGAGGGCTGTCTCTCGCCATGCGGAAGTTTACTTAATAATCAGGTCTTTTCTCTTGATACAATTTTCTTGATAAAGATGAATTCTACTTTCAACTGATTCGCTTATTGTTCCTTGAATACCTCAAGGAAGTGTCAGGCAATCAACATTTCCAATGACTGAATAGCTGAAGCATGAGTTACAGTGAAAATTTACTGAATTAAAGAAGGCATGAATACCCTGATACTCCTACTCTAGGTCTTACTGGAATATTCATTTAACACTGTTGAAATATGAAATTAGCAATGCTAATTGGGCTCAGATTTTGAAAAATGAATTGCCAAGATAAAGTCAAATTAGTATTCACTTTCCATTGTAGTCTCACTTCCCACACCATAGGAACCATCTACATATCTTTTTTGCGCCCCTCTACCTGTAATTTATTTTAGTGTCAATTTCCTCTATTAGATTTTTAAGCTCCTTGAGGGCTGGAATCATGTCTAGTAATTGTATCGTACTCTCCCAGTTGCTTAGTTCAGTGCTCTGCACTCAGCATGACTGAAAAAATATGACCGATTGCTATTTAATAGTTTGTTCTATTTTATGACTCGTGCCACCAGCATAGTCTAGATTGTGGCTTTTCATTTCAGAAAAAGAGAGTTTAAATTCAAAGAGTATAGATTTGATTAAAATAAAAGATTTACATTGTAGACTTGATGATATAGATTTATATTTATGAGAATTTCCCACCTGAAACAAGGAAGTTGCCACAGTTTGGAGATAACATAGGATTGTAAAATGTTTAGTTCTTTAATTATTAGTGGTTTTTTTGTTTGGTGATATTTTAGTTAATTTTAGTTAATTACTTACTAGAGTAAGTAGAGAAGAATTGTCTAAAAAAAAAACCCCTCAAAACCCTAATTACCATTCCTATGACTTCTTTTAGCAAGCGTCTCTAGACCACTTACTGGTGAATCTGCGAATGGAAGCTGTATTTTTGAAGGAAAATTTTAACATTAGATGGGTCGCTCAAGCGGGATTGGTGGAGAGTATTGGAAAAATCTTCAAAGAGTACAAGAAAAAAAGAGGATTATTGGTAATTAATTTCTGAATGTTGTTGAAAGTCTTGATTTATCCAAAGAGGATGGTTTTGAAAATAGTACTGCTTAAATTTATTTATTTTTGTTGCTGCTGTTGGGAGTGCGCGTTCTTTCAATTCTAGAATGAGCAAGTTAGGCCCATTCTGAACTTTTGAAAACTTCAACTTGGGCAAGGATTGAAGGTAACAAATGAAAAAAATATGTATATTTATCAATATTCAATAACTATTGAATTTGACCAAAGTTAATAATAATAAGTGGCTTATCAATTCATGTTCTGAACAAACAGCCTGTTTAACTGTGGCATTCTATGGAAGTACAGTGTGATTTGGGGATATCCACTCTGAGTTCATACTGGGTAGTTAGAGAAAGAAAATAAGATGTCAGGGCAGACCCACTCTAACCGTAAAATTGCAAAACTTTCATCTGCTATTCGGCTAGCTTTCCCAGTAGGCACTCAAAAAGTAAGCAGCGTGGCTCGATGGAAAGAGCACGGGCTTAGGAGTCAGAAGTCATAGTTTCTAATCCAAGCTCCGACACCTGTCAGCTGTGTGATTTGGGGCAAGTCACTTCACTTCTCGCTGCCTCAGTTACCTCATCTGTAAAATGGGGATTAAGACTCTGAACCCCACATGGGACAACCTGATTACTCTGTATCTACCCCAGCGCTTAGAACAGTGTTCGGCACATAGTAGGCGATTAACAAATACCAACATTATTATTATTATTATTATTACCCTTATTACTACTTCTTGAAATCGTCTGTTAAAATAGAAGATAGTAGTGTTCTCTGGCTTGAAACCATCTGTTCAAATAGAAAATAGCAGTGTTCTTTGGGAAACAAGCCAGCCGTGGCAAATATTATCGTTATTATCATTATTGTATTTGTTAAGCATTTACTATGTGTCAAACATTGTTCTAAGTCCTGGGGTAGATACAAGTTAATTTGGTCATACACTGTCCCTGTCCCACATTAGGCTCAGACTTTAAGTAGGGAGTAGAACAGGCATTTATCTGTAAATAGTAAAAATCATATGAACAGCAAGTTATTTGTTATGGAAGAGGAGCACTGTGCCCTGGTGAGATGAGCATGGGCCTAGGAGTCTGAGGACCTGGGTTCTGATCCCAGCTCCACCACTTGTCTGCTGTGTGACCTTGGGCAAGTTACTTAACTTCTCTGTCTCTCAGTATCCTCAACTGTAAAATGAGGATTCAATATCTGTTGTCCCTCCTGTCAATCAATGGTATTTATAATAATAATAACGACGGTATTTGTTAAGCGCCAACCACTGTTCTAAGCGCTGGGGTAGATACAAGGTAATCAGGTTGTCCCACGTGGGGCTCGCAGTCTTAATCCCCATTTTACAGATGAGGTAACTGGGGCACAGAGAAGTTAAGTGACTCGTCCAAAGTCACCCAGCTGATAAGTGGTGGAGCCGGAATTAGAACCCACAACCTCTGACTCCCAAGCCCGTGCTCTTTCCACTAAGCCATGCTGCTTCTCTGAATTTACTGAACGCTTACTATGTCGGAGCACTGTACTAAGCGCCTGGGGGAATGCATCTGAACAGAATTAGAGGATACGTTACCCACCTATCATGAGCTTACCCTCTGGAGCCTACGGCCTACGGTCTCTAAGTAGGAGACTGTGAGTCCCACGTGGGACAGGGACTTGTACCTGACCTGATCGATTTTAATCTATTCCAGTGCTTCGGACAGCGCTCGACACGGTAATGACTAGCATAAACAAATTCTCATTTTACAGATGGGGAAACTGAGGCCCAGAGAAGTCGTGTAACTTGCCCAAGGTCACACACACAACCGGAAGCGTAGCCTAATGGATACGGCACGGGCCTGGGAGTCGGAAAGACCTGGGTTCTAATCCCAGCTGGTCTTGTCGTCTGCTCTGCGACCTCGGGCAAGTCACTTCACTTCTCCGGGCCTCGGTTCCCTCGACCGTGAAATGAAGCTCCCACGGCTTCAACCACCATCTCTAGGCGGACGATACCCGAATTTACATCTCCAGCCCTGATCTTTCTCCCTGTCCGCAGTCTCACGTTTCCTCTTGCCTTCAAAACATCTCTACTTGGAGGTCCTCCCGTTACCTCCAGCTTAACGTGTTCAAAACCGAGGCCCTTTTATCTTCCCACCTACACGCCGTCCTTCTCCTGACTTTCCCGTCACTTCAGGCGGCACTGTCACCCTTCCTGCCTCACAAGCCTCCTACCTTGGTGTCCTCCTTGACTCCTCTCTCTCATTCAACTTACATGTTCAATCCATCGCTAAATCCTCTCGATCCACCTTCGCAGCATCACTAAAAACCGCCCTTTCCTCTCCATCCAAACTGCTCCCACGTTAATCCCATCTTATAATACTAATAATGTTGGTATTTGTTAAGCGCCTACTACGTGCAGAGCACTGTTCTGACAGATACAGGGGAATGAGGTCCCCCGTGAGGCTCCCAGTCTTCATGCCCCTTTGACAGATGAGGGAATTGAGGTACAGAGAAGTGAAGTGACTCGCCCACAGTCACCCAGCTGACAAGGGGCAGAGCCGGGAGTCGAACCCATGACCTCTGACTCCCAAGCCCGGGCTCTTTCCACTCAGCCACGCTGCTTCTCTATCTTATCCCACCTTGATTTCTGTATCAGCCTCCTTGCTGACCTCCCAGCCTCCTGTCGCTCCCCACTCCGGTCCATACTTCACTCTGCTGCCCGGATCGTATTTCTACAAAAGCATTCAGGACATCTCACCCCGCTCCTCAAAAACCTCCGGTGGTTGCCCATCCACCTCGGCGTCAAACAAAAACTCCTCACCGTTGGCTTTAAAGCAGTCCATCGCCTCACCCTCTCTTACCTCACCTCTGCTACTCTACTACTACAAACCCAGCACACTTCGCTCCTCTACTGCTAACCTTGTCGCCGTGCCTCGATCTCGCCGCCGACCCCTCACCCACGCCCTGCCTCTGGCCTGGACCGTCCTCCCTCCTCAAATCCAACAGACAATTACTCTCCCCTACTTCGAAGCCTTATTGAAGGCCCATCTCCTCCAGGAGGCTTCCCTAAGCCCCCCTTTCCTCTTCCTCCGCTCCCTTCCTCGTCCCCCTGACCCGCTCCCTTTATCCTTCCCCCCTCCCGACCCCACAGCACTTACGTACATATTTGTAATTAACGTCCGTCTCCCCCCATCTGGACCGTAAGCTCGCTGTGAGCGGGGAATGTGTCTGTTGGTCATTGTAGTGTACTCTCCCCAGCGTGTGGCACACAGTAAGCCCTCGAGAAATACGACTGAATGAATGGGTGCCGAAGCGTTCGGACCAGAGTGGACAAGCCTAGCGGGAACCCGGGAGAGAGTTGGCTAACGTGGGCCCGGCAGCAACCAGAAGAACTCACTTCCCGGTCACGGTGCCACGGGGCACTTAACTCTGTCATCGCACTCTGCACCCCCATCGTCATCAGTGGTGTTTATTGGGAGCTTACCGTGGGCAGAGCACTGTACTAAACTCCCAGAAGACTAGAAGCAGCGTGGTACAGTGGAAAGAGCCCGGGCTTGGGAGTCGGAGTTCATGGGTTCGAATCCCCACTCCGTCGCTTGCCAGCTGTGCGATTTTGGGCAAGTCACTTACCTTCCCTGGGCCTCAGTTACCTCATCTGTAAAATGGGGATTAAAACCGTGAGCCCCACGTGGGACAACCTGATCACCTTGTTTCCCCCAGCGCTTAGAACAGTGCTTTGCACATAGTAAGTGCTTAACAAATACCACCATTTATTTATTTTACAAGAAACAGCATGGCGTAGTGGAAAATACATCCACAGAGTCGCTATGAATCGGAAAGGACTCGACGGCACTAGACGATGATAATGATATAATATGCATATATTATGGGAAGCGGCTTGGTCTAGTGGAAAGAGCACTGGTCTGGGAGTTGGAAGGTCATGGGTTCTAATCCCCACTCTGCCACTTGTCTGCTGTGTGACCTCGGGCAAGTCGCTTTACTTCTCTGGGCCTCAGTTATCTCATCTGAAAAATGGGGATTGAGACTGTGAGCCCCACATGGGACGAAGACCGTGTCCATCCCCATTTGCTTGTCTCCATCCCAGTGCTTAGTACAGTGTCTGGCACATAGTAAACACTTAACAGATGCCACAATTATTATTATTATTACGGTAGAATTAGTATCCAGTGGGAACACGTCTGGAAGGGGAGAGAGCGTGTAGGTGGTACTGGGTAAAGCATTCGGACTCTGATCGATTCCTTCAAACAACTTCTTGGTCCCAAAGCCTCTGGACCCTGGCTCATCCACTGTTCGTTCACTCATTCATTTGTTCGGTTGTATTTGTTGAGCGCTTACTGTGTGCCGAGCACTGTACTGAGCGCTTGAGTGATCCATCCTTATCACTAAGTGCTCGGGAGAGTAGAGCAGTAGCAAAGAACTTTCCCTGTCATCAGAGCACTTCCAATTTAGCAGGGGAGACCCCCAAAACTAGCAGGAAAAAGAGCAAAGGTAAAAGAGGAAGCAGAACAGACATATCGGGACCCACATCTGAACAAATAGCCAAAGGTATAGAAAAACATTAAAAAAATGAAAATATCTGCATTTCTGTGAGTGGTGGGGATAGGAATGAATTAAACAAAGACTGTGATGGAGTGTTGGGCGGATTCATTCATTCAATCGTATTTATGGAGGGCTTACTGTGTGCAGAGCACTGTATTAAGCACTTGGGAAAGGACAGATGTGACTGGGGTTCTCTGAATTAATCAGGGAAGCCTTCTTGGAAGAGGTGGGACTTTAACCGAGTTGCCTATGGGGAGAGCTGTGGCTTGGTGAATTTGGGAATGGGGAGGGATTTTCCAGGCTGAGACAACACTCAACTCAAAGAGGTTTTTACATTTTAAAAAAGATGCATAAACACATACCTGTATCTCTTTCTGAAATGAAAATTACCCATTTCCCATGTGGTGTGCGACATATACTTAAGGACTATGTTTTTCATCTTCCTTCTATTTCAGCCAATCAAGATTTGTATTGTCGGTCCTCCTGCAGTGGGAAAGTCTACCATCGCCGAAGCCCTTTGCCAACATTACAAACTACATCACATTCAAATAAAGGATGTGATTTCTGAGGCCATAGCAAAGCTGGTAACTATGCTTTTTGATCACGCTTTGGGTTTTAATTTTCAATTTTTTGAAACTATCATTATCATCTCCTACGGTCTCTAGAAAAAGGATGGATCTTTACCGGTTGTATCTAGGTCGTAGGAAATCGGCTGTGTTCTACAGGATATCATTTCCTTCGACCCTATCGATAGTATTTTCTTTATTAATATTATATATCATGATATATAATAATTACATATTATATCGATATACTATAACCGTAACGGTGATAACGGAGGAACTGTTAGCGAGGTTAGGGTTTATGGCAGAAGACAGGGCGTTCTGGAGAAAATTCATCCACAGAGTCGCTAGGAATTTGAAATGACTCGACGGCACTTGATGATAATAATGATATGATATGCATCTGTTATGGGAAGCAGCATAGGCTAGCGGAAAGACCCCGGGCCTGGGAGTCAGAGGACGTGGGTTCTAATCCCAGCTCTGCCACGTGTCTGCTGTGTGACCTCGGGCGAGTCACTTCACTTCTCTGTGCCTCAGTTACCTCATATTAATAATAATGTCGGTATCTCTTAAGCGCTTACTAAGTGCCAAGCACTGTTCTAAGCGCTGGGGTAGATATAAGGTAATCAGATTGTCCCATGTAGTAGGGCTCACAGTCTTCAGCCCCATTTTACAGATGAGGTAACTGAGGCACAGAGAAGCTGAGTGACTCGCCCAAGGTCATACGTCTGTAAAAGGGGGATTGAGACTGTAAATCTCAAGTGGGATAGGGACTGTGCCCAACCCGATGATCTTGTATCTACCCCAGCGCTTAGAACAGTGCTGGTCATATAGGAAGGGCTTAACAAACAATACAATTATTCTTATTCTTATTCTATATGTATGAATGCATAAATACTATTGAATGAATGAATGATATAGAAAAAGTGGCATTTGTGTGCATATCCACATACATCTTTATACACGCTCACACCTCCCACACCACGGTCCTTCATTTTAGAAGACAACGTCAACTCTGTCGTATTGTACTCTCCCAATCACTTAGTAAAGTGCTCCGAACAAATTAAATCCTCAGTAAATGTGATTGCTCCATGCTACTGACAGATCCGTCCCTTGATGCAAGGTACAGTTTCACCAAGCGCCACGTTCCGGTGAGCTGGGGTTGACATAAATGAGACAGAAGCTTTTTCTTACCCCTGCCCCAACTGGGAGGATTAGAGGGCTCGTGTTAATGCAGTTGCTCAGAAAACCAGGTAGTTGCTGGGCCCTTGTTATTATTATTAATTATTAATCGTGTTTATTGAGTGCTTATTGTGTACAAAGCACTGTCCTCAACGCTTGGGAGAGTACAATATAACATTAAACACATTCCCTGCCCACAACAGGCGCACAATTCTACTAAAATAAGCAGCATTTCCTGAATCTGCACTCTGAAAGTCTGTGTCTCCATTTACTAATCGCGAAGCCCGTTCCCATATTCAGAACAACCTATTTTTGTAGAATCGAGCGTTGCGTCGAGCTCATCTGTTACCCTGGGATTCCTTGAACGAGGCACCTGTATTTCGTAAGTAATTCAGTAAAACTTCAAAAATTTTGTCACTTATGAAAATCTGGACTACCGCTATTCTGAAAAATTCTTCTTAGGCCTGTCTAGGTTCACCTACTCTCTCTTCAGGCTTGGAGATGGGAGCCATGTCCCTTCTGAGTGTTTGACCAATTAGCCATGTACGCACGTAAAGGGTGAGACACGAGAGGGAGATGAGAAGTAGTATATTTATTAAGCGCTAACCACGTGCGGAGCCCTGTACTAAGTGCTGGGAAAGACTACGCAGGTGGGATTCAGACAGAGTCTCTGCCCCTGGGGTGGGGTCTCACAAGCCAGATTCATGTAAACTCAGTATGGGCGGGGACCATGTCTGCTCACTAGAGAAGCAGCGTGGCTCAGTGGAAAGAGCCCGGGCTTGGGAGTCAGAGGTCATGGGTTCGAATCCCGGCTCCGCCACTCGTCAGCTGTGTGACTGGGGGCGAGTCACTTCACTTCTCCGGGCCTCAGTTACCTCGTCTGTAAAGTGAGGATTAACTGTGAGCCTCATGTGGGACCACCTGATTACCCTGTATCTACCCCAGTGCTTAGAACAGTGCTCTGTACATAGTAAGTGCTTAACAAATACCAACATTATTATTATTATTATTATTCTGTTGCATTGTACTCTCCCAAGCACTTAGTAATAATAATAATAATAATGTCAGTATTTGTTAAGTGCTTACTATGTGCAGAGCACTGTTCTAAGCGCTGGGGTAGATAAAGGGCAATCAGGTTGTCCCATGTGAGTTAGTCCCCATTTTACAGATGAGGTAACTGAGGCCCGGAGAAGTGAAGTGACTTGCCCACAGTCACACAGCTGACAAGTGGCAGAGCTGGGATTCGAACCCATGACCTCCGACTCCCAAGCCCGGGCTCTTTCCACAGAGCCACGCTGCTTCTAGACAGAATTCTGCACATAGTAAGCCCTCAATAAATACGATCGATTGATTGACAAGCTCTTTCTGTGATCCCGTTCTTGCGGGAAGCTATAAATCTGGAAAGCGCCGGTTCCAGAATATTCTGTTAGAATGGAATTGACCTAAGCTGTTCATGGTGCTCTTGGTTTTAAGCCTCCTTTACAAATTACAATTACAACAAGTAAGAGTACTAGTAGTTGAAGTATTTACTGAGTACCCACTTGGTGTAGTGGGTGCCAAGGACCCATAGGGATGCCAAGTCAGTCAGTCAATCAATCAGTGGGATTTTTGAGTACTTACTCTCTGCAAAGCACTGTACTAAAGAGGAGAGTACTAAAGAGGAGAGTCGGAGCAGCGTAGCTCAGTGGAAAGAGCATGGGGTTTGGAGTCAGAGATTATGGGTTCGAATCCCAGCTCTGCCACTTGTCAGCTGTGTGACTTTGGACAAGTCACTTAACTTCTCTGTGCCTCAGTTCCCTCATCTGTAAAAGGGGGATTAAGAGTGTGAGCCCCACTGTGGGACGACCTGATTCCCTTGTGTCTACCCCAGCGCTTAGAACAGTGCTCTGCACATAGTAAGCGCTTAACAAATACCAACATTATTATTGTTATTATTACCATACAACAGAGTCGGTAGGCCCGTTTCCTGCTCACAGTGTGTAAGCAGTGTGTTCTAATGGATAGAACACGGGCCTGGGAGTCAGAAGAACCTGGGTTCTAATTCCGACTCCACCACTTGCCTGATGTGTGACCTTGGGCAAGTCACTTCACTTCTCTGGGCTTCAGTGACCTCATCTGTAAAATGGGGATTAAGACGGTGGGACGTGGACAGTGTCTGACCTGATTACCTTGTATCTACCCTTGCATTTCGAACATTCCCTGGCACATAGTAAGCACCTAACAAATACTATTAAAAAAATGAGCTTACAGTCTATGGGGGGAGACAGACACTAGTATAAATTGATTAGACTGTAAGCCCGTGATTAGACTGTAAGCCCGTCAGAGGGCAGGGACCGTCTCTATCTGTTACCCATTTGTCCATTCCAAGCGCTTAGTACAGTGCTCTGCACATAGGAAGCGCTCAATAAATACTATTGAATGAATTTACAGATCTGTACACAAGTGCTGTGGGACTGACGTGGGGGTTGGGGGGAGTGCATGAATACCAAATTCATTCTTTCATTCAATCAAATTTACAGAGCGGTTACTGTGCGCAGGGCACTGTCCTGAGCGCTTGGGAGAGTGCAATACTACAACAAACAGACACATTCCCCGCCCACAACGAGCTTACAGTCTGGGTGGGGAGGCGGGGAGACAGACGTTAATATATTAAAAAAACCCCTACAGATACGTACATAAGCAGCAGTGGCACGGAAGAGAGTCGAGGGTGGAGACTCAGGTTTATGGCGCGGAAGGAGGCACTTCTGCACTTTTACCAAGAAAACTCTATGGATCCAGAACCGGAACGTTTGGAAGCAGAGGTGGAGCCTTCTGGGAGAGATGTGTCCGCGGAGTCGCTATGGGTCGGAAACGACTCGACAGCATAAGACAAGACATAAGCAAATGCATAAAAGCGTGGGAATGTGTGCCTACTGGAGTTGACTGTGTGTCTACTGTGTACAAAGCGCTGTACGGATGTGTACCTACTGGGATTGGCTGAGGGCCTACTGTGTACACAACGCCGTACTTCCCATTTGAGAGACCACAATAGAGTCAATAGAGAGTATCCTTGCCCTCTAGTCAGCCGGTCTGTCAAACATGTTTACTGTGTGCAGTATAACAATAAACAGGCATTCCTTGCCCACAGTGAGTTTACAGTCTAGAGGGGGAGACGGGCATTAATATAAATAAATAAATGACCGATGTGTACCTAAGCGCTGTGGGGCTGGGAGGGAAAATGAATAAAGGGAGCAGGTCAGGGTGATGTAGAAGGGAGTGGGAGAAGAGGAAAGGAGAGCTTAGTCAGGGAAGACCTCTCGGAGGAGATGTGCCTTCAGTAAGCCTCGGAAGGGCGAGGAGGTTAATCGTCTGTCAGATATGAGGAGGGCGGGCATTCCAGGCCCGAGGCAGGACGTGAGTGAGAGGTTGGCGGCGAGATAGACGGATCGGGGTACGGTGAGAAGGTTAACTTACGGTGAGAAGGTTAACCTTAGGGGAGTGTTAGCATTAGCATTAGGTGTTTATAATCTCTCATAATATCCCGGCTGGATTATTGTGTCAGCTCTCATAATATCCCGGCTGGATTATTGTGTCAGCCTTCTCTCTGACCTCCCTTCCTCCTGTCTCTCCCCGCTCCAGTCTATTCTTCATTCCGCTGCCCGGCTCATCTTCCTGCAGAAACGCTCTGGGCCTGTCACTCTTCTTAAAAACCTCCAGTGGTTGCCTATCGACCTCCGCGTGAAACAAAAACCTCTCACTCTAGGCTTCAAGGCTCTCCATCACCTCGCTCCCTCCTACCTCTCCTCCCTTCTCTCTTTCTACCGCCCACCCCGCACGCTCCGCTCCTCCGCCGCCCACCTCCTCACCGTCCCCCGTTCTCGCCTCTCCCGCCATCGACCCCTGGGCCACGTCCTCCCGCTGTCCTGGAACGCCCTCCCTCCTCACCTCTGCCAAATTAACTCCCTTCCCCTCTACAAAGCCCTTCTGAGAGCTCACCTCCTCCAAGAGGCCTTCCCACACTGAGCTTCCCCATTTCCCTCTGCGCCCTCTGCTCCCTCTCCCTTCCCCCCTTCACCTCCCCTCAGCTAAGCCCCTTTTCCCACTTTTTCCCCCTTTTCTCTCTGGTCCCCCTCTCCCTTGCCCCCACCTCAGCACTGTGCTCATTTGTATATATTATTTATTACCCTATTAATTTTGTTAACGAGGTGTCCATCCCCTTGATTCTATTTATCGTGATTATGTTGTCTCGTTTTTGTCCGTCTGTCTCCCCCGATTAGACTGTAAGCCCATCATTGGGCAGGGACTGTCTCTATCTGTTGCCGAAATGTACATTCCAAGCACTTAGTGCAGTGCTCTGCACATAGTTAGCGCTGAATAAGTACTATTGAAAGAATGAATAATCTGCATACAATAAGCGCTCGATAAATACAAGTGAATGAAATGCGGTTGAATAATCCAGCCTCACAGGTCCCCTTTTTGGCAGGGCAGGAGTGCAGCCTGCCTTTGTGGCTCATTCTTCTCAGGATTCCAGAGAAATCTATCTTTAATATCTTCCATATTTAATCAATTTCATATAGAAGTATTTGAATAAATCCCAATTCAATTTTCATCTTACCTTTTGCTTTTAGGAGCTCACCGTTGCACCTAGACCTGAAGTGGAGCAAGACGAACAAGAAGAAGCTGAGGAAGAAGAAGAAGACAATATAGAAGATGCTCAGGAGCTCTTAGACGGAGTCAAAGAGAACATGGAGCAGAATGCAGGTGATGATCATAGGCCCCTGAAGGGATGGTTTCACTTGATTTCTAAAATGATCAAATCACATATCCTATAACAACATTAGGGCAGGGAGCAGCAATCCTCTTGCTTGTGGCAGTGTCCTCCAGGCTACGGATAATAATAATAATAGTATTTGTAAAGTGCTTTCTATATGCCAAGGCGCTTATTATGTGCCAAGCCCTGTATTAAAATCTGGGATAGATACAGGATAATCAGGTCCCACAAGGGGCTCACATTCTAAATAGGAAGGAGAACAGGTATTGAATCCTCATTGTTCAGATGAAGGTACTGAGGCACAGAGAAGTGAAGCGACTCGCCCGAGGTCACACAGCAGACCAGTGATGGAGCCGGGGTTAGAACTCAGGTCTTCTGTCTCCCAGGCCAGTGCTCTTTCCACTAGGACACACTTCCTGGTTTACTAATGCTCCCTCTGCACAAGTTGTGATACTGTTCCTACCCACTTCCAGCCCATGTTGCTGGGCATTATAATACTTGACTTTATTAAAAGTCTTTTTTTAATTTTCAGAGATTCAACACTTGGTTTTTTTATAGCCTTTTGTATTTTGGGTCAGTCTGAACAAAATATTATCTGGCTGACACTTCTTGCTCCATATGAAATTTGATTCCTTTCACATGCTGGGTTATAATACTTGACTTTATTGTAAGGCTTCTTTTATTTTCAGAGATTTAGCCCTTGGTTTTCTTATAGTCTTTTGCATTTTGGGTCAGACTGAACAAAATAGTGTCTGGATGTCAATTCTTGCTCCGTACAAAACTTGATTCTTGTTCCGTGCTGGGTTGAGGGGTAGGGACGGGAGGGAAAGTAGATGATTATAAGCCATGGAAGGGCGTCAGAAGCCCCGTTCCCAAGGTGGAAGACTATCGTCCTGTATTTATACAGAGAGACATCTCTTCCTTTTAAAGGCATCCTACAGACACCATTTAGTCCAAAAGGGTTGGTAGCTGTGCCTTGATTTCCATGCCCATGACGTTACTTCTCCATAAAGCATGATGTAATGGATAGAGCACTGGCCTGCTGTGTGGCCTAGGGCAAGTCACTTTGCTTCTCTGGTTCTCAGTTACCTCATCTATAAAATGGGGACTGAAACTGAGAGCCCCACGTGGGACAGCAACCCAAGTTCTTAACTCCCATTCTCTCCTAGACCCCCTCCAATCTGGCTTCCGTCCCCTCCACTCTACCGAGACTGCTCTCTCTAAGGTCACCCGTGACCTCCTTCTTGCCAAATCCAATGGCTCCTACTCCATTCTGATCCTCCTCGACCTCTCTGCTGCCTTTGACACTGTCGACCATCCCCTCCTCCTCCATACCTTATCTCACCTCGGCTTCACGGACTCTGTCCTCTCCCGGTTCTCCTCTTACCTCTCTGGCCGGTCATTCTCGGTCTCCTTCGCTGGAGCCTCCTCCCCCTCCCATCCTTTAACTGTCGGAGTTCCTCAAGGGTCAGTTCTTGGCCCTCTTCCGTTCTCCATTTACACTCACTCCCTCGGTGAACTCATCCGCTCTCACGGCTTTGACTACCATCTCTACGCAGATGACACGCAGATCTACATCTCCGCCCCTGTCCTCTCCCCCTCCCTTCGGGCTCGCATCTCCTCCCGCTTCCGGGACGTCTCCACCTGGATGTCGGCCCGCCACCTAAAACTCAACGTGAGTGAGACTGAGCTCCTCATCTTCCCTCCCAAACCCGGTCCTCTCCCAGACTTCTCTATCACCGTGGATGGCACGACCATCCTTCCCGTCTCTCGGGCCCGCGATCTCGGTGTCATCCTTGACTCGTCTCTCTCGTTCACCCCACGCATCCTATCCGTTACCGAGACCTGCCGGTTTCACCTCTACAATATCGCCAAGATCCGCCCTTTCCTCTCCACCCAAACGGCTACCTTACTATTACGGGCTCTCGTTATATCCCGGCTAGACTACTGTGTCGGCCTTCTCTCTGACCTCCCTTCCTCCTCTCTCGCCCTGCTCCGGTCTATTCTTCACTCCGCTGCCCGGCTCATCTTCCCGCAGAAACGATCTGGGCATGTCACTCCCCTTCTTAAACAACTCCAGTGGTTGCCTATCGACCTCCGCTCCAAACAAAAACTCCTCACTCTAGGTTTCAAGGCTCTCCATCACCTTGCCCCTTCCTACCTCTCCTCCCTTCTCTCTTTCTACCGCCCACCCCGCACGCTCCGCTCCTCCGCCGCCCACCTCCTCGCCGTCCCTCGGTCTCGCCCATCCCGCCGTCGACCCCCGGGTCACGTCCTCCCGCGGTCCCGGAACGCCCTCTCTCCTCACCTCCGCCAAACTGATTCTCTTTCCCTCTTCAAAACCCTACTTAAAACTCACCTCCTCCAAGAGGCCTTCCCAGACTGAGATCCTCTTCTCCCTCTGCTCCCTCTGCCATCCCCCCTTTACCTCTCCGCAGCTTAACCCTCTTTTTCCCCTTTTCCCTCTGCTCCTCCCCCTCTCCCTTCCCATCCCCACAGCACTGTACTCGTCCGCTCGACTGTATATATTTCCGTTACCCTATTTATTTTGTTAATGAATTGTACATCGCCTCGATTCTATTTAGTTGCCATCGGTTTTTACGAGATGTTCTTCCCCTCGACTCTATTTATCGCCATCGTTCTCGTCTGTCCGTCTCCCCCGATCAGACCGTAAGCCCGTCAAACGGCAGGGACCGTCTCTATCTGTTGCCGACTTGTTCATCCCAAGCGCTTAGTACAGTGCTCTGCACATAGTAAGCGCTCAATAAATACTATTGAATGAATGAATGAAAGTTGCTTGTATCCGCCTCAGCGCTTAGGACAGTGCCCGGCGCATAGTAAGTGCTTGACAATTGCCACAATTACTATTATTATTATAAAAACATTATTCCATCATTCCCTAGATTGCAAACTCATTATGGTCAGGGAATGAGTCTGCTAACTCTGTTTTACTGTACTCTCCCAAGCAGACACATTCCCTGACTATAATGAGTCTACAGTGCTCTGCACATAGTAAGTGCTCAATAACTCAATGACCGATTGATCTTCAGCATTTCGATGCTCCTTTGCCCTCATGCATATAGGTCTGGAGCAGCTCCATATGCTGAGAAAGTATTGTGCAGAGGGAGAGAGACTGCTTTCCTTAGTCACTTTGTGTACTTTTTGTTCCCTCTGATAATGAAAAAAGACCGTGGATGATTTAAGTGCAATCCAACTGGGCCGTGTTCTTTCTTTAGAAAGTAGGCGTTGAAAGTTTCCTGTCACGTTAAGAGTGATAGTGCCTGAAATGTGTGGCTGTATTTCTAGGGGATTACTGCTGTTCTTCTGAGAAGGTAAAGTCATGTGGGTTTTAGGCCTTTGCAACCTTTCACTTCATAAAATCACTGAGGTCTGCAAAGTCACCCATAAATCAGTGTTGGATCCCTTCTCTCCTCAATTTAACACAGCCTTTATTTGTGAAGAAGCACATGGCAAAGCTTTGTCACTGAAGCAAACCCAGGGGGGGTGACTAATTTTGAAAAAGCCCGCTCTACATTTTTATCAGCGCTATAGCACAGTACCTGGCACACAGTAAGCCCATAACAAATGCCACAGAAAAGAGTAGGTTTTAATTTAAAAATAGTTCATTGTTAAAATCTAACTGTGATACAAAGTGATGTCAGGGTTATCGAATGAGTATTTCTGGATTATTTGGTCTTTGTCTTAATTTATTGCAATTTGAAACTTGCTGGGTGATAATGTGAAACAATTTCTAGAAACTTCAATTTAGATCATTAACACTTCCTTGTCACTTCCATAGTATTTGAAATTTTGAAAGAGATAATGTTACGATCACTCCTAGAGTTCCTACCTAATGATCGATGAAGTTCTTAGAGAGTTGACTGTACATATGAGTGCTAGATTGTAAGCGCCTTGAAAGCAGGGATTCATTCAGTCATATTTATTGAGCGGTTACTGTGTGCAAAGCACTGTACTGAGCACTTGGGAGAGTACAGATATAACAGTAAACAGACTCATTCCCTGCCCACAATGAGCTTACAGTCTAGGGGTCATATCTACTTAGGTTTTTGAACTCTGCCAAGTAGTTAGTACAGTCCTATACACACGGTAAGTGCCCAAGAAATACGATTGGTTGACTGACTGATAGGTACAGATTGTTGTCTCAGTTTCCCCCGCTGATAATATAGTTCTTATAAATGTCAAGTGTGTGTATTTTTCCTTTTGGCGCTCTTTGATCCAAATTTCACCGTTCATCTTTGAGATGACTCTCTCTCCCCAGTACCTTCAGTTAAACATCCTAATGGTGTTATTACAGTCCCTCTGTTCCTGGGATACATTTTCTTTAATCGGATCCTTTGTAGACCAGAGGCCGTGGCCTTGCTACCTAGACACTATCTCTTCTGTTCAAACCTAGTAGTTAGTTTTCCCATTTTGATTCCTTCCCTGCCCCTGAATCTGTCGATTGGTTTAATGGGATGTGTTCATATATCGTTTTCGGCGAGTAACCTCGTCATAGCGACAGTTGACGAAGTATTTGGGTACCGTCGATATTAACGTGTGCATTCTCCTTATCTTTAGGTCGACTAGATGATAACTTCTTGATTAGATTCATGAAAGAAAAACTGAAATCAATGCCTTGTCAGAATCAAGGTTACGTTTTGGATGGATTTCCAAAGACCTACGATCAAGCAAAAGACTTATTTAATAGTAAGTTTTGGTGTTATCTTTTTTGGTTTGGGTTTCTACTTCAGAAACAATTGTAACATTATTTTACATCATTCTTTTAAATATTTTAAATAATTCTGACTCTGTAATATGTGCTTCACTTTTATTAGATGAAGAGGAGGAGGAGGAAGAAGAAATCAGAAGCCACCTACCTCCCTTTGATAAATTAATCATGCCTGGTGAGTTTAGAATTTTCTCCGAAGTTCAGGAGTTTTTTTAAGAAATGTTTTGAATACGTTTCTTACAATCAATAAGTTGTTTGGAAAAAATCGATAAATCAATTAATAGTACTTATTGAGCTTTTACCCATCCCGTGAACGCACCAGAAGAGTTTCCAGTACTCTACCAGTCTCGGCTATGGGAGGGAGAGTCAAGCAGAGACGTACCCGTTCCATTGCTAGCTTGGGCAGTGGCTGCTGAGTGGAAGGCCATCTGCTAAAAGTCAAAACTCAACCGTGCTGGGGAGCAGCGGCACGGGAGAGAGTCGAGGGTGGAGACTCACGTTTACCGCGTGAAAGGAGGCAATGGTGAACCACTTCCACATTTCTACCAAGAAAACTCTATGGATCCACTACCAGAATGATTGCAGATAGAGGTGGGGCATCTGGGGAGAAATATTTCCACGGAGTCGCTACGGGTCGGAGACGACTTGACAGCGTAAGATGAGGCAATTGAGCATTTACTATGTGCAGAACACTGTATTAGGTGCTTGGAAGAGTACAACGCAACAGAGTTGGTAGACACATTCCCTGCTCACAGTGAGCTTATGGTCCAGATGGGGAGACAGATATTCATATAAGTAAATAATTTACATATGTGTACATAGGTGCTCTGGGGCTGAGAGAGGGGTGAATTCCAAATGCCCAACGGGTACAGATCCAAGCTACAAACCCAAATAAATAATAATAATAATGCTGGTATTTGTTAAGCGCTTACTATGTGCAGAGCACTGTTCTAAGCGCTGGCGGAGATACAGGGTCATCAGGTTGTCCCACGTGAGGCTCGCAGTTAATCCCCATTTTCCAGATGAGGTAACTGAGACACAGAGAAGTTAAGCGACTTGCCCACAGTCACGCCGCTGGCACGTGGCAGAGCCGGGATTCGAACCCATGACCTCTGACTCCCAAGCCCGGGCTCTTTCCACTGAGCTACGCTGCTTCTCATGACCAAGCAATATGTTGACTTTAAGACTAGAGATGTCAAAAGTTATTCTCTCCCTGAAAATTCTATTTGGACCGCTCCCCTATTTTGAGTATGATAGTGAAGATCACTTTAGAAAAGCAGATGGTTAATCACTAGTTCAGTGACAAGGCCATCAGGCACTGGAAAACTGTAGGTTTTTGCTCAGCTTAAGGTGATACTGATGCCCACAGATGTTGCAGAATTAATCAATGAGTAGATTTATTAGCATCTATCCTGTGGGTGCCCTTGACCGAATACAATAAAGCAACAATTCACATGCTTGTAAGCAGTAAAAAAAATCCAAATACGACTTTAACAAAGTAAAAAAAGATCTCTGATTTTAGCAGCTCTATGATTTATGAGGAGGAACCCTAAGGCGAGAGATCTTACAGTCAAGGATCTTTCGATCTTAACGGGGAGATGCACGGACACAGATTATTTCCAGTTAGTGGGAGGAAGAGGAAAGATAAAGAGGCAACTGGGATATCGAGAGTGAGGAAATATGGGCAGGCGAATAAGGAAGTGAATGCGTAAGTAGGGTACGTAGACTGAGCAGGGACTGTCTCCATCTGTTGCCGATTTGTACATTCCAAGCGCCTAGTACAGTGCTCTGCACATAGTAAATGCTCAATAAATACTATCGAATGAATGAATAGATGTATATAGCCTTAAATGCTAGGGTGATGCTGAGATGACAAGCTCCTGTGCTGATAGAGTTCAGTCAGAAAATGCTTCGTGGAGGGAGTGGAACTTCAGAGGGTTTCGAAGTTGGGTGGAGGGTTTTTTTACTGGTCTCTGTTAAGCATTTACTGTGTGCCAAGAGGTGTACTAAGCTCTGGGATAGACCCAAGTTAAACAAGTCGGAAACAGTCTCTGTCCGACAAGGGGCTCCCAGTCTGAATCCCCATTTTACAGATGAGATAACTGAGGCTCAGAGAAGTGAAGTGACTTGCCCGAGGCCACACAGCAGACAAGCGGCAGAGCCGGGATTAGAAGCCAGGTCCTTCTGACTTGCAGGCCCGTGCTCTATCCACAGGGCCACGTTGCTTCTCTAGACTTTTTGTCTGGAAACTGTTCAGAACCTTGAACTGAAATTAAACTGGTAAAAAATCTTTTCATTTCTCTCTCAAGTAGGTTTCAGGGTATTCCGTAGGTAAACAAATGTTTGAAAATGCACTCTGTTGGACCTGAGCAATCATTACATTTTTTATGTTGCCGGAATATCGTCTGGAGAAAAGGACACACAAGCACAACATTCCAGCAAATGCCGCACATTATATACATAAAGGGTTTTTTTTTCCCAGTCGAATGGCATGTTTCTTATTTTTGAGTGTTTTATGCCGCATTTTCAAGATGCGAACAGCTATTTTAGATGGCTTAAACCAGAGCAGTTGACTCTTCAGGAACGAGGTTCCGTGAAGAAGGTCTTATGCTGTCGAGTCGTCTCCGACCCGCGGCGACTCCGCGGACACATCTCTCCCAGAAGGCCCCACCTCCATCTGCCCTCTTTCTGGTAGTGGATCCGTAGAGTTTTCTTGGTAAAAATACGGAAGTGGTTGACCGTTGCCTTCTTCCGCCCAGGAAAACTTGAGTCTCCGCCCTCGACTCTCTCCCGTGCCGCTGCTGCCCAGCACAGGGGAGTTTTGACTTGTAGCAGATTGTTTTCCACTCGCTAGCCACTGCCCAAGCTAGGAAGGGAACGGTTAGGCCTCTGCTTGACTTTCTGACCTTTAGTCGAGACCGGTAGACTGCTGGACGCTCTCCAGGTGAGACCCTGGGGGGGGGGGGTGGAGCAGGCGCTATTAATTGATCTTCATCCCATGGTTCCAACAGTCATTTTTCTAAATTTTTATCATTACTGGGAAGTACCTGAGCCTGGTCCGCGTAGCTCTACTCCTTCACCAGCTTCAGTGCCCTCAGGAATCCTATGATCTCCAACCTGCCGGGCAAGTTCCAGCTGGGCGGATTCACCCAGACTTTCCACAGGATTGGCTTAAATGATTTTATTTTGCAGAAATTCTACAACAAAATGATTATATTTACAGTGACGATCAACATGATCGAATAGTGACATAAATATATAGAATGAAGAAAGGTTTTTAAGTCGAGTTCTTTGCTGTGCACATAGGTAAGCACGTAAATATGTTTTTGATAACAATTCACCGGGGCCAGAGAGGCGCTGGAGGGAGAGCCAAGATGGTTGCCGTAAGGGCATCCGCTGTTAGGGCATCACTGGCCCTAACAAACATAATAATTGTGGTATTTGTTAAGTGCTTACTATCTTCCAGGCGCTTAGAACAGTGCTCTGCACATAGTAAGCGCTTAACAAATACCAACATTACTAAGCACTAGGGTGGATACAAACTAATTGGATTGGACACAGTCCCTGTCCCATATGGGGGCTCGCAGTCTCAATCCCCATTTTTCAGACGAGGTAACCGAGTCACAGAGAAGTGAAGCGGCCACACAGCAGACCGGTGGCGGAGCTGGGATCGGAACCCATGATCTGCTGACTCCCAGGCCCTTGCTCTCTCCACTAGGCCGTACGGCTTCCGTGAACATCCTCACCGAGCTGTGGAATCGGGAGAGGGGATTCCCTCCCTCCCGAGGGTGAGCCATCCGGGGCTACTGTTCGGCGATGGCACCACCAACCCCCTTCAAAACCCGAGCCGTAGTGACCACAGGTTGGCCATTCGGCCACCAGCTACTGACGGTGGCAGGGAGTTGGTGCCAACTCTAGGCGAGCGCCAGCCCCTGTGGGCAACCTCTGGCCCAGCCCGGTATCCTAGTGAGGAAGACCGAAGTGGCAATGGCAGAGGAAGAGAAGAAAGAGATGACAATAATGCGGCAGAGACGTGGCATAGTGGATGGAGCACGGGCCTGGGAGTCAGAGGGTCACGGGTTCTAATCCCGGCTCGGCCGCTTGTCTGCGGTGTGACCTTGGGCAAGTCACTTCTCTTCCTCTAAGCCTCAGTTCCCTCGTCTGTAAAATGGGGGATTGAGACTGTGAGCCCCAGGTGGGACAGGGCCTGTGTCCAACCCACTTGGCTCGTATCCACCCCAGAGCTCAGGACTGTGCCTGGCACATAGTAAGTGCTTAACACATGCCATAAAAATAATAACAATTATTTTATTATTATTATTAATAAATCATTTCATTGAGCACCTACTGGGTGCCGCCCAGTGTGGTAGGCACTTGGGAAATTCAAAAGAAGTAAGAGGCACCATCTAAGTGCTCTGTTAACATCCTTCACCTTTTCTCTCTCTTTTCCTTTTCTTCTTCCTCCTCCTTCTTCCTCCTCCTCCTTCCTCCTTGGGAAGCAGCGTGGCTCAGTGGAAAGAGCCCGGGCTTCGGAGTCAGAGGTCATGGGTTCGACTCCCGGCTCTGCCACGTGTCAGCTGTGTGACTGTGGGCGAGTCACTTCACTTCTCTGGGCCTCAGTGACCTCATCTGTAAAGTGGGGTAAAACTGTGAGCCTCATGTGGGACAACCTGATTACTCTGTATCCACCCCAGGGTTTAGAACAGTGCTCTGCACATAGTAAGCGCTTAACAAATACCAACATTATTATTTTTCTTTTCCTTCTCTTCTCTTCCTCTTTGCCTATTTATTCCCCTATTTCTCCTCTCGCTTTTCCTAAACTACCCCCCAAATCAATCAATCTTCGATCAGTTGATTGTATTTATTGAGCGCTTACTGGGGCAAGGCACTATACTAAGCACTCGGGAGAGTACAACACAACAATATAACACATTCCTTGCCCGCAATGAGTTTACAGTCTAGAAATGAAAAATTGTCACCTAGCTCACTGGGAAATTAGTAAAATTAATAAGTAAATTTAGGAAAAGGAAGTACTTGGAAAAAACAACTTCTTAAAAAATGGTATTTGGTAAGTATCTACTATGTACTAAGCATTGCTGGGGTAGATACAAGTTAATAATAATGCTGGTATCTGTTAAGCGCTTACTATGTGCAGAGCACTGTTCTAAGCACTGAGGTAGATACAGGGTAATCAAGTTGTCCCACGTGAGGCTCACAGTTAATCCCCATTTTACAGATGAGGGAGCTGAGGCCCAGAGAAGTGAAGTGACTCGCCCACAGTCACACGGCTGACAAGTGGCGGAGCCTGGATTCGAACCCATGACCTCTGATCAGGTTGGACAAAATCCATGACCCACATGGGACTCCCAGTCTTAATCCCCATTTCACAAGTGAGGTAACTGAGGCACGGAGAAATTAATCAATCAATCGTATTTACTGAGCGCTTACCATGTGCAGGCCTCTGTCTAGAAGCAGCGCGGCTCAGTGGCAAGAGCCCGGGCTTGGGAGTCGGAGGTCATGGGTTCGAATCGCGGATCTGCCACTTGTCAGCTGTGTGACCGTGGGCAGGTCACTTCACTTCTCTGGGCCTCAGTGACCTCATCTGTAAAATGGGGATGAAGACTGTGAGCCTCATATGGGACAACCTGATGACCCAGTATCTCCCCCAGCGCTTAGAACAGTGCTCTGCACGTAGTAAGCGCTTAACAAATACCAACATTATTACAAACTCTCTTCTGATCTGATTAGCAGAGAGGGTTTTAAACCAATGAACTCCCTCCCCGCGCTAATGAACCTCCCTGCATTCCAAGCGATGGACATGATATTGCCGCAGCGATTAATGAAAAAGTACGTCTTTAACAGTCCCTCCCTTAAGGGTCCCAAGGTAACGGTTCCCGTTCAACTTCCACTACGTGAAATAAGCCTCCTTTATCCTTTAATCTGTGTTTACGTGCATCTAGTGTTTCAGTCAGTTTACTCTTTCTTCCAAAAGAGAATCTCCAATTTGCTTTCTGAAGGAAATCCATAATGGAGAGCGAAAAGTATTTCTAACAGTAGTTATTTCTTCTTTGCAGATTACGTTATTGCTTTGGATGCATCCGATGAGTTTCTGAAAGAGAGGGTAATGAATCTTCCTGAGAGCATCGTAGCCGGAACTCATTATTCTCAAGATCGATTCTTGAGGACTCTTAACCTCTTTCGGGATATCAACACGGAGGACGAAACTGTTCTCAACTATTTTGATGAACTTGAAATCCACCCTCAGCATATCGGTATGGAATGCAACTTGAAGCGAGTGCGAAACGTTTAGAAAAGCGAAAGCGGGATAAGTTATCGTTACGGTCAAAAGCCAATAGAGTATAAAACCCAAGTCCTAAAAAGTCATACTCCAGGTCAGTCAACGGCTTTCACTCAGTATGAATTTTATTAGGACCGTGGGGACCGCCAAGGGAAGTCAGACGTGGAAGTTATCCTCAGTGGGGAATGTGGAGCAAAGACAGATAGGTTCGTGTCGATGAAGGTGGCAAATATAAATATGCCCTCTACCATCAGTGGTTTTTATTGAGTGCTTACTACGTGCAGAGTGGTGGACTAAGCGCTTGGGAAAGTACGCTAGTACAGAGTTGACACATAACCGAACGCATGCCAATCAAAAAGAGCGGGGGCCTGGGAGTCAGAGGCCGTGGGTTCGAATCCCTGCTCCGCCGCCCGTCAGCTGTGTGACTTGGGGCGAGTCACGTAACGTCTCTGGGCCTCAGTTACCTCATCACGTGGGACAGCCTGATAACTCTGTATCTACCCCAGGGCTTAAAACAGTTCCTGGCACATGGTAAGCCCTTTAACAAACGCCATCCTTATCAATGGTACTTATTGAGCGCTTACAGTGTAACCCCCTTTGAGAGACTAAGCTATGACAGAGCTGGGAGAGATGATTCCTGCCTACTTATTCCTAAATTCCATGGAATCAAGAAGGTGGGGAAAAAGCTCAGATGAGGAGTCAGTGGAGGTAGGTAGGACTAACCTGGAAATCTTCCATGAAAGGGGTGAAGATGGGGAAAGGGAACGCATTAGTTAATAACCCCTCATCTAGTGGAAATAATGCAGTTGGGGCATTTGAAAAGACAAAGTGAAAAAGTTATAATAAGAGAATGAAATAATCAAGGATATTTGTCGAGTGCTGACCGTGTGTGTTTGTGGGATGGGAGGGACAATCACTCTAGTGATTCCTTGGTTAATAGGAAGCCGTCTGTCAAACAGCTTCTGCTAGTTGCCCTGAAATAATGGTATTTTGACTGCACGTTTGTCTCGTCTCACCACGGCGACGTCCTTATGAACTGCTCTGTGGATAAATGGGAAACGTTTTCCGAGGCGCAGAGTTTGTATCGGCTCGATGTTCTGCTAATAAAATGAATTAAGCGTCGATAATTTTCACTGACTTCGCATAAACCGCCCCTGGATGCTGGGGAGAGAGCGAGTGGCTATTCCCAAGGCTGCACTCGGTCAATCCGTCGATCGTATTTATTGAGCACTTACTGTGTGTAGAGCACTGTACTAAGCGCTTGGGAGAGGACAATACAAGAGAGTTGGTAGACACGCTCCCTGCCCACAACGAGAGGGGGACGCAGCCATTAATATAAATAAATAAATTACGGATGTGGACATCAATGCTGTGCGGCTGAGGAGGGGGGGAATAAAGGGAGCAAATCCAAGTACACTCCGAGAGTAAAAGTATTTTATGAGAAGCTGCGGGGACTGTAAGATCATCTCCATTCATTCAGTCGTAATTATTGGGTGCTTATTGTGTGCTGAGCACTGTACTGAGCTCTTGGGATTAACTGTGAGCCTCACGTGGGGCAACCTGATGACCCCGTAGCTACCCAGCGCTTAGAAAAGTGCTCTGCACATGGTAAGCGCTTAACAAATACCAACATTATTATCGGGAGAGGACATTATCACAACAAACGGACACGTTCCCGCCCACAGCGAGCTCACAGTCTAGAGGGACTCTAAGCCAGCTGTGGGCAGGGAACGGGTCTGTCAGTTCTCTCCCAAGCGTTCAGTGCAGTGTTCTGCACGCGGTAAGCGCTTAATAAATACCAGTGATTGATGGGTTGATGGGGGAGGTGCCTACCATCCACCAAACTGGCTGGCATCTGCTTCTGCGACGTAAAAGGCAGGGAGGAAATCCTTTTCTCCTTGGCACCCAGATGTATTTGGAGTCAGCATCCGTCCCCCAACCAAGTTGGAGTCGGCGACTACGTACGTGTAACTTGTACCTGTGATCTGTTGTCCTGCTATTTGAAGACGTAGGTAAATTCGAAGATCTCCAGAACAGATACGTCATCAAACAACTCATCAAAGACATCGGCGAGCCTCGGAACTACGGTTTAACAGATGAGGAAAAAGCCGAATTACAGCGCAAAGCAGCGGAGGCTCGCCTCGCCAAGGAAGCGGCCGCGGAAGCCGAACGGGAACGAAAGGAAGCATTGGAGAAAGCTGAAAAGATAGCTCGCTGGGAGGAATGGGTAAGTTTAAGAACTCTCTCCACAGAGCTAATCATTTATAACATTATGTTTAATAATAATAATGACGACGGTATTGGTTAAGCGCTTACTATGCGCCAAGCACTGTTCCAAGGGCTGGGGGAGATACAAGGTCATCAGGTTGTCCCACGAGGGGCTCATAGTCTTCATCCCCATTTGCCAGATGAGGTCACTGAGGCCCAGAGAAGTAGAGCGACTCGCCCCAAGTCCCACAGCCGATAGGCGGCGGAGCCGGGATTAGAACCCGCGACCTCTGACTCCCAAGCCCGGGCTCTTTCCACTAAGTCACGCTGTTTTGCTCATCTGAAATACGCCTGAAAATATACGACAAGCAGCTCCATGGCCTAGTGGAAAGAGCACAGGCCTGAGAGGCAGAAGGTGGTGGGTTCTAATTCCGGCTCTGCCACTCTCCTGCTGTGTGACCTTAAGCGAGTCTCTTCACTTCTCTGGGCCTCAGTTCCCTTATCTGTAAAATGGGGGTTGAGACTGTGAGCCCCGTGTGGGACAGGGACTGGGTCCAACCCGATTTGCTTGTATCCACCCCGGGGCTTAGTACAGTGCTTGTCACACAGTAAGCGCTTAACGTGTAACATCTCATGGAATTGAGAAGCAGCGTGGCTCAGTGGAAAGAGCCCGGGTTTGGGAGTCAGAGGTCGTGGGTTCGAATCCCAGCTCTGCCACTTGTCAGCTGTGCGACCGTGGGCAAGTCACTTCACTTCTCTGGGCCTCAGTTCCCTCATCTGTAAAAGGGGGATGAAGACTGTGAGTCTCATGTGGGACAACCTGATGACCTTGTATCTCCCCCAGCGCTTAGAACCATGCTCTGCATATAGTAAGCGCTTAACAGATACCAACATTATTATTATTATTATGTACCGCAATTATTATTACTAGTAGTAGGAAGAGTAACACTGATACATGTTGAGGAACTCAATTGTTTGGAAAAGTACAACAGAGGCACAAGAGATTTCCTACACTCTAATGGGGAAGACAGACATAAAAATATTTGTAACTCTTGGAATGAGAATAGTTGCAATTGAATATACAAGAAGGGTGTGAATAAATGTGTGCCGGAGCTAGCTGTTGGAAAGATGGTTCCCCAAAGGAAATGTGTTTTTATAATCCACGAGAGCGAGCCGTAAAACAATCTTTTCAACTGGTGGGATGCGATCAAAGCAGGTCGCTCAGGGGCCCCTCATTTCTTGGTCCTTCACCGTTCAAAGTGAAGGCGCACTTTTTCTCACATACCTTTTTGGCTTGCAAAATTTTAAAGATATCGCCGGAATTGAAGGCTAAACGTTCGCTCCTCAAGATTCGTTTGGCTGGCTTTTCCTCTTCCCATGTGATGTCTCTGTGCAGAATAAACAACTAGAGGAAGTGAAGAGAGAAGAACAAGAATTACTGGAGGCCCAGTCCATTCCCCTGAGGAACTATTTAATGAAGAATGTCATGCCAACGCTCCTGCAAGGCCTAAATGAATGCTGTAAGGTCAGGCCAGACGACCCAGTTGATTTTCTGGTATGAGGAAATTTCATTTTTCAGATATACCAAATTCCATCGAAAAAGGTAGATTGAAGAACGACATCAAGATAGCATGGCCTAGTGGATAGTCCACGGGCCTGGGAGTCGGAAGGTCGCGGGTCTAATCCCGGCTCCGCCGCTCGTCTGCTTTGTGACCTTGGACCAGTCACTTCACCTCTCTCTGCCTCAGTTATCTCATCTGCAAAATGGGATTTTGACTGTGAGCCCTCTGTGGGACAGGTGTGACCACCCTGATTAACCTGTGTCTACCCTAGCATTTAGTACAGTGTCTGGCACGTCTTAAACGGTTAACAAATACCATAAAAAAACCTCACAAATAGTTCCACACTGCGTCGGGCTAATTGTACATCCTGCCCAAAATTCTCTGAGAGAGGCACTAAAGAATGCTTGGAGAAGACTGATGAAAATCATAAAATTAGGGACCTAGTTTCTTACGGCCCTAACGTTTCTCTCCGACAATCTATAATGTCCCCCGATTAGACC
Source organism: Ornithorhynchus anatinus (assembly GCF_004115215.2). Lineage (NCBI taxonomy): Eukaryota > Metazoa > Chordata > Mammalia > Monotremata > Ornithorhynchidae > Ornithorhynchus > Ornithorhynchus anatinus. Next base: position 56,552,281 of record NC_041728.1, read on the forward strand.
GTGAGCCCGGGATTGGGCAGGGATTGTCTCTATCTGTTGCCGAATTGTCCATTCCAAGCGCTTAGTACAGTGCTCTGCACATAGTAAGCGCTCAATAAATACTACTGAATGAATGTCCTTAATAATCACTGTATTTATTAAATGTTTCCTTTATGCCAAGCACATTTCCAAGGAAGCACTGTAGCAGATACAAGGTAATCGGAACGGACCTGTTTCACGGTAGGCTCTAGGAGGGAGCGAGGGCAGGGAGCTTAAACCCACTTTCCCGATGAGGAAATTGAGGCCCAGAGAGGTTAAGTTACTTGTTCAAAGTCACACAGCTGACCACTAGCCTCTCACGACTCCCTGTCCTGTGATCTTTCCACTAGGCCAGGATTTATCCAATTTATTTGGCTAAAAAAAAAAAAGAGAAGTAATATTTTTATTTATCTCCTGGGCAAAGGATTCTGCAATTCATCTGCAGCCAGAACTGGACTTTTGTTTCTAGGTTAAAATCGAACAGGTCAGTATTTTTAATGCTTGATTGTAAATGTTCCGAGAAGCTCGTTGTGGGCAGGGAATGTATCCGTTTGCTGTTGTATTGTACTCTCAGCGTGGCTCAGTGGCAAGAGCCCGGGCTTGGGAGTCAGAGGTCATGAGTTCGACTCCCGGCTCTGCCACTTGTCAGCTGTGTGACCGTGGGCAAGTCACTTCACTTCTCTGGGCCTCAATGACCTCATCTGTAAAATGGGGATTAACTGTGAGTCTCACGTGGGACAACCTGATGGCCCTGTGTCTACCCCAGCGCTTAGAACAGTGCTCTGCACATAGTAAGCGCTTAACAAATACCAACATTATTATTATTATTACTCTCCCAAGCGCTCAGTACAGTGCTTTGCGCACGGTAAGCCCTCGATAAATACGATTGATTGAATGAATGAATGAAAAACAACCCATATAACATTTTTGTGGAAATCGATAACTTTTCTATTTTCTCTTTAATTGCAGGCAGAATATCTCTTCAAGAATAATCTTGAAATGGAATGAGTTTTTCACCCATATTTTCAGCTAGAGATGTTTAACAGTTAATTGTATGTGAAATAGATTTTTTTCACTGGCTCTGGTTAGGGGTTTTTTTTTTTTTCCTTTTCTGCAGAGTTAGATGTGCTCCTTCAATTAAAACTCAGGGCCAAGAGATGGTATACACTCAGTTCGGTCAGAATACACGTTTTCATTACACGTTTTGAATAGAATGCAAAGACAAAATTAGGGACCATTCTTTGATAGCACTCATTTATCCAGATAAATGAGATGAGGGATCAGAAGAAAGGTGGCATGAAGGGGCGCGGCGTCGAAAGAAGTTCGACGACGCATATTTTCCTTCAACACTGCGTCCGTAAGAATGCTTTCCTTCAACACCCGCGTCACGGCAGAACTGCATGTCCTGAAAATAAGCTGAAAGAAATGTTGGTTATAAGGTCTTCAGCTGTGTTTTGAAAATAATGAACTGAGACTTCATTCCTTATACAAATTTGGACATATTGCTTTGGTTATCACTAATGATTTGGAATGTTAAAGAGCAGCTTCAGTTAAACTACATGGTAAGAGAAAAATACTGTTGGTATTTGTTAAGCGCTTCCTATGTGCAGAGCACCGTTCTAAGCGCTGGGGTAGATACGGGGTCATCAGGTCGTCCCACGTGAGGCTCACAGTCTTCATCCCCATTTTACAGACGAGGGAACTGAGGCCCAGAGAAGTGAAGGGACTTGCCCACAGTCACCCAGCTGACAAGTGGCAGAGCAAGGATTAAAAATGAGACCTGATGGTTTATCAAATTGCAACTGAATGGGTTCCGTACGGTTTCCAGAAACATCACTGGGATAAAAGTGAAAACCAATTGTTTGTGCTTCACTGAGAGATGTTACATTAAAAATAATAATAATTATAATAATCTCAACAGAGTTAGGCACTGGATTCTAAAGGGAGCACGGGCACAGATTCCCAATCTGTGCATCTGAAAAATAGACAACTATGGTTGCTGACAAGTCATCTTCTGGAAAGCGTGAGTCTTTGTAATCAGATACAGCGATCAAAAAATTTGAAAACATTCAGTGGAGATTTACTGAATGTCTGCAACGTCACAATTTTACCTTGCACACATTTCCAGAATTACTCCTGATAAGAATCTATCTAGTTGCTTCTCTTGAGTGTTACGCTTTCCTCCAAATTTGCAGGGTCTTTCAGTGAACTGAAAGTAGCAGAGGAGATGGAGAAAGTGAATGCATTCCCAAGTTTATGGAAAATTCAACGTGTAGGAAGACTTTCACTTTCCCCTTACAGTAGACGACACTACTATCCTTTCTGACTCTGAAACCCGTAACCTCGATAATAATACCTTTACTGCTTCACTCTCGATTCTCACATTCAATCCGTTACTAAATTCTGACTCTTTTCCTCCACATTTCCCCAATTTGCCTCTTCCTCTATCCATGTGGGCACGACCCTACTTCAGCAGCTCTGCCATACCCTAGCTAATACATATGAAATATGAAACGAATATGAAATATGATTATATGGGAAATATATATTAGTATTAATGATAATGATGGTATTTGTTAAGCTCTTACTTTGTGCACAGCACTGTTCTAAGCACTGGGGGCGGGGGGGGGGGGGAGACAAGGTGAGCGAGTTGTCCCACGAGGGGCTCACAGTCTTCATCCCCATTTTACAGATGAGGTAACTGAGGCACAGAGAATAATAATAATGATAATAATGATGAGGTTGGTATTTGTTAAGCGCTTACTATGTGCCGAGCACTGTTCTAAGCGCTGGGGGAGAGACAGGGTCATCAGGTTGTCCCACGTGAGGCTCACGGTCTTCATCCCCATTTTCCAGATGAGGTAACTGAGGCCCAGGGAAGTTAAGTGACTTGTCCATGGTCACACAGCCGATCAGTGGCAGAGCCGGGATTAGAACCCATGACCTCTGACTCCCAAGCCTGGGCTCTTTCCACTGAACCACGCTGCTTATATATACACATAAATACGTATGTCTATATGCATTTATAACAATAATAATAATAATAATAATAACTGTGGCATCTGTTAAGCTCTATGTGCCAGGCACTGTACTAAGCACTGGGGTGAATAGAAGCAAATTGGGTTTTACACAGTCCCTGTCCCATGTGGGACTCACAGTCTCAATCCCCATTTTACAGACGAGGAAACTGAGGCACAGAGAAGTGAAGGGACTTGCCCACGGTCACCCAGCAGACAAAGCGGCAGAGCTGGGATTAGAACCCCGGTCCTTCTGACTCCCAGGCCCGTGCTCTCTCCACTAGACCACGAGGATAATAATAATGATGATGATGCTCTTCGTTAAGCGCTTCCTACGTGCCAAGCCCGGTTCCAAGCGCGGGGGTAGATATGAGGTGATCAGGTTGTCCCACGTGGGGCTCACAGTCTTCAACCCCATTTTCCAGATGAGGGAACTGAGGCACAGAGAAGCTAAGCGACTTGCCCACGGTCACACAGCTGACAGGTGGGGGAGCCGGGATTCCTAAGACCGTGCTCTTTCCCCTGAGCCAAGTGTCTACCCACCCTAGGATGCTGCTATATCGTACTCTCCTAAGCACTTAGGGGAGAGCTCAATAAATAAGCGCTCAGTAAACACCACCGATTGATTGGCGGCATTTGAAATAGACACCGCTGACAGTGACGTTCACCTTTGAGGGCACACGGGACTGGACGGGGCAGTGCGGGACTCCACGGTCCCAGCCACGTTGGGGAAATAAAACGGTCATCCCCCGATGCGTTGTTGAGGGGTTTTTTTTTAATGGTATTCCTTAAGCGCTTACTATAGGTCAAGCACCGTTCCAAATGCTGGGGTCAGGACAAGGTAATCAGGTTGGGCACAGTAAATTCCCATTTTACAGATGAGATCACTGAGGGACAAAGAAGTGACTTGCCCACCGTGCTCTGCCCCTAGTTAGCACTCAATAAGTACGACTGATTGTTTGCTCCATTGATGGCCACACGGCAGCCAAGTGGCGGAGCCGGGATTCGCAATCAGGGCCTCTGACTCTCGGGATTGAATCCCATTTTACAGATGAGATCACCGAGGCACGAAGAAGTTAAGTGACTTGCCCACGGTGCTCTGCACCCAGTCAGCGCTCAATAAATACGATCGATCGACTGAAGGCCACACGGCAGTCACGCGGCGGAGCCGGGATTGGAAATCAGGTCCTCTGACTCTCGGGATCTAATTCCCGTTTTACAGATGAGATCACTGAGGCACAGAGAAGTTAAGTGACTTGCCCACCGTGCTCTGCCCCTAGTTAGCACTCAGTAAGTACGATTGATTGTTTGCTCCATTGATGACCACCCGGCAGTCAAGTGGTGGAGCCGGGATTAGAAATCAGGTCCTCTGACTCTCGGGATTTAATCCCCATTTTACAGATGAGATCGCCGAGGCGCGAAGAAGTTAAGTGACTTGCCCACGGTGCTCTGCACCCAGTCAGCGCTCAATAAATACGATCGATCGACTGATGGCCACACGGCAGTCACGTGGCGGAGCCGGGATTGGAAATCAGGTCCTTTGACTCGCGGGATCTAATCCCCGTTTTACAGATGAGATCACTGAGGCACACAGAAGTTCATTCATTCATTCAATAGTACTTTTTGAGCGCTTACTATGTGCAGAGCACTGTACTAAGCGCTTGGAACGGACAAATCGGTAACAGAGAGAGACGGTCCCTGCCCTTTGACGGGTTTACGGTCTAATAAGGTAAGTGACTTGCCCACGGTGCTCTGCACCTAGTCGGCGCTCAATAAATACGATCGATCGATCGATGGCCACACGGCAGTCACGTGGCGGAGCCGGGATTGGAAATCAGGTCCTCTGACTCTCGGGATCTAATCCCCGTTTTACAGATGAGATCACCGAGGCACCCAGAAGGTAATAATAATAATAATGTTGGTACTTGTTAAGCGCTTACTATGCCCAAAACGCTGTTCTAAGCGCCGGGGTAGATACAGGGTCATCAGGTGGTCGCACGTGAGGCTCACAGTTAATCCCCCTTTTACAGATGAGGTCGCTGAGGCCCAGAGAAGTGAAGTGACTCGCCCACAGTCACACAGCTGACAAGTGGCAGAGCCGGGAGTCGAACCCGTGACCTCCGACTCCCAAGCCCGGGCTCTTGCCACTGAGCCACGCTGCTTCTCAAGCTAAGTGACTTGCCCACCGTGCTCTGCCCCCAGTTAGCACTCAATAAGTCCGACTGATTGTTTGATCGATTGATGGCCCCATGGCGGGATTAGAAATCGGGGCCTCTGACTCTCAGGATCGAATCCCCCTTTTACAGATGAGATCACCGAGGCACACAGAAGTTAATAATAATAATGTTGGTATCTGTTAAGCGCTTACTATATGCAGAGCACCGTTCGAAGCGCTGGGGGAGACGCAGGCGAATCAGCTGGTCCCACGTGGGGCTCACAGTCTTCATCCCCATTTTACAGATGAGGGAACTGAGGCACAGAGAAGTTGAGTAACGTGCCCACAGTGCTCTTGCACCTAGTCAGCGCTCCGTAAATTATGATTAATCGATCGATGGCCACACGGCAGTCAAGCGGCGGAGCCGAGATCAACGACAATGTCGGTATTCGATCAGAACTCATCCCCCGGCCTCCCAAATCCATGCTCTTTCCACTAGGCCACGCCGCCTTTGTGTTTATTGTTTGGCAGCGCCTGTTTCTGTTTTCTTTTTTCCCGGCTAGATAATCGCACCCACCTCTCAAGAACTCCCCTGGAGAGCTTCCAGTCCTCTCCGAGGCTCAACTACGGGAGGGAGAGTTGAGCCCATTCCCTTCCTAGCTTGGCCAGTGGCTAGCGAGTGGCGGATGAGGTCACCGAGGCCCAGAGAAGTGAAGCGACTCGCCCACAGTCACACAGCTTGACAGGTGGCAGGGCCGGCATTCGAACCCGTGACCTCCGACTCCCAAGGCCGGGCTCTTGCCACGAAGCCACGCCGCTTCTCCAGCCGCTTGGCGGCGGCGCTTGGGATCGGAGACGCCTCGACGGCGTAAGACAGCGACCGATAACCGATAGCAACGGGAGCGGCGGGGCTTCTGTGGAAAGAGCACGGGTTTGGGACTCAGAGGTTGTGGGTTCTGATCCCGGATCTGCCACCGATGGGCTGTGTGACCATGGACCAGTCAGTCACTTCTCGGGGCCTCAGTTCCCTCATCTGGAAAATGGGGACGAAGACTGGGAGCCTCACGGGGGACCACCTGATGACCCTGTCTCTCCCCCAGCGCTTAGAACGGGGCTCGGCACATAGTCAGCGCTTAACAGATACCAACGTTATTATTGGGTCATGGGTTCAGATTCCGACTCTGCCACCTGTCAGCTGTGTGACTGTGGGCAAGTCACTTCACTTCTCGGTGCCTCAGTTCCCTCATCTGTAAAAATGGGGACGAAGACTGGGAGCCTCACGGGGGACCACCTGATGACCCTGTCTCTCCCCCAGCGCTTAGAACGGGGCTCGGCACATAGTCAGCGCTTAACAGATACCAACGTGATTATTATTTGTAAATATGTTTATTACCTCATTTATTTCGTTAATGAGGTGTCCATCCCCTTGATTCTGTTTGTCGTGTTTATGTGGTCTTGTTTTCGTCCGTCCGTCTCCCCCGATTAGACTGGGAGCCCGTCATTGGGCAGGGATGGTCTCTAAGTGTTGTCGAATTGTCTATTCTAAGTGCTTAGTAAAGTGCTCTGCACATAGTAAGTGCTCAATAAACCCCGCACGCTCCGCTCCTCCGCCGCCCACCTCCTCGCCGTCCCTCGGTCTCGCCCGTCCCGCCGTCGACCCCCGGGTCACGTCCTCCCGCGGTCCCGGAAGGCCCTCCCTCCTCACCTCCGCCAAACTGATTCTCTTCCCCTCTTCCAAACCCTACTTCAAACTCACCTCCTCCGAGAGGCCTTCCCAGACTGAGCTCCTCTTCTCCCTCTACTCCCTCTGCCCCCACCCCTTCACCTCTCCGCAGCTAAACCCTCTTCTGCCCCCTTTCCCTCTCCTCCTCCCCCTCTCCCGTCCCACCCCCTCAGCATCCGCTCAATAATAACGATGTTGGTATTTGTTAAGCGCTTACTCTGTGCAGAGCACCGTTCTAAGCGCTGGGGTAGGTCCAGGGTCATCAGGTCGTCCCACGTGAGGCTCCCGGTCTTAATCCCCATTTTCCAGATGAGGTATAACTGAGGCCCAGAGAAGTGAAGTGACTCGCCCACAGTCACCCAGCTGACAAGTGGCAGAGCCGGGAGTCGAACTCATGACCTCCGACTCCCAAGCCCGGGCTCTTTCATGATAATAATAATAATGTTGGTATTTGTTAAGCGCTTACTCTGTGCCGAGCACTGTTCTAAGCGCTGGGGGAGACACAGGGGAATCAGGTTGTCCCACGTGGGGCTCCCAGTCTTCATCCCCATTTTCCAGATGAGGGAACTGAGGCCCAGAGAAGTGAAGTGACTGGCCCACGGTCACCCAGCCGACAGGTGGCAGAGCCGGGAGTCGAACTCATGACCTCTGACTCCCAAGCCCGGGCTCTTGCCACTGCGCCACGCTGCCTCTCAACTGTATATATCTTCATCACCCTATTTATTTTGTCGATGAGGTGTCCATCCCCTTGACTGTATTTATTTGCTATTGTTTTAATGAGATGTTCATCCCCTCGATTCTACTTACTGCCACTGTTCTCGGCTGTCCGTCTCCCCCGATTAGACCGTGAGCCCGTCGAAGGGCCGGGACCGTCTCTCTCTGTTGCCGATTTGTCCATTCCAAGCGCTTAGTACGGTGCTCTGCACCTAGTAAGCGCTCCATAAATGCTATCGTATGAATGAATGAGTGAATACTTTTGAATGAAGGAATGGGTGACCCCCCCTCCGAACCCCTTTCTCAGCAGGGTGAGGGCCCGGCATTCCCTCCGAGAGAGGGAGGGTCGGTGCTGAATGCCCGGGCCACCCCATTCCCGCTCTCCTCGCCCCTCCTTGCTCCTCCCTGAGCGGTAAATCAATCTGGACTTGGGACCAGCTGTGCCCGCAAGGAAACTTCAACCACAAATACATTTTGACTCCAAGAGGCCCTTCCCAGCCTGAGCCCCACTTTTCCTCACCTCCCACTCCCTTCTGCGTTGCCCTGACCTGTTCCCTCTGCGCTTCCTCTCTCCCAGCCCCAAAGCACTCGTGTCCACCTCCGTCATTTCATTTGGCCGAACTGTATGTTCCAAGCGCTTAGTACAGTGCTCTGCACATAGTAAGCGCTCAATAAATAGTATTGAATGAGTGAATTTTTCCCCTTGCTCTTCGCCCCCTCCCAGCCCCAAAGCCCTCGTGTCCATCTCTGACATTTTATGTTGCCGAACTGTATGTTCCAAGCGCTTAAGCAGCGTGGCTCAGTGGAAAAAGCATGGGCTTTGGAGTCAGAGATCATGGGTTCAAATCCCGGCTCGGCCACTTGTCAGCTGTGTGACTTTGGGCAAGTCACTTAACTTCTCTGTGCCTCAGTTCCCTCATCTGTAAAATGGGGATTAAGACTGTGAGCCCCACGTGGGACAACCTGATTCCCCCTGTGTCTACCCCAGCGCTTAGAACAGTGCTCGGCACATAGGAAGCGCTTAACAAATACCAACATTATTATAGTAAGCGCTCAATAAATAGTATTGAATGAGTGAATTTTTCCCCTTGCTCTTCGCCCCCTCCCAGCCCCAAAGCACTCGTGTCCATCTGTGTCATTTTATGTTGCCGAACTGTATGTTCCAAGCGCTTAGTACAGTGCTCTGCACATAGTAAGCGCTCAATAAATAGTATTGAATGAGTGAATGAATGAATGAATGAATCTCCCCCAGCGCTTAGAAGAGTGCTTGGCACATAGTAAGGACTTCACAAAAACCACCATCATCATCCTCACTATTATCATTATCACTGATAAATACGCCTGAATGAATGAAGGAAGGAAGGAATTAATGAATGCTGGAGAGCTGTATCGCAGCCATCGCATCGTCAGGGTCCCCGCCCCTCCCCCCCCAAGGAGGCCCCGCCCCCTCCACAGGCCCCGCCCCCAATCGGACACGTCACCAACAGGCCCCGCCCCCTCCGCTGCCACGTCAGCACCAGATCCCGCCCCTTCCTCAGGCCCCGCCCCCTCCCCGCCCCGCCGGCCCTTCCCTCTCACGAGGCCCCGCCCCTCCCTCCTTCCCCTCTCCCCAGCCCCGCCCCCTCTGCAATGCCTAGGCCCCGCCCCCTTTCTTCCCCCTCTCAGGCCCCTCCCCTTCCCTCCCCTCTCTCTCAGACTCCGCCCCTCCCTCCTTTCCCTCTCCCGCCCTCCCCAATCCCTAGGCCCCTCCCCCGCCCTAGGCCCCGCCCCTCCTTCCTCCCCTCCCCCTGGCCCCGCCCCTCTCCAATCCGTAGGCCCCGCCCCTTTCTTCCCCCTCTAGACCCCGCCCCCTCTCCTGCCCCTTTCTAGGCCCCCGCCCCCTTCCTCTCCCTAGCCCCCGCCCCCGCTCAGGCCCCGCCCCTCTCCCTTCCTCCCCAATCCCTAGACTCCGCCCCCTCCGGAGGCCCCTCCCCTCCCCCTCTAGGCTCCGCCCCCTTCCTGCTCCTCTCTCCGGCCCCGCCCCCTCTCCCCTTCCCCTTTCTAGGCCCCGCCCCCTCTCCCTGCCTGCCCAATCCCTAGGCCCCTCCCCCTCCGGAGGCCCCTCCCCTTCCCCTCTCCAGGCCCCGCCCCCTTCCTGATCCTCTCCTTAGCTCCGCCCCTCCCTCCCCGGGCCCCGCCCCCGGCCTCGTTTCCCGCGCAGCAGGCCCCGCCCCCTGCCCCTCGCGCTCCCCCCTCGCGCCGCTCCGGCCCCGCCCCTCGGCGCCCTTTTCTTTTTTTTTTTTTTTTCCCCTTGTCTCTCTTTTTCCCGCCGTCCGGAGGCGGCCCCGCGCGCGGAGGGGGGAGGGGGGGGGAGAGGGAGGGAGGGAGGGAAGAGGTGCTTTTTCCCGTGCGGCTTTGCGCGGGCGCCGCGCCTGCGCGTTGTTGTTCCGGGGGCGGGCGTCGTTCTAGAAGGTTGCTGTGGCGGCGGGCGGGCGCCATGTTGGGACGGCGGGGCGGCGGCGGCGGCGGCGGTGGCGGCGGCGGGCCTCGCAGCAGCGCTTAGGGCGGCCTCCCAGCCGCCGTCCGAGCCGCCGGCGCGGCGGCGGGAGCGGGGTCCCTCGGCGGATCATGCCCAGGGCCGCGGAGGCGGAGGCGGCGAGGGCGAAGGCGAAGGCGAAGGCGAAGGCGGCGGGGGGGAACTGACCGGCGCCCGGGACGATGCCGTTGTAAGTCTCCCCTCACACCCGGGACCTCTTCCCCCCCCCCCCTCCTCCTCCTCCTCCTCCTCACCCTCCCCACCTCCGCTCGCTCCTCGCCGTGTGCGGAGCGCTGCGCTAAGCGCTGCCCGCCGACGGTTGGGCCTCAGAGACGGACGGGCCCTGCCCACGGCGGGCTGGCGGTGGAGGCCCCTTCCCTTCCCTTTCCCTTCCCTTCCCTTCCCTTCCCTTCCCTTCCCTTCCCTCCCAGCCTGATCCTTCGCCCACCACAGGGACCCACCGGCCGGTCCTTCCTACTGATTGAGCGCCCACGATGTGCGGGGCGCTGCGCTAAGCGCCGCCGATGGACGGTTGGGCCTCAGATAGAGACCATCTTTGCCCACAGCGGCCTCACGGTGGAGGCCCTTCCCCCCCGGTCGGGGCTTTCGGAGACCACAGGGACCCACCGGCCAGTCCTTCCTACTGATGGAGCGCCCACGATGTGCGGAGCGCTGCGCCAAGCGCTGCCGATGGACGGTTGGGCCTCAGATCCTGGCCCACAACGGGCTCGTAGTGGAGGCCCCTTCCCTTCCCTTCCCTTCCCCCCGGCCGGGGCTTTCGGGGATCACAGGGACCCACCGGCCAGTCCTTCCTATTGATTGAGCGCCCACGATGTGCGGAGCGCTGCGCTAAAGGCTGCCAATGGACGGTTGGGCCTCAGATAGAGACCCTCCTTGCCCACAGCGGGCTCCCAGCGGAGGCCCCTCCCCCCCCCCGGGCCGGGATCTTCCGGGGCGAACCGTCTATCCCTTCCTACTTACCGAGCGCCTATAATGTGCGGAGCACTGCGCTAAACGCCTCGAATGGACGGTTGGACCCCAGAGAGACGGTCCCTGACCACAACGGGCTCCCAGCCTAGGTCCCTTCCCCCCTGGCCGGGATCTTCCGGGGCGAACCGTCTAGCCCTTCCTGCTTATTGAGCGCCTACGATGTGCGGAGCACTGCGCTAAACGCCTCGATCGGACGGTTGGGCCCCAGAGAGACGGTCCCTGACCACAACGGGCTCCCAGCGGAGGTCCCTTCCCCCACCCAGGCCGGGATCTTCTGGGGCGAACCGGCTCAGAGGTCCTGAGTTCGAATCTCAGCGCTGCCACTTGTCAGCTGCGGGACTGGGGGCAAGTCACTTCACTTTTCTGTGCCTCAGTGATCTGGAAAATGGGGATGAAGACTGTGAGCCCCACGTGGGACAGCCTGATTCCCCACGTCTCCCCCAGCGCTAAGAACAGTGCCCTGCACATAGTAAGCGCTTAACAAATACCAACATTATTATTACTTATTGAGCGCCTACGATGTGCGGAGCACTGTGCTAAACGCCTCGAATGGACGGTTGGGCCCCAGAGAGACGCTCCCTGACCACAACGGGCTCCCAGCCTAGGTCCCTTCCCCCCTGGCCGGAATCTTCTGGGGCGAACCGTCTATCCCTTCCTACTTACTGAGCGCCTACGATGTGCGGAGCGCGTCGCTAAACGCCACGAATGGACGGTTGGGCCCCAGAGAGACGCTCCCTGACCACAACGGGCTCCCAGCCTAGGTCCCTTCCCCCCGGGCCGGGATCTTCTGGGGCGAACCGTCTATCCCTTCCTACTTACTGAGCGCCTACGATGTGCGGAGCGCGTCGCTAAACGCCACGAATGGACGGTTGGGCCCCAGAGAGACGCTCCCTGACCACAACGGGCTCCCCGCGGAGGCCCCTTCCCCCACCCCGGCCGGGCCCTTGGGAGACGACAGGGACCGACCGTCCGTTCAGTCGTATTTACTGAGCGCCTGCTAGGCGCGGAGCACTGCACTAAGCGCTGGGAATGGACAACCGGGCAACCGAGAGACACCATCCCTGCCCCACACCGGGCTCACACTCCAAAACCAGGCCACGCACCCTTCTCCCTCCCGCCCCGCGCAGGAGGAAAGACCATTTCGGGTGGGTATTTTTTTTTTTTCCTCTCCTCCCTTCTTTCCTCCTTGGAGGGACGGAGGGCGGCGTGGAGGCGGAGGGCCCGAGGAGCCAGGCGGGCGGCCTCCGTCGGGCCTGGCGATGAACGGCGCTCAGTCCAGTGCCCTGCCCGCAGTTCGAGCGCCGGGCAAACAGGACCGAAGGAATGAGTGCCGTTCATCGCCAGGCCCGGGGGGAGGCCAATACAGCACCAAAAGAGAGGCCATCCCCGCCCACCGCCAGCTCACGGGGAGGGGAGGAGGCCCAGGCAGGTTTGTTCGGCCCCGGGATTAATTTTAGGGGGCTCCCCCTAAAAATAACATAAAAAGTAAAATTGCAGTTCCACGGGGCAAAGCGACAGGCAGGCATTTCCATCTCGGGCCCGGGGAAATAGGCTCCGAGTGCCGCCCCTCGTTATAGCGACGATCGCTAATGAGAAGGATGGTGTGCGCTAAGCGCCTGCTAGGTGCCCAGCACTGTTGTGAGCGCCAGGGTGGGTAGAAGGTAATCAGGGTGTCCCACGCGGGGCTCGCTCTCCGATTCCCCGTTTTACAGGTGAGCCGACCGAGGCACAGAGAAGCAGAGTGGCTTGCCCAAGGTCGCGCAGCAGACCCTTATCTTCTCCCCCGTTCCCCAGAGAAATCCCAGTTAGATAAATCCGGTTAGTTACATCCCTCCCCGGCCGCCCCCCGCTTTCCCTCCGGCAGCCCGAGGCCGGCGGCTCGGCGGGTAGGGTCTTCCTTCGGCCGCCCACAGCCTTTTCGGGGGGGACCGTAAAAAGCTCTGAGGATCCGAAAGCCCGATCGGTTTCCTCCCCGCGCCCCCCCCCCCCCCCCCAAAGTCAGTTCGGTCCCTGTCCTCCGTCGGTTTCTACTCCCGAAATTACAGGAGGGTTGAGGCCCAGAAGAGTGAGACTGCAGTTCTTCCTCCTCTGGTAGCCCCGTTGCGAGATCACGACGGAGTTGGGGGCAGCGCGTCGTAGTCCAGAAGCGTGGGGATGCAGGCCCGGGAGGAACTTCCCTTTCTTAGTTCAGCAAGACTCTCTTACCGGCCCGCCCCCCGCCCCCCCTTCTCTCTAAATAGGCCGATGGCTCGGTCGGGATCGCGTGCTGCGTTTGTTTTCGCCAAACTCGATTTTTACAAGGCTGCGGCGCTCGTGATTCTGATACAGATTTGGGCTCGTCAGCGCAGGCGATCTGTGGTGACGAGGGTATTTGTTAAGCGCTTACTATGTGCCGGGCGCCGTTCCGAACCCTGGGGTCGATAGAGGGTGATGAGGTGGTCCCACGTGGGGCTCCCAGTCTTCGTCCCCATTTTCCAGATGAGGGAGCTGAGGCCCAGAGAAGGGAGGTGACTCGCTCAGAGCCCCACAGCTGACGAGTGGCGGAGCCGGGATCAGACCTCACGACCTGTGATTCCCAAGCCCGGGCTCTTGCCACTAAACCACGCTGCTTCAGTCGGTTCCCCCGTTGGCCTCGTCTCCCCTCTCCCTCCTACTTCAATCCGCCCACCTCCCTTCTCTCTCTCTCTCCCCCCCCCCGCCACTCTACCTGTGACCATTCAACAGAAAGTAGTTTGAAGTCCGAAACGAGATTTCTTTCTCTTTTAGCTTTCAATTGGAAAGTGACTAAAGAAGCTTCAAAATTTTGAAGTCGCCAGAGGCCTGCAAGGCTAGTGTTAGATTTAGACCGTGAGCCCGTCATTGGCAGGGATTGTCTCTCTCTCTTGCCGACTGATGATAACGTTGGTATTTGTTAAGCGCTTACTATGCGCGGAGCACTGTTCGAAGCGCTGGGGGAGATACAGGGTCACCAGGTTGTCCCACGTGGGGCTCACAGGTGATTCCCCGTTTTACCGATGAGGTGACCGAGGCCCAGAGAAGTGAAGTGACTCGCCCACAGTCACACAGCTGACAAGCGGCAGAGCCGGGCTTCGAACCCACGACCTCTGACTCCCAAGCCCGGGCTCTTTCCACTGAGCCACGCTGCTTCTCAATGGTACATCCCAAGCGCTTAGTACAGTGCTCTGCACATAGTGAGCGCTCAGTAAACACTCTTGAATGAATGTTTGTAGAATGATCGTTATGCCCGGTTGTATCTGCCCCAGCACTTAGAACATAGTAAGTGCTTAACCGATACAGTAGTAATAATAATGAGCATCACCTCTAAATAAAAATCTCGTGGCGTTTCCAGGCTACTAGCTATTGAAAATGACCCTAAATATTAGAGACGGTGACATGTGACTTATGTCAATATTAGTCGTAGCCTCTTCCGCCCAATATTCGTGTTTCGCCGGTACGCTACACGCATATGCCTCAACTGAAATGCATTTTAAAAAATGCTTACAGTAGCCGCTATGTTTGCCTATCGGGTGGGGTTGCATTCTTGCAAAATCTCACATGACGGAAAACTCAGGGGGTCGCAGTCACTGCTGGACACCGCCCGCACCTGTGGTTTCTGCCAACGCCGTGGTCCGCGCTGGATTCGAAGAGGCTGATGTCGTCGGACCACCGTTCCCGTTTTCCCACGTTTTAGTGGAAACGTGGGTATGGCCGTCGCCCGTCTCTCGAGGTTCTTCACCTTCCTCATCCGTCTTTTGGAGAATGGAGATGTTGAGGCCGAGGGGGAGTTGTGATCATACGCAAAAGTCCCGGCACGTTCAAAAACGCTTAATCTAGGCTTGGTTCAACCTTTGGGATAGTTCGGACCCATGCGGGCCCTAGAAAGCAGGGCCTCCTGCCCACTACTTATTGTGTTTTCTCTGAGAGTGTAGGCAGTTATCAGGTCCGCTTTAGAACCAGGTGGGCGTCATAATTTTCCGTTTCACAGAAATGTAAGTGACGTAGTCCCGAGAACTATGGAACCAGGCGTGGTTCCTCCAACTTAATGCGTTTGGCCAGTTGCGCTTTGGTACCGTCATCACTCTTTTGCTCTGTTCCTTTGATTTTTCTTTTTTTGATTGGAGAATTCTTCAAGTTTATACTACATTCCCATTTCATTGGCAGAATTAACGTTCATTCAGTCGTATTCGTTGAGTGCTTACTCTGTGCAGAGTAGGTACTAAGCGCTAGGGAGAGTACAGATTAACCATAAACAGACACACCGCCTGCCCACGGTGAGCTTCCAGTCTAGGGGGAGGGGGCGGGGAGGCAGACATCAGTAAAAGTAAAGAAATGACAGATAGGTACGTAAGTGATGTGGGTCTGGGAGGGGGTGGTGAATAAAGGGAACGAGTCAGGGCGACGCAGAAGGGAGTGGGAGAAGAGGAAAGGGGGGGCTTAGTCAGGGAAGGCCTCTTGGCGGAGATGTGTCTTCAGTAAGGCTCTGAAAGGGCGGAAGAAGAATTGTCGGATTTGAGGAGGGAGGATGTTTCAGGCCAGAGGGAGGACATGGGCGAGGCGTCGGCGACGAGACGGTGGTATAGCGAGAAGGTTAGCACCAGAGCAGCAAAGTACGTGGGCCGGGTTGTAGTAGGAGAGTAGCGAGGCAAGGCTTGTCCCTCTCTATTTGCTGGAGTGTACTTTCCAAGCGCAGAGTACAGCGCCGTGCACACGGTAAGTGCTCAGTAAATACGATCGAATAAATAGGAGGGGGCCGAGGTGATTGAGTTCTTTCAAGCTCACGGTGAGGAGTTTCTGTTTGACGTGGAGGTGGATGGGCAACCGTTGGAGGTTCCTGAGGAGCGCGGAAACCTGTCGTGAACATTTTTGGAGAAGAAATGATCTGGGCTGCAGAGGGAAGTATGGACCGGAGTGGGAGAGACAGGAGACTGGGAGGTCAGGAAGGTGGCTGATAGAGTAATCGAGGTGGGATGGGGATAAGTGATTAGACTGACGTGGGAGGGGTTTGGATGGAAAGGAAAGGGCGGGTTTTAGCGAGGTGAGGGAGGAGCTGACGGGATTTGGTGATGGCCTGAAGAGGTGGGTTGAATGAGACTGTAAACTCCTGGGCAGGGAATGTGTCCCTCTCTTGTACTCTCCCAAGCGTTTGGTGCAGTGCTCTGCACACAGTAAGCACTCAATAAATATAGTTGAATTGAGAGAGGAGTCAAGGATAATTCCAAGGCTAAGTGCTCGAGAGGCAGGAAGGGTGGTGGTGCCGTCTATAGTGATGGGAAGGTCGGGGAGGACAGAGTTTTGGAGGGAAGATAAGGGGTTCTGTTTTGGACATGTTAAGCTTGAGGAGATGAGGCCATCCGAGGAGAAATGTCTTGAAGGCTGGAGGAAATGTGAGAGTGTAGAGAAAGAGAGAGAGAGAGATTGGGGCTGGAGATATAGACTTGGGTGTCACCTGCATAGAGATGATAGTTGAAGCCATGGGAGCAAATGAGTTTTTCAAGGGAGTGGGTGGAGGTGGAGAATAGAAGGGGGCCCAGAACTGAACCTTGAGGGACACCCCCCGCCCCCGGACAGTTGAGGAGGAGAGGAGCCCGTGAAAGAGACAAAGAACGTACGGCCAGGGAGGTGAAGAGAACCAGGAGAGGACAGCGTCGGTGGAGCCGAGGTTGGAAAATGTTTCCAGGAGAAGATGGCGGTCGACAGTGTCCAAGGCAGCCGAGGGGTTGAGGAGGTTTAGGATGGAGTAGAAGCCGTTGATTTTGGCGAGAAGGAGATCATTGGTGACCTTTGAGAGGGTCTTTCTGGGGCGCGAAGGGGACGGCAGCCAGATTGAAGAGGGGCAAGGAGGGAATTGGAGGAGAGGAATTCTAGACGACGTGTGTCGACAACTTTGCTCAAGGAGTTTGGAGAGGAATGGTAGGAGGGAGATGGGGCGATAGCCGGAGGGAGCCAGGGACAAGTGAACTTTTTTGGTTTGCTCGTCTTTTTAAGGATGGGGAGACATAGGAATGGGAAAAGCGGTGGGGAAGAAGCCATCGGAGAGCAAACAGTTGAAGATGGCTATTGAGGAGAAGAAGGGTGGGGCAAGAGTTTTGAGAAGGTGTGAGGTGCCACAGTTCAGTCTTGCCCACCAAAATCCAAGCATCTAGTTCAGTGCCTTTTCACAGTAGATGCTAAGCGAATTCTGTTGACCCTGACATACCTTTTCCTCTGCGAGGTATTTCACTGGAGCTGAAGGACCATGCATTTCATTAATACCGAAAATCGGTTAGCCCAACTTACTCTAGTCCCTTGGTACTAGCAGAAGACTGGCTAGAGAAATATTCTTCAAGGAGGTGGAGTGGTGAATATCGTTTGCCCCCTGTTGCACTTAGGCAGGAGCAAATTTGTAACTCAGCAGCCATCCTGGCCTTTGAGCAAGGGCTGGGGGCAGTGGGTGTCCAAAGAGAGCCTTGTGAGTGCTGACCCCCGCCAAGTCACCGCAGAAGGGCTGCAGGTAGAGCCAGGGTCAGTGCTTGGCACCGCCCCATGGCCATGGGTCTGGGTTCAACAAGTAGGCAAAGCAGCTTACACACAATCTGTAAATGCCAAGGGACTACGGTAGTACGGACCGGGCAGAAAACTTAGAGTTTTCTTGGAAGTTCCCCCCCACTCCCCGGGACCATTTTGGAATACCTTTTGGTGTAGGGGGAGTGGTAATAGTTGTGGTGAAATGATTCTCTGGATAATTCAAGTTTTGCAACTGTAAACTTCACATAAATGATGGTAGGAAAAGCACTCTTCAGCAAAAAAAAGGTCCATTTTTGTTCATGACCACAAAAATATTATGAATGCTAGCCAATGTTCATTGCCTGGGTTACTGTCTTTTTTGCGCTCAAAGCAAAATATTTCCGGTACCATAGCCTTCTAAGTATGTTTTAATGAAACCCAGCATTCTCTTCCACTGCAGTTTTAAGCAACTTCAGATTGATAGTGGGAAAATAAAGATTTTCAAATGCGCCTTAGCTGTAACTTGCCCCACTGAGCTCCTTGAGGGCCGGGATTGTCTCCTAACTCTGTTGTACACTCCCAAATGTTTAGTGCATTGTTCTGCGTGCAGGAGTCCGCTCAGTACTGTTGCTTAATTATCCATCCGTCCCTGGGCATAAAGATAGGAGATAGACTAAATTTACTAATTTTTCAGACTTTTTTTTTTAACATCACCCGATGTCTTGATTATCCAGAAAATTTTTGTCAGGCCGATCATGTTTAGTCTAAGATGTCTGCTTTCAGTCACACATTTATAGTCTGTTCTTTCATAAGTTTTTCTTCTTTTAATGGTACTTAAGTGCTTACTCTACGCTAGGCACTGTACTTAAGTGCTGGGGTAGATAATCAGGTTGGACCCTGTCCCTGTCCCTCACGGGGCTCAAAGTCAAAGTCGGACGAGGATTCAATCCCCATTTTCCAGATGAGGTAACTGAAGCACAGAGAAGTTAGGTGGCTTGCCCGAGGTCACACAGCAGACGATCGCTGGAGCCCAGATTAGAATCTGGGTCCCCCCAGTTTCCAGGCCTGAGCTCTTTCCACGTGGCCACTTCTTCTTACTGGTTTTCTAATGAGAGAGAGAGAGCAAAGAGCGTGAGCTGGAGGGAGAATCAAGAAATTGAAGGAAGTAGAATTAGGAGAAGGGCCAGCATGAGTAAGTTTAGATTTATGGGTAGGCAGATCAAGCTAAATACCAGAAAGATCCCTAAGTGGTCCCCAACAGGACAGGACTGAATCCACCCTGAGCCTGTAACAGCTTCTTTGGATCTGGGGTGACTGTGTCAACAGGGAGGATAGAGATGGGAGAGAACGCAATTTTCAGAGCCACAGAAGTGATTCCAGAATGATAACCCGTTAAACCTCTTTCTCATTTGAAGTGATTTTACTAGGGGCATTTTTTTTTCCTGTTTTTGAACTGGATCTTTTCATCAGAATTCCAGTCTGAAGTGAGTGGTGTGGTGTTTCTGAGAAGGGGGAACCCTAGAAGTGTACAACGTAGTCTTCGAGGGCTCAAAATACCTACATCCTCATAAAGAATCTGGGAGAGTCTTCGAGGGCTCAAAATACCTACATCCTCATAAAGAATCTGGGAGAGTATCGTAAAATTCAAAGTCTCGTCCACGTGCCCCATACGTAGCACACTGTGGA
This sequence comes from Ornithorhynchus anatinus, assembly GCF_004115215.2. Classification (NCBI taxonomy): domain Eukaryota; kingdom Metazoa; phylum Chordata; class Mammalia; order Monotremata; family Ornithorhynchidae; genus Ornithorhynchus; species Ornithorhynchus anatinus. Next base: position 56,571,582 of record NC_041728.1, read on the forward strand.
TGTCTTGTAAATCAATCAGTTGTATCTATTGAACACTTACTGTGGGCAGAGCAGTGAGGTAAGCTCTTGGTAGAGTACGGTCTAACAGAGTTGCTAGATATGTTCCCTGCCCACAACAAGCTTACAGTCGAGAGGGGGCTGAGGGAAGGGTGAATAAAGGTTACAAATCTGAATGCGAGGGTGATGCAGAAGGGAGAGGGAGCAGGGGAAATGAGAGCTTTAGTTCCGGAAGGCCTCCTGAAATGAGATGTGATTTTTAATAAGGCTCTGAAAGTGGGGAGAGTGGTGGTCTGTCGGATATGATAATCATCATCATGGTATTCGTTAAGCGCGGATATAAAAGAGGGAGGGAGGTCCAGACCAGAGGCAGGATGTGGGCGAGGGGTTGGCGGTCAGATAGGTGAGAATGAGGTATACAGTAAGTGGGTTGGTGTTTGAGGGGCAAAGTGAATGTGCTGGGTTCTAGTAGGAAATGAGTGAGGAGCGGGCAAGGCCACGGAGTGCCTTTAAAGCCAGCGAGGAGGACTAAAACATCACCGTCTTCCATCGGTGTCTCATATATGTATATCTGACACTTCTTGTAACTGGTTTTCTAGCTCCTGAGCTGTGCAAATAATTAATCCATTTGTAGTTGTTGAGATTTTTCCCTTTCTGGGAATCGAGCGCATCCAACGGAACAACCACTTCTATATCGTGGGTACTGCGAAGCCTTGTGTTGTGGTTCCCATTCCGTATCCGTTCTGTACGTGAGCCACAGTTTCTTCTGGTATTGCGTTGCGCTCTATCTAGGTAGCCCTGCATTGTTGGAAGAGAGTTTCCTAATTTTGCTCTTGTGTTCTATTCAAAATATGTGAAGTGAAAACTAGCTTCCAGACCTGAGCGTACTTTCCTTCTGATGCTGGGAGCAGTGGGGGGGGGCGGTCAACTGACTTGAGAATTAAAAAAAAAAACTTGGGAAACTTGTGGAGTCAAGATCCTGTCCCGATCATGACAGGTATGGACAGGGACACATTCTGAAGTTTATTTGTGGGAGAATCTTCACAATCAAACTTGATAAGCATTGTCCGTATCTTACATATGTCATTTAGTGTTGGCTGACTTTTTTTAGTGCCCCGGCTGAGAAGCAACGTAGAGCACGAGCTTGGGAGCTAGAAGGACCTGAGTTTTAATCCCAGCTCCGCCACTGGTCTGCTGTGACTTGGGTCGAGTCACTTCCTTCACTTCTCTTTGCCTCAGTTACCTCATCTGTAAAATGGGGATTAAGACTCCGAGTCCCACGAGGGACAGGGACGGTCCAATTTGAGGGCCTTGTATCTACCCCAGTGCTTAGAATAGTGCTTGGCACATACTAAGCACTTAAATCCCACTATTATTATTATTTTGGTAGCCATAAGTGAATTTGTCCTGTTAGCAGCTGGCCATGACCTCTCTTTTCAGTTACGAAGCAAATATCTCCTCTTGAAATACTCTACGACTCCGGACACACCTCCAGAGGTGTGCAAATTCCAATTTTGTTATGCTTATGTTGCTTTTTTCAGAGTCCTGACTGCCCTTATTCTCAAGAGGCAAGTGGGTCACCTGGTATGGGATAATGGCAGTTTACGACTAAGTGGCTTTATTATAGCACTCTTTTTCCATGGCGTTTGTTGAGTGCTTACCATGTACCGGCTACATGTACTAAGCGCTGGGGCGGGTACCGGACGGTCAAGTTGGACACAGTCCCTGTCCCACATAGGGCTCACAGTCTTAAGTCCCATTTTATAGATGTAGTAATTGAGGGACCATTTAGTGACTTGCTCGAGGTCTCACAGTCGACAAGTGGCGTGGCCGGGGATAGACGCGGATCCTCTGATTCCCCGGCCTGTCCTATTTCCACCAGGCCATACTGCTGTACTTTAAAATACAGCACTTGCTTTAAAGTGAATCAACAATTAGCTCCAGTCCCGGTTGGAAGACAGAGTTGCTCATCCTCTGGTATACCCTGCTGTTTTCCAAAAAATGAATAGCAGCTCCTGGTCTTTACTTTTGTATGATTCCTTCCAGTCCCTTTGCAGAGTAAACACTTAACAAATGCCACTATCATTACACGGGAACATTTTTCATCGTAGTTTTTATGTGCACTATATTACTCCTATCTGAACTCCCCTTGAATCTAAAGCATTGGCTTGGGAGGTGACTTGGGTTGTACAATTCTGGCAGTTGGCATTTGCAGGGCGTTTATGGTTCTGGCTTTGCACGCAGATCTACCAGAATATGTAGGTTCACTACACATTTTGAGTAGAACGGGACTACAAAATTAGGGAATGTTCTTCCAACTCTGTTTCTCTCTGAACATTTAGTATGACATGGTCAGAAGTGGCTGTGTGCATGTGCCCACTGTCTGACCAGAGGTGCCGTTTTTATTCTCGTGAGTTGCCCCCGTGGATGAACGCTTTCCCAATAAATGGGCAAACATTCTGGAAGATATTGGCAGAGTATTCCAATAGATGTGCTTAGGTCAACGTCACGGGGATGTAGTAGCAAAATAGGGTCTTCACTTAGTCCCACGCTTGATTTTTCTGTTAGCTGCCTGACCTGGCTTGCAGAGATGATTTTTTGCTACTTTTCTGGCGCATGTGTGTTTGTGGGTCGCTTGGTCTCCTGACTAGATGGCAATCAATTCTAAAGTGGGTCCCTAAATTGTTTGGATAGGGTGCGTGAGTAAGGTCATTTGACAGCCTTTATTTGGTCAATTCCCAGGAATCTTTTTGGGGTCTTGAATGGGCTGAAAATCTAGGGTGAGCCAGGAATGGGCGGCTGAACTGGAAGTGCTTGGCAGCAAAGTGGGAGTAGCTGGAAATGTGTTTCTAGGTGGGAAGGGATGGCACTGCAGAATGCAAGGATGTTTATATAGTTTTTTTTTAATAAAACAAAACATAAAACCTTCCAACTCCTACTGTATCATGACGCCGGCCACATCTCCACCTGGATCAGGAATCTCTACGGGGCTGGCCTGAGTCCACCTGGGTTTGAGTTTTGTGCTCATTCAAAAGCATACAGGACACTCTCGCTTCGGGGGTTTGAGGATAGGAAATGTAGAAATGGATAAGGGAAGGAACGAGGCGGGGAGGGAGGAAAACGGGGAATTCCTGATCGATTGAGTGCTGGGTGTAGCAGTTCAACTCTAAAACTTTCCGAAAGCACGGTGGCCTAGTGAAGAGAGCATGGGCCTGGGAGTCAGGGGAAGTGGGTTCTGGTCCTGGCTCCCCTGCTTTTTTTTTTTTTAAACTTGTGATCTTGAGTGAGTCGCTTCTGTGCCTCAGTTTCTTCATCTGTAAAATGGAGGTTCAATACCTGTTTTTCCCTTGCTTTTAGCCCGGGCCTTTTGTGGGGCAAGGGAAGATCAACCTAATTTCCTTATAACTATTCCAGGGCCTAGACTAGTGCCTCACACATAACGAGCACTTACGAATACCACATCATCATCAACATCATTATTACTTTTATGAATTAAAACAAGAGAAGGGGTTAGGCTTTCCCCCAGAAAGCTATAATAGGCTTTTATTGGTGGAAAAAGCATAATTAATGTTTTGGGATGCTTCTTAGAAGGGAGAAGTTGTTGGGAGAACACCATTCTCCTCTTCTCCCCACCCCCCACAGCAACATCCCCCTTCTGTATTGTTTACTGATAGCCAGCGGGTCAGGAGGAAAAGTGCTCATTGGAGAACTCCAGAGAATTAACGGGTCACTCAGTGGAGATCCATCAGGTGACTTTTTATTTAAGAAGGAATCTTATGTAGGAATTGGAAAATTAGGAGTGCTAAGGATGATTGAGGTAGGGCTCTCATCATAAATGATGGGTGAGCCTCGGTCCAGTCACAAAGGCTTGGGGCCTGGGAAACCGAGGACCTGGGTTCTAATCCTGGTTCTGCCTCTTGGCTTCTGTGTGGCCGTGGCTAAGCCACCCTCAGTTTCCTCATCTGTAAAATGGATTAAGACGGTGAGCCCCAGGTGCGACGTGGACTATGTCCTACGTGATTATCTTGTATCTGCCACAGCACCTGGCACATACATAAGTGCTTAACAAGTGCCATTTAAAAAAGAAAAAAGGGTCACTGAGTCTTCCTGTTCCTTAGGTTCCAGGCTTTTAATACATTTATCAGTGAGTGAAAGGAGATAGAAGAAAACAGTAGAGCTTGGAGTTCTCCCTCCCTTCTCGTTCATGTGCGTAGTGTAAGAGAATGCTGCCACCGACCTCTCCTAATGGCGGGAGTTTATTCTTCTACATGGGGTTGGAAAGGGAGCCCTGAAAAGTAGCTACTTTTACCATTACATGTCAAGCACAGTGCTAGGTACCGGGGTAGGTCAAAGATAAACAGATTGGATGCAGACCCTCTCCCTTATGGGACCTAAAGTCTGAGGTATTTCATGCCCATTTAACAGATGAGGAAACTGAGGCACAGGTGGTTTAAGTGACTTGCCCAAGGTCATACAGCAGGCAAGTGAAGGATCTGGGAACAAAATCAAGTCTCGTGACTCCTGATGCAGTGCTCTTTCCACTAAGTCATGTTGCCTCTAGTGCTGTACCTAGAAGCTCTGCTGATGTTTTGGTTTTCAGTGGTGCTAAAGCAAAATTGTCTGAAATTTAGCTCACCGTTTCTCTTGTGAAGAACATTTGCAGTGAGAGTAGGGGAAAAAAAAGCCACTAAACTACACTTCCATTTTACTGGGAAACATGAACCTCGTTTTTCTTCCCTTATAGGAATATTAGGTAGAAGGGAAGAGCAAAGAAAACTATTCAATTATTTTGATACTCATGGTCTAGTTTATACTGTCCCAAATTGCCAAGAAGAGTTTTAGGATGGATTAGGGTGCCTAGGAAATGTCACTAATCCCATTAATATCCTCAGTTTTCTGGTAAGTAGTCAAACCATCTTCATTTCAACCCTTGTAGTGGCTGCCGCATTTTTTAGGGTTTTACCTAATTAAACTAAACCTTTGGATTCCCCAGGCCACATCAGTTCTAATTCAACTTCTAAATGCCCCGCAAAGATGGCTATAAGCTCACTGAGGGCAGAGAATGTGGCTACCTAAGCAGGGTAGCCTATTATATTGTACTCTCCCAAGCACTTAGTACAGTGCTGTGCACACAGTAAGCGCTCCATAAATCTGACTGACTGAAGGAGGACACTGGTGGCTGTAACCTAAGGTGTGGGCGTCTGGCCACTGAATAGCTTGTTTTCCTCAGCTTTCCCCTTGGGGCTCTTGGGTTGGGGGAGGAAAAAGTTCCCGGTGGGGGATTGGCAGGCAATACCTTATCTAACTGATCTACACCCAACTCTGAGAATAGTGTTATTCATACTGAAGTGCAAGGATGAATAGTTTTATCATAAGGTTGTCACCTGAACCGTTCGTGTCATTAGATCTGCCACAGTCAGAACTCTCTCAGTAGTTTACAGTGTCACTTTCTTGCAGCGGAGTCTAATTAGGTAATGTCACATGCTTGTAGGTGCCTGTTGACTTAGGAAACCAAAGTAAATCCATCTTGTCCTGGAGTTTAAAATCAGTTTAATTCAGAAAAACTAGTCTTCAGTTTATTTAGCAAATGATGAAGTTGTTCCGTACCAGTCCTTGAGCTACTGAAATACATGGCTTATGCTCATGCAGAACATTTTCACTGTCAACCAGTCAATGGAATTGGAGCACTTGGGATGTGCTGAGCACAGTTCCTTCTTTGCTTCTTATCAAAACCTTCAAATATGTAGCTTTCCTCTGATCATAGAATCTCTGAGAGTTGAAGTGCAGTCTCCTGTCTTTGGAACTGAACTCCATTTCAGATGGGGAGCACATTTGGGTTTTGCTTGACAGTCATGACTGGCAATGATGCTCTCTCTGTTCTCACCACTGCCTCTTCCCTACGTCCTCCCTCATTCTGTCATTGTAAAATAAAAAAGCACAATACCCAACTTAATCCAAAGAAGACTGAGAAGCGCTTTCTATTTTTAAAGATTTCACAGCTTGCATTTAGTAGCCTATCACTTATCTCTTCAGAATTTAGAAATTTATAAACCAATTCAAAGAGTTAAGTAACTAATACCAAAATGCTAAAATGTTGACGTTTGTTCAGGTGAGATCTGAAGAGTTTCTCACTGCCTTCACTTTCACCTCCTCCAAGACGTTTCCCGAATCCGTGTTGGTACTGAGTCATTTCAAGGTTGGAGGGGGAATACTAATAATAGTGGCGTTGGTTAATCGCTTACAGTGTGCCAGGCACCGTACCGAGCACTGGGGTGGATACAAACAGATCGGGTTGGACGCGGTGCTGCCCCACATTGGGGCTCACAATCTTAATCCCCGTTTTACAGATGAGGTAACTGAGGCCCAGAGAAGTGAATAATGTGCCCAAGGTCACACAGCAGATAATCGGCGGAGCCAGGATTAGAACCCAGGTCCTTCTGGCTCCCGGGCCTATGCTGTAGCCACTAAGCCGTGCTGCTTTAGGCCAATACTTCTCTTGACGCTTGTCGGCCCTTAAAATGACTTCTTCAGTACAGGATCTCTAACAGAACCCACTAAGTAAGCGTGCTAGGATTTCTTATCTTAGCTTTCTTTCCCTACTCAAGCAGTGTGTTCTGGGATGTGGCCGCATTTTGTAATCTTTGTTTCTGTTCTGTTCCAAGGCCACCGGCTATTTCTCAGTGCTTACTCTTGGCTTTAGGATGACTGGATAAGAAGGTGTAGACAGCTCATTCAGCTCATCACTACTGAACAAAACCACCTCCAGCAGGTGTCTCCTAGAACGGAAGAAAACCTAAACAAAATCCTGTGCAGTAGATTGGCTCAGAACATTGGGTTTGTCAGTTTTGACGAGGCAGGAGCATCTTAGTGTAGTGCACTGTGTAAACTGCATGGGGAAAAAAGGACTAGACAAGATATTCCGAAAACTTGAGCCCTTCACCTACAGTGTGACAGTTTGATGCTGCCAGATTAGGAATCACACACAAAAAAACCCTCATTTGCATCATGGAGCATCATTCAGTGGTATTTATTGAGCACTTGTGTGCAGAGCACTGAAGTAAGCACTTGGGAGAGTACAGTATTCCAGAATCGGTAGACACGTTCCCCGCCCCCAAGGAGCTTACAGTTTAGAGGGACATTCAAGGTACTGTGGCTTAGAACAGCAGCCACCTGCCTGTGGCAGGTGAGATATCCAGATATCCAGTCAATTCTCCACTGGACAGCTCGTGGAAAGAGTAGCAGACAAATCTTGTTGGGGGAGAAATCCACCTACCTTGTAAAGTCTAGTCCTATGAACATTCACCTCAAAAACCAAGCCTTTTTGAAGCATAGACATAATGATGGGTTTTATTAAGCACGCCCTCCAAGCACTGTGCCAAGAGCTGGGGTAGATAAAAGATGAGAGCCGATAGTCCTGCTCTTACATGGGGTTGACAGTCTTAGAGGTCAGGACAGTGAGTACTCTGTCCCATTTTATGAATGGGGAAACCAAGTCACAGAAAAATTAAATGACTTGCCAGGCCCAAGGTCACACAGTAATCAAGTGCCGGAGCAAAGATGAAAAACCTGGTGTCCACTGCACTTTCCATTTGTCCACACTGCCTTCGAAGAATAGAGGACATTGAAACTGGGTTCGAGGGGAATATTTTTGGCGAGTGGTGGGAGGACGATGACAGTAAAATAGGCAATAGCCTGTAGATCTCAGGGCCACCCTAAAAAGTCGTGTTTTTATTGACGTTTACATTCTGGCATAGAAAACACGTAAAGGTACATGCCTTATAAAAAGAGGTTGCCTATCTACTTGTTTTGTTTTGCAGTCTGTCTCCCCCTTTTAGACTGTGAGCCCGTTGTTGGGCAGGGATTTTCTCTTACCTGTTGCTGAATTGTACATTCCAAATGCTCAGTACCGTGCTCTGCACACAGTAAGCGCTCAATAAATACGCTTGGAATGGAAGTGGATTGAAGATGAAGCCAAACCAAAGACATCTTCCCTGAATCTCTGAAAGGTATTAATGACCACAGTACCTAAGGGTAGCCCCTTGTTAGTGCGGCAAGGGATAATCTTTATACTTTTATTATTAGTGATAGTAGTAGTAGTATGTTACTTGTCAAGCCCTCACTGGGAGGAGGGATTCAATCCCCAGTTTACAGATGAGGAAACTGAGGCACAGAGAAGTTGTGACTTGCCCAAGGTCACACATTAGACAGGTAGAGCCAGGATGAGGACCCAGGCCTGCTGATTGCCAGGCCCCTTCTCTTTCCTCTAGGTCACGCACTCATCCGCCACCCTCGACAACGTAGAATCTCATCAGTAGCATTGCCTTTGTGTTTTGAAGGACAACTTTTTGTATCTGACACACATACAGGAGAGAGACCATCAAGCAAATATTAACATTCGAGGAAACTGGGGGAGAATTTCAATTCACAAGGATGGTGGTTGCAGGTTGTCTAATGCGAAAAGATGAGCTGAGAGAGGTTGTTATTAGCAAAACTGACATAAGATAGGGAATTTATCTTATCCCAACCCCTTCCACAAACTATCGCTCCAGGTATATGTTTAGTTTATACACAGCCATGTAAATTCAGGACTTAGGACAATGACTTTAATCAGAAGAATACATTTTACACAGTACTGTTTAATCCATAGCCTTCTAAATTTACAGTCGAAGTACATGTATGCGACCACTTTCTTCCCCTTTTGATATTTGCTTGCTTTTGTTGTGAAGTAAATGATTCAGGCGTTAAATCAGTAACAGACAAGCGTTTTTGAGGGACTGATTGTACTCCAACTGATTTCTGTAGTTTAGTCCTACCATTGCAAATGAATAGCATGTTTGCTCTCATTGAGCCAGTCTCTTAGATTGATGCTGGGCACATAGAGCTTTGAACTTAGCAGACTTGTTTCCGAGAATCAGTGGTGTTCCCTAAAAACCAAGCCGAAACCTAGGTTTACTGTTGCGGCATTATTAGAAGGGAGAAGACTCTCGTAGCTAGCTTTAAAAATAAAGGGCAAAGAACATTCAGGTGTCTTTTAAGAAGTGGGTGGTGATCTTCCTGAGCTATTTTTCTGATTCTTTCCACGCACATAGCCCTCCTAGTCTTAATGGATGGCCTGTAATCAAAGGAATTTGGAGGAGGGGATGTCACAGAGGGGAAAAGCTATCCCCTTGCCTCGGTTTCTGGAGCGATAACAGATTGGTGGGTTATTCTGAACCTGGGGTCTGCAACCAGGGACTCTTACGTGGTTCTCCTAGGAGGTAAAGAGTCATCTAGGGCAGGGCCTTGGGCAAAGGCGGGACTGACCCCGCTGAACATCCTAAGGTGCACAGCCGCTCTCAGGTTGAGCACGGCAGCTACAGCCTCCGTAAAATCCTCGGCAGATGGCTGGGGCGGCTGTGCTCCTTCCAACAGTCCCTGGGCTGGGGGGATGGAGGGAAGGTATGGAGAAAGTCAGCGTCTGCCAGCCCCCCCGGGATCCTCCATCTGGGTGGGCACTGATCCCCTTCGGGTCATGGATTTAGGCCCCCGTCTTGGAGCGGTGGTGGCGGCCCGACAATACCACCCTTCTCCCCTTCCCTCACCGTTCATTCATTCATTCAATAGTATTTATTGAGCGCTTACTATGTGCACTTGGAATGAACAAGTCGGCAGCAGAGACAGTCCCTGCCATTTGACGGGCGTGCAGTCTAATCGGGGGAGAAAGGGAGACAAGAACAATGGCAATAAATAGAGTCAAGGGGAAGAACATCTCGTAAAAACAATGGCAACTAAATAGAATCAGGGTGATGTACATCTCATTAAACAAAATAAAATAAATAGGGTGGTAAAGATATCTACAGTCGAGCGGACGAGTACAGTGCTGAGAAGGTGGGATAGGAGAGGGGGAGGAGGAGAGGGAAGGGGGGAGAAGAGGGTTTAGCTGCGGAGAGATGAAGGGGGGCGTAGAGGGAGCAGAGGGAAAAAGGGGGGAGCTCAGTCTGGGAAGGCCTCTTGGAGGAGGTGAGGTTTAATTAGGGATTTGAAGAGGGGAAGAGAATTAGATTGAGGTGAGGAGGGAGGGCATTCCAGGACCGCGGGAGGACGTGGCCCAGGGATCGACGTGGGATAGGCGAGACCGGGGGATGGTGAGGAGGTGGGCGGCAGAGGAGCGGAGCGTGCGGGGTGGGCGGTAGAAAGAGAGAAGGGAGGAGAGGTAGGAAGGGGCAAGGTGATGGAGAGCCTCGAAGCCTAGAGTGAGGAGTTTTGTTTGGAGCGGAGGTCGATAGGCAACCACTGAGGTGTTTAAGAAGGGGAGTGACAGGCCCAGGTCGTTTCTGCGGGAAGATGAGCCGGGCAGCGGAGGTGAAGAATAGACTGAAGCGGGGCGAGTGAGAAGGAAAGGGAGATCAGAGAGAGGCTGACGCAGTAGTCTAAGCCGGGATATAACGAGAGCCCGTAGCGGTAAGGTAGCCGTTCGGGTGGAGAGGAGAGGGCGGATCTTGGCGATATCGTAAAGGTGAGACCGGCAGGTCCTCGGTAACGGGATCGGATGTGTGGGGTGAACGAGAGAGACGAGTCAAAGCATGACACCGAGATCGCGGGCGCGAGAGACGGGAAGGATGGTCGTGCCATCCACGGTGATAGGGAAGTCTGGGAGAGGACCGGGCTTGGGAGGGAAGATGAGGAGCTCACTCTTGCTCATGTTGAGTTCCCCATTCCCCTCTGCTTCTCCATCCCCACCAGTGGCACAAGCTGTTTCTGAGAAGCATCATCACTTTGTACCTTGTTCAGCTTGGTGAAACATGAGTTGTATGGCTGTTTCCACACTGAGTGCTCAGGGGTGGGTTTTTTTTTTCGGTTGTTTAGTTTTGGCTCCTTTACAGTCAGTCGATGCACCTCGAGCGTGTAACTGTACAGAGCACCGTACTGAGTGCTTGTGCAGAGCATTGTACTAAGCCCTTGAGAGTACCACCTAGCAGTCGGTAGACATGATCTCTTAGATCTTAGAGACCAGAGGAGGGGGAGAGCGTCGACAACCCTTGCTTTAATCATTTTGGAAATGGACTGATTCTTACCCTTTCAAGTTGGCAGTGTTGGAAATACAAATGCCCAAGTGTGTTGAAGAGAGCTGTGACAGCTTGCTTTGGAAACACCGAGTTGTCTAAAATGGGGCAATCAGTCAATCGGTCGTATTTATTGAGCAATTAATATGTGGAGAGGACTGTACTAGACTCTTGGGAGAGTACAACACAAGAGAATTAGCAGATACGTTCCCTGCCCATAAGGAGCTTACAGACTAGAGGGGGAGACAAGCATTATTCAGTGAGAAGCAGCGTGGCTCCGCTGTGTGACCTTGAGCAAGTCACTTAACTTCTCTGTGCCTCACTTACCTCATCTGTAAAGTGGAAATGAAGACTCTGAGTCCTACGTGGGACAATCTGATTACCTTGTGTCTACCCCAAGGCTTAGACCAGTGCTTGGCACATAGTAAGCGCTTAACAAATACCAACATTATTATATTATTATTATAAGTAATTATAATATATACTACAATGTGCGTGGTCAATAGTTGCTTGGCGATAACTCTCAGGACAGCTGATTGAGTCCAGTTCCTTCTCATCCCGGTAAGAGCGCGTCTCTTCTGCCTTTCACTCCTATGATGAGTTCGGGCTTATCCAGGTTGATGGCACTTAGTGCTCGAGCAGGAAGGGGGTAAGTGTGGAATAGAGCCTCAGAGACCTGTTGGCAGTGTAAGGTTTGAAAAAGGGGAAGAGGAGGAGACTGGGGGGGATGTGAAACCGAGAATAAGTTCCAGACACGAGTCTCTCCTATCAGGGTCTGGTGGATAAAGTGCAGGCCTAGGGTCTAATCCCAACTTTGCTACTTGTCTTGCCATGTGACCGTGGGCAGGTCACTCTCTGTGCCTGTCACCTCATCTGTGAAGTAAGACTGTGAGCCCCACGTAGGATGGGGACTGTCCAACCTGGTTAGCTTGTGTCTACCCCAGTACTCTTTATAGTTCCCTCGCACGTAGTAAGTGCTTAACAAATACCAGTAACAACAAAAAAAGCACAGCAAAAGAACCCTGTTAACTTGGGAGGGCAGGGCAGGGCTTGTATCTTTCAGCCCTTGGGGGTCTTAGTACAGCGGTAAAGGCTGAAAAAAGGGGCTGAATCATAGGGAACAAATGATCCAGTTGGTAAGGTTCGACAGTTCCTGGAATAGTTTTCATAACCGCCGTGACATCTCTGCCCACCCTAGGTTGTTTGTGTGTTCAGCCCAGCACTGACTTAAAAGGGACTGGCAAAAGCCGGAAAGTGTTTTCGTCAGAGGCAGAGAATTGTTTAGGCACACGTTAATTACCATGTTCCCATTTTATTAAGGTGCAGTTGCGTATCTGGAGATCTAAATGTAAGTAAGCTCATACTGTGTTCTGCTGCGAATGAGGTGCATTATCCGCCTGAGAAGCAGCGTGGTGTAGCGGAATACAGTATGGGCCTGAGTGTCCGGTCATGGGGTCTATTCCCAGCTCCACCACTTGTCTGCCTCGTGACCTGAGGCGAGTCAGTTCGCTTCTCTGAGCCCGTTAACCTCATCTGTAAAATGGGGATTGAAACTGTGAGCCCCACATAGGACAGGAACTGTGTCCAAACCAATTTCCCTGTATAGTGCTTAGTACAGTGCCTAGCATATAGTAAGTACTTAACAAGTATCCCAGTTACTACTACTACTATTATTTTCTGCAAGAGAAGTTATCACAAGTGAGAGGTTTAGAAAATGCGGCTTTTCTGTCAGTTTCTTAAAGTCCAGGCCTGCAGTAACTTGCTTATAGTGAGAGTTCTTAAAGTTCTTAAAGCAAGTACAATTGGTTCTTGCTCGTTGTGGACAGGGCACATGCCTACCAACTCTGTAGTCTCCCAAGTGTTTATAACCGTGCACTTGGATACAATTGATTTTGATCATGGGTTTTCCTCTTCCCTTTATTCCCCAGGCTGGATGTTTCCTTGCCATTTTGCATTTATAAACTCAATCGTCTCTGTGCCATTATTGGTGAATGGGAACCTAAATGTCTCCTCATCCATTGGTTTAATTCATTCAGTCGCATTTATTGAGTGCTGACTGTGTGCAGAGCACTGTACTAAGCTCTGAAATGTTCTGCATGTCCCTTCTTTCCCAAAGAAGAATGCTGTGGAAGATAGAGAACAAGCAGTGTGGCCTACTGGGTGGAGCATGGACCCGTGAGTCAGAAGGACCCGGGTTCTGATCAAGCCGTGCCGCTTATCTGCTGTGTGACCACGGGCAAGTCACTTAAGTTTGCTGTGTGACTTCACTGTATTACTTCAGCTGTAAAATTGGGATTGAGACTGTGGGGGGTGGACTGTGTCCAGCCTGATTAGCTTGTATCTACCCCAGTGCTTAGTTCAGGGCCTGGCACAGAGTAAGCACTTAACAAATACTATTTAATAATAGTATTTTTTTAAAAAAAAAACCTTTAGCCAAATGCTACACAAGTTGGGAGACATATTGTACTGTTAGCTGACACTTTTTTTTTTTAAAGATTGATAGTAGCAGGATCCTGGTGTCCTTTGTATTGAAGTGTGTAGTGTGTCTCTCCCTCTCCCACTTTCTTACCCATATTACCTCTCTTCCTCGATAATCAATCCCCTAATAAGGAATTCACACAAGCCATATAGATAGATTAAAATCTTGTCTGATACAGTCTTTCCTTAAGGATCTTAAAAACTTAATTAGCCAGGCTTATGGTGTTGAAATGAGTTCATAGTTGGGCGGATTAGTGATACCCATACTAGGAAAGACAAGTGGTCTGGCCAGCTAGTATTTGGCTTCTGGGAGAAGAGTTGTTTGGGGAAACATTGTAACGGTTGCCCTCTATGGCTTTGAACTGTACATTTACAGGTGCATCAGCTAACATCCCTAATTTTCCCTGTAATAACCCATTGTGAACGCCTCATCCATGACTATCCAAACCCCATTTGAACCCAGAAGTATTTTCAGCCATAACAAATTTCATATGATTTCCTTGCATTCCGTGAAAAGACATTTATTCCCTCCCATTCTGTTTTTTTCATCTCTCTCTGCCGTTCAATTAGCGTGGTCTCTGCCACCACTTGGTCTCAGTTGGTCTCGTTGTGCCTATATCTTACCCATTCATTCAATAGTATTTATTGAGCGCTTACTATGTGCAGAGCACTGTACTGAGCGCTTGGAATGTACAATTCGGCAACAGATAGAGACGGTCCCTGCCCATTGACGGGCTTATAGTCTAATCGGGGGAGGCAGACAGACAAAAAGAATAGCAGTAAATAGAATCAAGGGGCTGTACATCTCATTAACAAAATAGAGTAATAAAAATATATGCAAATGAGCGGATGAGCGCAGTGCTGAGGGGAGGGGAAGGGACCCGTGTCTGCCTGTGTCTGGGTGCCATAGCTTGCAACGTGTTGTTGGGAGGATGTGTAGGGAAGAAGAGAGCGGGCTGAGGTCAGCCCCCTCCCCCTGACTGTGGTCTGCTTTTGCAGGTGGCTGGGACTTCCAGGACAGTACGGTTTAGGGGCACAGAGGTGTGTCCCTGGATTTTTCCACCCCCTCTTCAAAACGTATAATCATGTTGTAGGCCGTTGAACTGATGTATTAGAGTCTTTTTTGCAAATCCAGATGGCAAATAATTAGTCAGGAAATGATTATATTCTAAGTTGCAATTTATTTTATTCATTTCTTTAATTTTCCCATTCATGTGTTAAATTGTCACCATTCTATGCAAGTTATTGGAGCTTCATTTTCATGTCAATTTTATTCACTTTAACTAAACTTTGAGAATGGCAACTTATTTCAGCGCAAACTCATTATTTGCGACCCAGACTACTTGAGTCAGGGATGGGGCATCATTTTTACCTAGCTTACACCTACGGTATTTCAATCAGTCAAGGGTATTAATGAGTGTTTACTATGTGCAGAGCACTGTACTAAGCATTTGGAGAGTACAGTACAGCAGAATTAGCCGGCACGTCCCCGGCCCATAATGAGTTTACGGTTTACCTTTTTCTACGTTGTTCTGTTTATGTGGTATATATGTTTTTTTTCCCTGTGATCATGCTAATGTGATAGGAAAAAAATGGGTTCTGGCAGTAATTGTATCAATTTACATTTCAGTCCAGTTACGACCCAGGGATCACAACAAATTCAAGCGCCACAGAAACATTATGGCATTACCTCACCTATCAGTTTAGCAGCTCCCAAGGAGACTGACTGCATCCTTACACAGAAGCTCATTGAAACCCTGAAGCCCTTTGGGGTTTTTGAAGAGGAAGAGGAACTGCAGCGCAGGTGAGCCTTTCTCATTAGGTGCTACTGTTGACCCTTGGTCAAGGAAAATGACCGTGTCTCAGTTGAGTTCAGGATTCTTTTTTTGCTCCCAAATGTAAAAGACCATCCATTTTTAAGGTCTTGAGGTAATTTGCGAGTATTTTGGGTCTCCCCTCCCACCGCCACCCCGTGATTCCTGTATTGTAGGTCATGCTCAACCCTTTCTGCGACGGGAGTTTGTGGATCAGAGGGTGAATATACTTCAGATTTGGTTTTGTCCTGTCTGAAGTCTTTTCTAAGCATTTTGTCTTTTAAGTAACATCCTTTAAGGTAAAACTAGCCAGCTAAGGGGAATGGGAATATTTTGGCCATCATTCACTTATTCCTCCATCATTCTTTATAATTGCAAGAAGTTGCCTCCATGCTTCTGAGAAGAGATATTAATTGGGAAGTGTTTTTTGGTACCTGGCTACAAAAATTGTTGAGTTACCTGCGGAGTAATATTGAATGTTCTAAAGGAATTTGGAGAAGCTTAATTTCAAATACGTTTAAAATGTCAATATTTGTGTCATCCACAGGATTTTAATTTTGGGAAAGTTAAATAACCTGGTGAAGGAATGGATACGGGAAATCAGCGAAAGCAAGGTATGAAACTTCTTGTAGAATTTAAATGTATTGTAGACCATTTGAACATATGTCCTTTTCCTAAATCGCGAGATTGGGTCTTGTGGCAACATCACGATAAGGAAAAAATCACACGGTAACGCTCACTACCGTTCTGACACCACACAAAATCAGTTCTTTGATAACATGCACGCAGAGTCCAAAAGGCTGATATTCTCACATAATATTCCTTCGTTCCCCAGTCGTGTTCCAGTCCAAACTCTCCAAAATGCTTTATTTTTGGCAGAAACTAGATGGCAGGACATTTGAAAGTCTTCTCATCCTCTCCCTCTTCTTCTGAGTTAGTCTGAGGATAGGCTCCGTAAAGGTGAGAAAGCTTTGCTGCTGGGCCCTTTTTTCCCACCCATTTCTTGCTCACTCTCCTCCCCCTTTCCCCGCAATAGAAATGCCATTTCTAAGGAAAAACTAAAGCGTTTTCTTTGGTCCAGTGGGTGAGAATCTCTACAGATGTAGAATGTGGAGCGATCTGACAGTATCGAAAACACGATTTAACAGAATGAATCCACAATGTAAAGAATAAAATAGTAACAGTCCAGTAAGTTAAATTAGACATGAACAGCTACAAGTTCTTATGAAAATAGCATTTTTCACATGAAGACTTCTAGCTGATTTGCAAGATACTGTGTTTAAAACTGAATTGGAGTCTGTCCAGGAATGGAAGTTTTAACTTCTTCTCCGATAGCATTTTTGATAAATGCCATTAATGATTTTTGGCAGTGAAATTCACATCCTTGTTTCCTTTAGACCATGGAGTTATTGTCATTTTGTAGTAGTTACCATCAAGAACATTGTTCTGTAGAGGAATATTAGAGTTGGTTCAGTGGAAGGAGGACCACCTTGGGTTTTGCCTACTTGGGACCCTGCCAGTACTGGGTCAGATTTCTGCCCCAGAGAACCACCAAGGGTATTCCATTGGGTAGACGGGGTTCAAGAAGTCTGAAGAAAATTAGCTGATGCAGGTGGCGAAGCTCACGACAACCACCTGCCAGACTCTGACACTGTGCACAGCACTGGCACTCTTCTGTGGTCTCTCCCACAGGGCAGCAGTCCCCAGAGATCACGGCTGCTGAGCCAGATGATGCTCACAAATCAACTTGGGGCTCCTCTCTCTCCCTCAAAGGACTGGAGGAGATAAAAAAGCTCTCTCTAAGTTTAGAGCATTGAGGAAGCTGCAGTTGAGTGGCACCTGAATAGCTGCTTGACATTATCCTTCCCTCGCACTTGTTCCCTCCTTCCACATTCCTGTTCTACGTCACGCCACCTGGCACCTGACTAGTGTCCCTGGTATCACCAATCAGTGGTATTTATTGAGTGCTTACCATGAGCAGGGTGCTTTACTAAGCGCTTGGGGAAGTATAATCCAACAGAATTAGCAGACAGGTTCCCTGGTCTATAACGAGCTTGCTGCCTTCCCTTCCTGAATCTCTCACATCGGGTCTGTGGAACCATGCTCTATTATGAGCAGACTTTCCCTTATTCTCAACCTGTTCCTTGTCCCTCACCGAGGCCTGCCTCTTACCTGACGACACTGTATCCACTCGCTCTAGGGGGCCTCATCTTCTCCCATTCTCCTCCCCCACCCCGCAAGAATCAGAGTGAGGAGGCTGCCTGCTTCTCACCTCTGCAAGATCGCCTTTGCACCATCCCACCCCCTCCCCTCTCTCTCTTCCTTCAGATCTCTTGTTGGCCATCTCTACCAACTTTTTGAACCTACTAGTTACTATTATCTCCATCCCTCCTGGTGCCATCTCTTGCACTGCCATCTCTAGACTGTAAACTTGTTGTGGGCAGCAAGGAACATGTCTACCAACTCTGATACGTTGTAGTCTTCCGTGTGCTTAATACAGTGCTGCTCACAAAGCATTCAGTGCCATTGATAAATTAGGTATGGATTTTGTTGCCTCCCTCCTTTCCTCCTGTTCCTTCAGAATTTCAACCTCCGTGTTGATGATACCTCTTGATTTTTTTCCCCCAACCAACCATTTCTTCTCATTTCTCTGTTATTGCATCAGTTTCATTGCTGACCTCCCTGCCTCCTTTCACTTCGCACTCTGCTCCATATCTCACTCTGGTGCCCAGATCACTTTTCTAAAACAAACAAAAAAAATCAGTCTTTTTCCCCATGCTTTAAGAATCTCCAGCGTTTAACCATCCACCTTTGCGTCAGACAGACACTACTTATCATTTGGATCTGAAGCCCCCATTTTGTCACCTTACTGATATCCTACCACAACCCAGCTTGTTCACTTTGCTTCTATAACACCAACCTACTCGCCGTACCTTGATCTCCTCTGTCTTGCTGCCAATCCCCCGATTGCCCGAACTCTGTCCCCCTTTTTATCCTACAGCTGATCTTCACTCTCTTCCCTCACCTTCAAATCCATATTAAAAACACACCACCTCCAAGAGGCCTTAATTAAGGCCTCATTTCCCCTAATCTCCCTTCTCTGTCACCCTGGCACTTGGATTCATACTTTTTATTCACCCCGCCCTCAGCCCTAAAGCACATATGTACATGTTTGTAATTTATTTTAATGCCTCCCTCCTCTAGACAGGAAGCTCTTTACGGGCAGGTGAAGCGTCTACTTATTCTGTTATATTCTCCCAAGCGCTTAGTACAGTGCTCTGTACCCAGAAAGCAGTCCAAGGCAACTGACTCTGCTGACCTCTTGTTTCTTCCCCACCTTAGCATGGGTGCACACCAGATTCATTCAATAGTATTTATTGAGCGCGTACTGTGTGCAGAACACTGTACTAAGCGTTTGGAATGTACAAGTCGGCAACAGATTAGAGACAGTCCCTGCCCATTGACGGGCTTACAGTCTAAGCAGATCTAATCGTCTAGGCACACTGCTTCTTCCCTAACCTCAAAACCTCCCAACTACTGTCCCCACACAACCATTAAACCTGTCTCCTCACTTACACCCTATTAGGCTCACTCACAGAATGAGCTGGGCGCCACCTTGCCCAGGTACCTAGAATGCGAAGCCAAAAGACTCCTTCACTGGAATCGAGGAGATGCGGCATCTGGCAGGATAAACTGCTGACATTTTTTCTGAACCTGAAGACTTTTTTAGTCCCTGTGCAAATTTTGTACTAAATCGTTTTGTGGTATTCCTTTCCTGGTGACTTTTTTTTCTTAAAGGTCAAATGTATTTTGGAAAGTAAGGTTATGCTTTTGTTCCAATAGAATCTTCCTCAGTCTGTAATCGAAAATGTCGGAGGAAAAATTTTCACATTTGGGTCCTACAGATTAGGAGTACATACGAAAGGTAAAGTGTCTTTCTTAGTTTTTCTACTTAAATAACTTGGTTTATGGGGAAACTGCGTGGCCTAGCGGAAAGAGCATGGGTCTGGGATCCAGAAGACTTGGCCTCTATCCCATTTCTGCCACTCGCCTTCTGTTGTGTGAACTTGGGCAAGTCACTTCTCTGTGCGTCCATTTCCTCAGCTGTACAGTATGCGACTATTGGTCTGAGAGCCCCATGTGAGACTGGGGATTGTTTCCAACCTGATTATCTTTTATCTACCCCAGCGCTTAGTACAGCAGTGCTTGGCAGATAATAAGCACTTAACAAAAACCACAACTACTATTATGCATTTTCACGTACTTTGCTCATCAAGCCAAGTTTTCAAATCGACATATTTTTAATATTTGCATTTTTATGGTTTTTAATTTACTTTGGTTGTATAGTATTGTATCATTAGTTTCACAACTTGGCAAAAAGGGTGATTTATAAGTCATAGGAAAACTCCAAAGTCACTTAAGTCACTTTATATACCAAGTATCTCTGGCAATCCCATTAACTTGCTGCTCAGGACTCAAGACCTCACAGCTGTCGGCGTGTTTTTTTTTTTTTTTTTAACCTACCTGATTTTGTCCTCTTTGCCAGGGATAGGGAGTTGTGTATGGAAAGTTAGCAATTTAAAGTGAAAGTTTTGAATGGGCAGCTACTTTCCCAGGGTGGTTCTTTTTCCTCACTTAGAGTGGCCTTCTCGGAATCAAGACCATGTCCTATTTATCGAGAGCAGCAGGACGGCAAACTGACCCCTCCCCAAAACTTTAGTTTTTTTTCCCCCAGTTTGCCAGTCTGAGAATTGTGGTAATCTCTACACTCGAGTGATTACTTCTCTCCTCCCTCCCCTACTCTGTCCCAATTAATCAGTAGTACTTATCGACACTATTATATACAAATCACTCCCCTAAATCCTTGCTTTTAGGCCTTGCTGGTTACCATTTAGAATACCTTGGAAATATAGTGGAAGGAGCCAGGGAGATGTAACCCTCCATAATTTTGGCTGTTTTGGTGGAAGACGAATCATTTTAATTTTTGTTAGTTTTCTTAAAGCAAATCTCTTCTTTTCAGGTGCTGATATTGATGCATTGTGTGTTGCTCCAAGACACGTTGACCGAAGTGACTTTTTCACCTCATTCTATGAAAAATTGAAACTTCAGGAAGAAGTAAAGGACCTACGGGTAGGTAAACATGGTGAAGGAAGCTATTGGTCTTGAGGAATTTTATTAACGTAATGATGAGTTGCATCGTAGTGCCCGCTGAGTTATTATGGATAAGAGGACTGGCTGACTACTGGCTGAGAAGCAGCTTGGCTCAGAGGAAAGAGTCTGGGCTTGGGAGTCAGAGGTCATGAGTTCGAATCCCGGCTCTGCCATTTGTCAGCTGTGTGACTATGTGGGCAAGTCACTTCACTTCTCTGGGCCTCAGTTACAGTTACCTCATCTGTAAATTGGGGATGAAGATGGTGACCCTCCCGTGGGACAACCTGATTACCCTGTATCTACCCAGCGTTAGAACAGTGCTCCTGCACATAGTAATGCGCTTAACAAATACCAACGTTATTATTATTATTATTACTCGGTTGACTTTGTTGGTCAAGTTGTAATGAAAACACTGGACATTCTAACTGTAGTGAAACTATTTAAACCACAGTTGAGCTTGGTTATATTGCTGTGTAGTTGGAAGGAAAAAACCCTAAGGTTAGCACCTTAACATTAACAACACACGAGCATGCCATTGTAGTATAATCTTAGACTTTTAGGAAACATTGAAATTAATGATTACCAATTTTTCAGCGGTGGAAGAGGCATTGTACCTGTTATCAAACTGTGTTTTGATGGAATAGAGGTAAGAAGCAGTTTGACTTCCTTTTCAGTTTTTGTGTGGGGTCTTGGGAATTTCACTGTTTGGGTGGAATCTAAGAGAACCCAGAAATGGATCAATCCTAACACATGCCATATGTCCACTGTGTAGAAAAAGCAAGCTTAGGTGGCAGTGGGGATCTGCCAGGCCTTTGGGTGGGAGACGAAGAGAATTTGATTTGCAACCTGTGTGGTTGAGTTTTTTTTCCATTGGTGGACATAGGTAAGAAAGAGAGGGTGTCCCCGTGTGGTTGGCGCCTCTAAGACGGCTATTTGGGAGAGCAGTTACATCATCATCGTCCCCATCGTCATATGCTGTTCATATAAACCGAGTTCCTTTCCCCCCAGATTCTACAGTACCGCGTGTTGAAGCAGTTGGTTTGCCAAGGAGCTGTGGATGGGAATATTTTCCCAAGCTATGTGAAAATGATTGTCTTTGTTCACCAGTGCCCATTCTTACGGAATATAAGCATTTTAAAGCGACCTTGGAAGTGATTAAGTACCCTTGTGCTATATTCCTGGGTGCCTTCCGATTGCTAAAACAGAAACTGGGGAGGAGCGGGAAGGCAGTACCACCATCTTCGGTAGAGTGGAAGGAAAGCCAATTTTTGACTTGAAGGAAAAGATAGTTCTATTTAGAACTGCATCTTTTCGACTCATTAAAGTTTCAGCCTAAGTAGGATCGCTTAATATGGGCTAATGGGCAGGAAAATTAATTCTTTAATTTGGCCTGGAGTGTTGATTAAGTGGCTGCTGCTTTTGTCTTGAAATACTTACCTTCTTCTTCCCTTAAGGAGATGTGCTCAGGAGAAGAAGAGCAGCTAACAGCTCAGAAGTAAGCTTAGCTCTGCTCCAAAGAGAGAGTAAGGGAGGAGTCAGAGGATGTTTCCTCCCCAGTGTTTCCCCAGCATTCCCTGGAAACGGAATAGGGTAGTGATTTGGAGAAGTTATTTTGGAAGATTCCTTCTGTTTTTGCTCTCCTTCCCATTTTACGCGAATGGCCCTGCTGTCAAGGTAGCAAACACCAGAAATCTGAGATCATTTCAGTATATTCCTGAATCTGCCAATACCTGCAATAGAGTTGGTGCTCTGTTCACATTTTCAGATTTTGATCTGACAGCTTTTTTTTAAAAAAAAAAATAAAGCAAAGGCACTCTTAAAAGGGGGAATCAGAATTCACAGTTTCCAAAATAACCAACACATCTGTTCTGTGCCCCATTAGTAATTGAAGTTATAGACACACTTTTCCTATGGCTAAGGGGGAGAAGGGAAATTCAGTCCTTTCCTTTGAAGGGGAAAGGGAGGGCATTGTTTAAGAGTTGTGTGCACAAGAAGATCAAAACAGAATTTTAAGATTATAAAAAAAAAAAAATGGGGCAGAACCTGCCTTCTTGGCAACCCTGAAAGTATAGGAGTGAATATGTCCTGATACTATGAATCAATGTGAAATAAGATTTGACTTAATTTCACCTTTTGTTCAATGTTTCTGAATATCAGAAGGGAGAGTACTATATTAATAAAATGTAAAAATACTCCCTCAGTTAATAGAAAAAATGTAAAATAATTTAAAAACATTTCAGAGACCTCAAACTCTTGGTTATAGGTGTAAAATTGTTAGATATTCTCAAGTTTAACATGGATGAGGGAAATGTTGCTGCATATGAATAAAATGAAGACTATATGACCATTTAACCTGTCTGTTATATTGCACATTCTATTTTCTCCGAGATTGTTGAACAATCTGTATCTAACTGAGGTTTTTCTAAAAGTCTGACAGGGTCGCGGTTCAAGCTGGGATCCAATTTTTCTATGCAAACAGTTTTTTCCAGAGAATGCCTTTTAAGAGAATTGTTTAATTTGACAGATGTGGAATATTAAGTTTTGTTTCTGTTTTAGATTGATATTTTGTTTGCAAGATTAGCACTGCAAACTATTCCTGAAGATTTGGACCTCCGAGATGACAGTCTTCTTAAAAATTTAGATATTAGATGCATAAGAAGTCTTAATGGTATGTTCAAACTTTGATTTTATGTAATGTTCCTCAGATGTCAAATATCATTAGGATTAACAAGTTAATAGCTGGATTAAAAAAATTAAACAAAAATACAACCAGTTCATATATTGATCAGATAAAATGGTTGGGGATCTTTAGTGAGAGACCACTGGTTTATCTGACAAGGCTTTCAGTGCTGTGGTCCAATCAGTGATGAGTTTTCTTTGTCCTTGATTTTTTTTTGTGACACACTTTCAAGAGATTTTATTTTTTATAAGTCAAGGTGCCGATTTTAATAGGCGGAGGTGTAGTCATTGTATTGGTTTTGGCTAGAGGGAACCTGCATTGGGCTTTGAAGAATTGTTTCGCACGGTCTACTTGGCTTTATTTAGACGTACTTACCTCCCTAATCAAGTTTCTTCTGTAGACTCACAGGCAGGCCACGCGAAGGATAGTCCTAAAGCTTTGAGGTCAGACACATAAGTTTCCTTAGGTACATTAAGTGCAGTTAGTAGTTTTCGGTTGAGGTGTGTTTTCGACTCCCAAGTAGTGATAGTTTGTCAGTTTTAACCATGTATCCCGGCAGTGTTTTGTTTAACGTTATTATAGTAAAAATGGTCGAAAGACCACGACTCCTTTCTTTGAGGTAGAGAAGGACTTTGGGTAATCTAACGTCAGTTCTTTCTGTTGATCAGGTTGCAGGGTAACTGATGAAATTCTACATCTAGTACCAAACATTGACAACTTCAGGTTAACACTGAGAGCTATCAAACTGTGGGCCAAACGTGAGTTCAGAATTCGTTAGTGTTTACTGAGGTGTGTGTGCTACGATGTCTACTAACGTGTTCTCTCTGCTTTTCCTCCCAATCAACAGGCCACAACATCTATTCCAATATACTAGGTTTCCTCGGTGGTGTTTCCTGGGCTATGTTAGTAGCAAGAACTTGCCAGCTTTATCCAAATGCAATAGCATCAACTCTTGTACATAAATTTTTCTTGGTATTTTCTAAATGGTATGTGTTTATAGATTATATTAAAATAAAATTGATTGTAGACACTGAAGTTTAGTCTTATTTCTATGACATTTCTCCAGATGGGTGCAGATTAAGATGGTAGCTTAACTATGTAGTCGCTTGAGGCCTGTCTTGGGAAGCCAAAATGTTGCGCGTATGATAACAGATAAACTGAAGCCGCTTCTCTTATCAAGGGTTGCAAGGCAGATCCAGTGGTTGCAGTCCTTTTCAAATCTGAAATAAAAGTCAAATTCTTTTTGGATCCAAGTGTCTGGTGTAATCCTAAAAATGCTAGTTCGGGACATGAGTTTTCATATTGGAGAGTGAGCTTCCGCAATCCTCATCCCCTATATGTACACAGAACCCCTAAAACCTTAATTCATTTGTCAACTTTTTGAAGATGTGATGTGTCTAAGGAGCATCCAAAAAGAACACATGCATATGTGATAAAAACTAATTTAAATAAAATGATGACATGGGGCAGTGTGTGGATCTTGGACTTGCTAACCCTGAGTGCTATCGAAAATTTTCTATATCTGAAAATTGTTCACGTTTCATAGCTTTTTTTTTTTTATGGGTGGGGTGTGAATTTTTAATTTTCGTAGCACTTTGTGGGGGGAGAGAGAACTAGCCATTCCCATTTGTCCAATTGGAGGATTTTTTTGGTTGGAGGGAAGGGATTTTTGAGGGTTTTTTTGTTGGTTTTTGGTTTTTTTTTTGGTTCCCATTTGCTACCTATGTGCTCCAGTTAGTTTTAAAACCTGTATCCAACAGTAGCCAAGAGTAGTGCTTAGTCTGGGAGATGTTACTTCTCAGTGCCATAGCCACAATGGGCAAGTTTTTTTCTTTTAGATTGCCCTTGGATGGAGCTAGCATGAAGACAGCATTCTCTGTTATCTACCAAGGAAATTTCTTCTGGTCATTGTTGAGTTGATCTGAAGAGCATTTCTGAGATATTTGCAGTAGAGCTCCCTCAACTGTACTACCTGTCTTTGTCAGCCCTTTTAAGAAACACACAAATTCCATGGTGGAATGTCTGAAACTTGTCAATCTGCGTAACGATAGCTTAGAGAGATATCATCGGCTTTAGATTAGAAAAGAGGAATGAGTCTTTCAGTTAGCTATGACAAGGGCAGAATGAAAAAGGATCACATTCACAAATACTGTTTGTTTTTACAAAAAGAGATGGTAATGTCCACAGTCTTATCAAGTGCTACAATCTTTTTAAACAGGGAATGGCCAAATCCAGTGCTATTGAAACAGCCCGAAGAATGCAATCTTAATTTGCCTGTATGGGACCCAAGGGTTAGTGTATTATTTTTTCCCCTATAAATTCACTCTATACAGTAACAAGTAAAAAAGAACTGCTACCAGAGAGTCTCATCTTTCAGGGTATGACTGGAGATGTGTTGATAATTGCTTCAGCAGTTAAATTTTCCTCTTGATGCAACTATACCAGTCCTTTATTATATAGGTCGTAATTACTGTGCACCCTGTTTGCTACTCTTTAACTATCAAATTCATGCTAATTATTTTTAGCTATTCTATAGCATCTATTATTACAAAGCAAATTATGCAAACTACCGTGTACTTTAAATACTGTATGGTCTTTTCCACTTAAAATGAAATAAAAGCCTACTAAAAATTCCCTGTACATCTTATTTTATGTAAGTACTTTTGTTAAAACAAAAAATTAGTTATTGTTTTGCAAAAGTTTTTTCTACAGTGATGAACACTTGATGAATAAGTATCATTTTCAGGCAGTATCACTAACCGGCACATTGTTATTGCAAATGTTGGTTTTTGGTTTTTTTTATATTTCTTAAATTCCATTAACATGTTTTTATGATTGAGCCGGAGTAGTTTCATTTTTCTCAGTAGTCTAACCCACACTTACAGAAGTTAGTTTTATTGTGTGCTTTCCCCATGTCTTTTTAACATGAAAGAAGAATGAAGCTCATAATCTCTCAATGCAAATGATGAAATTCCTTTCTGGAATTATGAAAATGGATGGTTGAATCCAAATTCATTTCTCCTATCTCAGGAAAAGCTTTCTCAGAATTTTGGCTAATTCCTGCATACATTTAAAGGCTTTATACATCAGAAAGAGAAATAAATTTAATATTTTAGGCCCAATATTGAAATAATATTGGCAGTCTAACTCTTGTGCCTTTTCTGGCCTACCCTGTTGAATTTAAGTGATAATCTTAGGTCACCCCACTTCCTATTAAATATCTACTTGTGTATATAGAACGATGTTTTCCAACGCTCAGACTCTTCCTACTCTAATATTATTTTTGTAAAAGCTACATAAACATAGTACTTCTCAATGCAGGAGTCCGTCTGCCTTTGCCGTAGATGTAAGAGTGAAGAGAGAATGGCTCATTCCTAGTAACGTTTCAAAGGTAGATGGGCCGGAATCCATTTCCTTAAAGTTTTTATGGCATCCGTGTCTATCCAGGTATACTCTGAATTAGTGCTAATTTTTATTTGCTCAAAGCCTGTCTCCCATACCAGTTTCCTGGTTATTGAGTCACCGTTCAATTGTGGCTTCAATTTAAGTGAAATCTTGACACCGTGCCTCATTCTCTTAGATGACTAGTCAAGCACCCCTTCCTTTCACTGCAGATTACCTCATAACGTAGATTTGCTCTCTGATTCTGAACATTTCTTCACAATTAAGGCTTTTTCTGAGGTAGGTTTTTTCAACTCCAGATGTGAATAAAATTTATTTTTGTACAGTTTAACAAGGGGATTGAAGTCCAACTTTCTGTTGCCTATGTACTTGAAGAAACTGATTGGCTGTTGTTATATGTAGGTAAACCCCAGTGATAGGTACCATCTTATGCCTATAATTACACCAGCATACCCACAGCAGAACTCTACCTACAATGTGTCCGTTTCTACACGGATGGTCATGGTTGAGGAGTTTAAGCAAGGTAAGTGTTTATTTTTATGCTTTTTTCTCTTGTACCAAAGGCTTAAGATATGACTTCCCAAATTAATCCAGTAGTGTCCTCCTGCAGAAAGGAACAATCTTCTGAACTGTATAAACTTGAATGTCAGTCATTTGTAGAATTCCTTATTCTTCAGTTTTCATTTTTCAAGTGCAGTGCTTCCTTTTAGAATAAGCTTCTAGGAAATCCATACTTGAACTTACTATTTGAAATTAGTGTAAAAATTTGACTCGAAAATCTTTTTGGCGATGAACTCATTGGTTTAAAATATTGTGGTGTGTTGCCATATGAGATTAAAAGTGAATTACTAATTTTTTTGAAGATCTCACCGCCAGATAAAGGTGAAATGAAATGTCCAGCCCCCAGGGAAATGTGGCATTTTTCAACATAGCTTATTAGGACTTAGCTTCAGATATTTTGTTTTCATGAAAGATACTTCCTCTCTTTAAAGTCCCCAGCCTAGCAGCTCTAATGCTGAAATCTAGGATGGCGCACACTAAATAGTTGACTACTATCGAACAAAGCAACACAGTAAATATCCAGTATTTTTCATTTTGTGAATATTTTAATAGACAAAGTCTAAATACCCCTTTAAGGACTCAAAGCATAAGGAGACTGGAACCAATCAGAAGCAAAATCTTCTCCCATGGTACTCTCCCAAGCATTTAGTTACATTGCTCTGCACGTAGTAAACGCTAATAAGTACCGTTGAATGTATCAACTGCACCATCAATTTCATTGCATCCTAGAGCAAGGATGTCCGTGTACAGTAGTACTTCCTTTGTAGCAGTTCAGAATATTACTCTTAACCACTGTTTGATTCACATTTTTTTTTTTTTAAAAAAAAAGCAACTCGAAACATTTGAATTTGGTAGTCCTCTTCTATGCATATTTCTTCAATAGTGAGCCATCTCAATCCTGCCATTTGCATTTTACAATTAAGAAATATTCTTATTTTTGCCTCTTGCACCTTTGTTGCCTTCAGGGTTATTCTTGTTTAGATTGTTTATCCCCCGAATGAAAGTGATGCAAAAACATTTTAATATGTCTTTATAATTTAGGTCTTGCTATCACAGATGAAATTTTGCTGAGTAAGGCAGAGTGGTCCAAACTATTTGAAGCTCCAAACTTCTTTCAGAAGTACAAGTATGTATTTTATGGCATGGTAGACCTGTTTTGTTTCCGTAATAATGATAGTTTTGTGGAAGTTTATGACTTTTTGCCAGGAAAATGTTTGAGCGTTTCTAATAGAAATTAGTTTTTGAGACCCTGCATTTCCTTGATTTCTAAGGGTGAAAAGCTGAAAAGTACGAGGTCTTTTTCATCAGCAAAATCAAGGTTTTTCTCTGAACTTTTCTCTTTAAAAGATGTAGAGTTTAGTACTTAATGGAAAAGCTTGAATTCTCATCATTCGGTAGTACTGAGAGAGTACAATAGGGTCAGGAGTCGTCCCTGGCCTCAGAGAGCTTTCTGTCTAGGACCTCATTCCATCCTGAGAGAAGCTACTGTCCTGACCCAAACTGGAGGGTCTTTAAGGGTCTGTGTAGTTATTACATTATTTACATATTTTAGGTCAAATAGGTGTTTGTGTATTATGAACTTGCCTGGAAAAATTACCCAAAATTCCATCTGGGAAAGAGATTCAGCTTTTAACGGTAGAATTATAAGCCTATATTTATACTTCCATACTTGAGTTACATGCACAACTGATTTTTTTCAGTGGACTACATGTTTTATACTCTAGAACCTTTTTTCCCTAACTCTGAAAGAAGACCAATTCCTGCCAATTTTCTAAAAGTAGTCTTCCCCTAGAAACATAGATGACACGTTTATTAGAGTTGTTAATAAAATATCACCTTATGTTTATAGGTAAGAAAACTATTTAAATGTCTCATTTTGCTGAAAATTGTAATTCATAATAAATTTTATTTTTTTTAAATACCTGGACTGCACTTTCTTTGCCCTGGGCTGAAATTTGCCAAAGACCCACCATTTACTTTTTTTTTCTTATCATCATTTAAAGGTTTATTGACCATCTGATCTTGTGTTGGGTTGTGTGATGTAATAATCTAAGCAAGATTGCAATATGCTATTCCCCAATTAAAAAAAAAGAATGATGACCATCATAATGTCTCTGTGTTTTGTTTCTGTACCTCTTGCATGGAAAAAAAAAAAAACATTAATTAGAGCAGCTTCAAGTTTTTATTTTAAGAAATTGCTTTTGGAAACTTGAGTTGTCTGGGAAAAGTATCAGTAGTTTTCATTATTAGTAGCACTGCCCTTCTATTAAATTGTCTGACCACGTTTTTGTCTACTTGGCAAACAAAATTTTTCTCATGATTTTACTTCAATGAAACTGATGTTAAAAGAACATTGAGCCAAAGATTAAACAAATGTGCTGATGTTTATAATACCCGAGTCAGTCAGCAAGGGTAGCTTTTAACCAAAATCTATAATTTATTGGCTAAGGTTTTCTATAAAAAATATAAAAGTTGGCAATGTATACTAATATTAAATTTTTAAAGATTGAGAGGTACATATTTAAAATATGACAGAGAGCCCTGTCTTGAGCATATCTTTCACTTCACCCTTTTCTGAAGTTGATATTTTGTCCTTAAGGGAATTATTTATTTTATATAAAAAATAGGTTAAAGACTTTTATAGAGGTACAAACTAAGGTTTTTTTTTAAAAAAAAAACAAAACAAAAAACTCCAGGTGAATCACAACCATCACTTAAATTGATTTTGATTGGCTTTCTTCAGATGAACTGATGACATTTTTTCCATTTGTCAAAAGTATCTTTGAAGAAAGACTAAGAAGAATTTGCACTAAAATTTGCTAAAATCCCTCTAATCAGACTATGCTTTTTAATGTTGTGTAGTTAAATAAGAAATTCCTCAGAATGTGAAATGGAAAATGTGACAAATGCTTAAAATGCCATCATAACTAGATTCTTGTAATCCTGAAAATCAGCAAAATAATTATGCTGCAGTTTTGTTCCTGTAATGTCAATTTATGCCCATGTTTTAACATGCAAATGAGACCAGTGAACTCTAGTAGAGAATTAAAATCAGTAAAAACAGCAGTTGTTTTACAAATTACCTTGGTGTAATCAAGATTTCTGCAGACCTTTTTAACTTTGGGGGCCATTTATTTCACGGGTTTTAGGTTTTATTTGAAATCAGCCTTCCACAAAATTTAGCCCTACGTTCAGGGCTAAAATTGTCAATGAAAAAGAATATTAAACTTGATCATCTTCCAGTTTGTCAAAATTAGGTAGTGAAAATTGCATTCTAATAACAAGTGTTACCCCCTGTAAATTTGTTTGGAATTTTTGAAGAATGCTACTTACCACATCAGCTTTTACTATTCAGTAGTTTCAAACACTTTCAGAGTACTTACATTTGATGGGAAACATGCAGAAAATAGCAGTGGTGTTGGAAAAACAGGGCTGCTGTCTTCCATTATTTTAGGAACAGGTTGGGAGATAACACTTGTATTTGGGGCATTTCTAAACTCCTTCAAATCATCAATCAGTCGTACTTATTGAGAGTTTACTATGTGCAGAGCACTGTACTAAGCACTTGAGAGGGTACGATACAAAATAATTAGCCGATATGTCCCTTGCCCATAACAAGATTACGTGTATCTTGAAGTCCAGATTACGTGTGGTATAACAATGTTACCCTTAGGTTTTTAAAGAAAACGACTTAAGTGAAGATGTCGCAGATTTAATTTTATATCAGTGTAATTGAGTACTCAGCTCTTGCAAATTTTTATGGCGTTCATAAATATGTAAACACACCAACTCTTGGGAGAATTAAGCTGGTGAAGAGAAGTACATATTTTCCCTCCAACTAACTTATAGCTGACACAACTTTGTCACAACTGTGATAAACTTCATTAAAGTTAAACTTAAAAACAGAAGCTCTTGAATTCATTTGGAAAACATTAAGTGAATAATTTGGAGCTGAATTCCTATATGGAAAGACGTGATAACAAGTAATGAAATGATGGACTATAATTGAGTTACTGAGATTTTTGTGTTGATCCTTGAGAAGAAGGAAAAGGTGGCGAAGATGAGACAAGTTGACTTGAGACGAAGGAGAAAACCCAAATAATATTTTACCTTGTTAAATTTTTCTTGTGTAAATACTTTAGATAACAAATATGTAATTTTTTCATTTCCATTTGTGTATTTTAGGCATTATCTAGAGAATACATTGTAGGACTTCTTAACTATACCCCAATTTTTTGAGGTTAATGTTTTGTAGATTCTGAATCTTAATTCAATTGAACATCACTGACTTAATGATATTCATTACTAATGTTACATATTGAATTTTCAATTGAGACATATATCAATTATGGCCCCGGGTCTAAAAGGCAGTGCTAACTTTGATGCCTCAGCTTATAAAATGCATGCTTGGTAAACTTTGAATTGCAACAGATGTTCTTAAACATTTTCCAACTCTATATTTAATAAGCATCATTTAGGCTGTTTCCTGGGATCAGTTTCAGTAGAAGTAACCAGCTGAAAGAGGGATTTGACAAGATATGATTTCTTTACACTCTGTTAACTCTGGGTCAGAAAATTAGTTTGATTAAAAAAAAAATCTCTAAGCTTATTTTCTTTGAGATGTCTGGTGTTTTGAATTAAACCAAGACATAGCTGATAAAGTAAATGCTAATCGTTATTGTTTCTGGAAGGTTATGTCTTATCCTTTCTCCTAATAAAGCCAACAGCACTCTTGACTAGAATGAGAATTGTTTACTTTTTGCAAGGGATTCTTTAATGTAGGCCTGGTTATCTTTTTCTTGGCCTATGTCAAGGTGTTCTTCAGACTCCTCAGGAGCTTAGCCCACATGTAATGTGAGTGAGTGATTTTTTTGGAAGTCTTTGCATAAGCTGAATCATGTCAACTAGTGACACTTCGTAAACAAGCAAATATTGGCTTTTTATCAATGGAATGAATAGTTGGTGGTTCTTTTCACTGTTTTAAGACACATTAATGCCGTTGGTTTCATGGTGGTATGTCTGTAGTGTGGTTTGCAACATCTTAAGGTTGCTTTTTAACTAGCTTGGATCCTAAAGAACGATGCTAAGCTAAATAAAATTCTCTCAGATATCTTCAAATATTTTGATTGCGCTAAATGGTTTCCGTCCCCCTAACCAACTCAGAATGGCAGAGTTAGATGGTAGAATTAATTGAAACTCAACTAAGCTATCCAGTGCTCAAGAAAGAACTGTTGTTCCTTTTTGTTTCAGATAATGGTAGAAAATAATTCAAGGTGCTATTAAAGAATTTAGTGTCCATTGCTGTTGTCCTTAATTGGAGTACTAGTTTTTTTAGCTTACGTCCTCTCTCTGTTCTTATTTAAAACTAAGAAATGCTTTAAATTCTGTGGGGCCAAGCAAAGTTGACACATTTGATCTGTTTCAATGTGGAAAATCAATCAGTAGTTTTTGACTGCCTACTGTGTACTGAGCACTGTGCTAAGTGTTTGGGAGAGTACAAGAGAATACGTAGATATTCGATCTCTGCCCTCAAGGAGTTCCCAGTTGAGCAGGAGAGACAGACACTAAAATGACTGTTTTTGAAAGATGGCAAATCAGAATCAGGTCATTGGCATAAATGGATCATAATTAACATTTTTTTTTTTGAAAGAACAGTGTCTGGAGAAGGGGTCGAACTGCCAAAAGTTTGCAGCCTCTTCCTTTGTTTTGTAAGGTGGAAATTGTTCTTAGGTGGAAACGTTTCTATTAAACTTGACCTAGGAAAGGTAGGTGTTTAAATGTTCGTGGAATTGCTCGTTGTTAGAATACAAATAAAATTCAGTCTGTAGCCAAGTGAAAATGTTTGGCCAGGTCAACTTAGCTACCACCTGTTAGAGATATTTCCCTCTGAATTCATTGATGAACCGTGTGTTTTTGCAAGTAGTTAAACCAACTCTGCAGTTGCTCCAGACTATCATTCACAGTGGGATCGACATCTGGAACCTTTCCCACTTAATTGTCATCCGTACTAGTGTGTATAACTCAGTGGTGAGACTAGAAATTTATGGTCTAGTGTGTCAACACACTATTTCTATGTAGATGTACCTGGTTGTGTATGTGTTGTGTGTGGTGTTTTTGGTGTGTTTGTGTTTTTGGTTTTTTTTTTTTTTAACATTATTTGAATTATGCCATTTATTTGTGGGCTACTAAGACATTACACTTCAATGTTAATTGGCTTGTGTTGATCTTAAGATTATTTGCCTATAATAGTTGCTTTTCATTGGCTCAAAAATGGAAGTAGGCTTTTAGTCACGACATGAACTCTGTTTTTCTATTGGCTGTTTTATTGTGATGAAAGCAAGAAAAGTGACATTCTACTAAATGTAGATCTTCATTTTTCTGCTTTGGGGATTAAAACTAATGTGTGCCTAAACCTCTTTTCATCGATTCCGAAGTTTCAAATATAGCATCCTTCAAAGCGATATGGTCCCTAGATGTAAATACAAAATTCATTTTGTGCTGCAGTTTAAATCGTTTAAGTTTAGTCGAGGCAGTAGATCAGGCTTTACTCCTTATTTTTTATTTTGCCTGAGCAGCTCTGAGTGTGCAAAAATGGAATTTTCCATCTTTATTATCTCAGTGTGCAGAGTCTTCATGGGAGTTAGTGTCTTAAATGAAAATCTGTTTATGTTAATATACAAATATCTTTCAGAAATATTTAAACCGTTTCCTGTAGTTTGAAGCCTTGTGCAATATTTAGCTATTGTAGTCCTAATACAGTCTGTGTAGAGTGAGATTTTTTTCACTGTGCTATAACTCAGTGGTACCTGTACTAGAAATCTGTTATATTTATCACAGTACTTTGAAAAGCCAATGCCTAACATGTAAATCAAATAAATAGCATGTTATCTTTATCTTCAAAGGCATTATATTGTACTTCTAGCAAGTGCACCAACCGAAAAACAGCGACTGGAATGGTGAGTATAAAACTACTGGGGGTGAGCGGGGGGTGGGGGAAGAAACACCTATAATCAAAACAAAATAAAGTGATCACCAGCTTGGAAGGCATTCCCTTGAGTTTATTTGCAATTCCTATTGGATAAGAAACTAAAATGAGAGTCCCGGTATCGATATTTTGTTTCACGAAAATCCAGAAGGCAGGAAATTCTCCAACGTACCCCTTGTTCTAATCAGTTGTTTGTATAGTTTAGTTTGGGGTTGTTTTTTTTTTTAATAACATGACCTCCTTGTTCACATAAAGTGGGAACACCAATTGGTGACATTTCAGATGGCTGCTTGTTGCCTTGTGGCTTTTACAAGAACTTTTAAAAGAATACTTAGTGATAATCCCCAGATGCCTTCTTTGGGTTTTACCACTTTTGGTAGTTTCAGTTTTATGCAACATTAATACTTGTTGAAGGTATTTTTCACTGCTAATGTTTTGCAAGGGCTGTTTGGTAAAGACATTAAGAACAGTCCTCTTGCAATAAATTGTGTAAGATTATTCGAGATTATATAGTCAGTCTGGTGATTAACCTTAAGTGTGTGATGCTCTTTCCATTTCTGGTTTAACTTTGATTCTTCTATTCATCATTGTGTGCATTTTTTTTTTGATGCATAGTAATGTAAAATATTTAGTAATATTAAGTGACATTTGTTCAGGGTGGGCTTGGTGGAATCAAAAATTCGTATTCTGGTGGGAAGCTTGGAGAAGAACGAATTTATTACACTGGCTCATGTGAATCCTCAGTCGTTCCCGGCACCCAAGGAAAATCCTGACAAGTAAGACTTTTTCCCCCCCTCCTCAACTTTCCTGTTAAATAAGGAGTGACATTGTTTTAAATTGCGGTTTAAAGATTGGCACCCATCAACCAATTCCTAAGTGACACTTTCCTTAACTTCAAATCCTTTTTCATTCTTGCATAAAAAAATTTAACTCCTGAAAATCAAAACCAGAACTTGCTTAAGCAGACACTTCTGTGGAAATAGAATGTAATGGGGTATCATTTGGCTGTTAGCAGTTTGAACACTTAGCTGAGTTTTATCCCAACACACATCCTCCTCTCAGTTCCTCCTTGTGCTAGAGCTGTTCAAATGTCTACTGTTATGAGAGTAAAAGAATAAATTCGGAAAAAATTAGGCAGCAGGTCCAGATTAAGCTGCATTAATAAAACTGCAGGATAGAAGCTACTCGATCGTAGCTGTATTCGTTCTTTTTTGGGGGGTGGGACTGCCTGAAAGTGCAAAAAGCTAATGTAATGGCCTTCAGAGCCTCAGGAGGTTTGCATGAAGAAAGATGCGATGAAAGAAAGTTTGAAGTAAAATGCAGCGGTGAAGGCTTTGTAGGTTATATGGTTTAGTAGTTTCAGTAATAGTATTTTTCGAATGTGCACTGGGTGCGGTACATTGCAATAATGATAATAACTAATAGTACTTCAGTTGCTACTATGGGCCGAGTACTGTACTAGAAACAAGTTAATCAGCTCAAATGCAGTCCCTGTCCCATAAATGGTGGTCCCTGTCCCAAAGGGGGCTTAGCGTCTAAGTGGAGGGAGATCAGACATTGGCTCCCCATTTTATAGATGAGAAAACTGAAGCACAGAGAGGTGAGTCGTCCAAGACAGCAGGCAAGTGGCAGAGTCAGGATTGGAACCCAGGCTCCCGTGACATTCAGGCCTGTGACCTTTCCACTAGTCCATGCAGCTTCCGTACTATTGTCATTCTATTTTCTTGTATCAGTTCAGTCAGTTTCCCAGCACTTTTATCATTACTTTTTTTTGGCATTTAGAACCCCCCCCCCCCCACACCCGTAATAAATAACAATTATCTTTCTTTGCAGGGAAGAATTTCGAACAATGTGGGTGATTGGACTTGTGTTTAAGAAAACAGAAAATTCTGAAAATCTGAGTGTTGACCTCACCTATGATATTCAGTCTTTTACTGATACAGGTATTTGCTTACTTAGAAAAATTAATTTCAAGATATGTGTATTTGCTTATCATGGCTTTTATGCCATGATCAGTAGTGTTACCACTTGCTAGTACTAAACCAAAGTAGAATTGAAGTAGGTAATAAGGATAGACCGGTGGGATAACTTGAAATGTTTTGTGAAGAGTCGTTTTTTGATCACTTTTTAAATCAGATTAATTGGAAATCACCTAGCACAGGGTTAGTAAAAACCCAGAAACTCACTTGCCCGAGATGCAGTGTTTTCACTTGGAATCCCAGAATCCCACTCCTTTGTCCAGCTACTTTCAGGACTGTAGCTCAAGTCCTGACTAAATCACCATTTTGCCACCCTTGACCATTTGAAAACTGCCCGTCCCAAATTTGAGGATGAGGGGCGATGGGGACCCTTATCGTTGAAGTCCTGGAGGCAGGGCTGGACCTGATGAGACACTGCCAGGAAGGGTCCCGGGGAAGGGAAGGCTTCTTGGACACTTAGTCCAGCGAGTGTGTCTCCCGTTATTCCTTCTGTTTACCTAAGAGCAAAAGAAGAGAGGGGCTGCGTCTGTCTTTGCCACTGAAGCTGAGCCTTTGCTTTTCCCCTGCGTCTAATACGGGATTGCAGATGGCAACCTACACCCACATTACTACTAATTTAGGTTCATTGTGGGCAAGGATCGTGTCTGCTGACTACTGCATTGTACTCTCCCAAGCACGTAGTACAGTGCTTTGTACATAGTAAGCTCTCAGTAAATACGACTGACTGCTTTTTGTGGGGTAAGCACTGGGTTAGGATTGAGATAATCAGAACACAGTCCCTGTCCCCCACAGGTGCTCACAGTACATGCTTGAAAGTATAAAAATGGTTTGGCGCACCATACTGCTCAGTCAAACCCACATTAGAAGCCCCAGCCTATTACTGTGCTGTGAATGTAATGTCGGGACCTACCTCTGAATCCTCAGAAACCGTGACATCAGCCTCTGTGCTCAGTTAACTGAATTTCAAGCATTTCTACCCTCCTTCCTCCTCATGCTGTAGAAAAGTTATCTGATTTCAGATCTGGGTAGGATGGTCCGGACCACCATGGTTTTGGTTTCGTTGTCAGTGGATTGGGGAGGAAGCTATGGGGTGGGGGTTAACAGTGGCTTCAGAGACAGCGAAGATGCCTCCCATAATATGCACTGAAGCAGACCTCCAAGAGGCTCGTTATACCCCATGGCAAAACAAAGCGTGGGGGGTCATAGAAGTTCCTCTTCAATGAAATGGGTCACAGTTTGAACCCCCACACTTTTAGAACTTGGACCTGACCCCATATTTTCAGCCTGTTGTCAGTTGCTTCTCCTGTTCGTGGTTTCCATGGATCAAGAGGATTGACGAAAAGTTCACTTTGATGCAGTCAGGCAAGCTGTCCATCAGATGAGGAGAGTGTGGGCCACCGGCCACCCTAGACAGCAGCTGGCATTTGAAGTTCCTGGACCAGTCAGGAAACAATCCAAGAGAACACAACACAGCTAAACTTTTTTGTTTAGTGTCATTCAGCCTTAGTTTGGAACCTTTTAGGCCGAATTGGAATAAAAGTGCAAGAATTCACATTGTAATCGTATTGGGAAACTTTCTTGTTTTGTTAACGTCAGGGACTGTCCTGTTGGCTTTCAGCTATTCCACCCACAGATGATTCTTCAGGGCCTGAGGCAAAATTTATTTTCCACAGTAGTTGGGGATTCTCCATTATTTCTCTAACTTTCATTCGCCCCACACTCACCTTAAGAAGACGTAAAATTTCTTCTTAACAACTAGTGAATGTATCAGTAGCCTTCCCTAAGCCTGTTGCAAGATCTCTGAGGAAGCCCCTGAGATGCTTTGGGAAGTACTTCTCTCTGCTCCCCTTTGGGTGAAAGAACACAGGAAGTCTGCATTTCAAACTGCAGAAGCATGATCCTTAATGTTTTACTGCCTCCTTGGAAGACATTCAGACTCAAAACTTGAAATATTTTGAGTTTCATGTTTACAGAGTCACATGGTCAAAATTGTTTAAATTGCATTTAAGGGGTTGGGTCGTTATTGGTACTAGAGCCAAATGTTTTTCAAGTTGGGGTGATGTTTCATGGCTTCCATCCCTGAATAAGTTTTCATGGCTAGGTGGAGCGTTCTGGGAGTGATGTGTCCATGGACTCTCTCTGCTTCGGAGACGACTTGTCAGCATAAAACAAGACGGGCGTGAGGCTGGAATAGGGCCACTGTTGTAAACTGTGAAGATTATATGTGCTCTAAACTTTTGTCTTAAAGTAGTTCAAGATAAAACCTGGACTATGAGCCGAAATTTCTTGTCACCGGCATATAACATTTAAACTTTGTGATTATGTATCAGTGTCATTATATTGTACTCTCCCAAGCACTTAGTACAGTAGCCCGCACATACTAAGTGCTCAATAAATACATTGCACAGTGGTAAACCATGTGGACTGCTACCTGAAGGAAACTGGTTTATCACAAGGAGTAGTTTTCTTCTAATTGCATGATACCTGTAGAAATTCATGAGAATTAAAATAGCTTCCTCTCAAATATGTGAAGGAAGACTCTTTGGAGTGTGAATTTAAAGCAGTCAAAAATTAATTTTGGTATATTATTCTATTTAAAAGGCTGTATGTTTGAAACCCTCAAAACAATATTTCCAGGGGGGCAGCAACTACAAAAAGTGCCATTAAGGCTTGTCCTGATGATTATTCATTCAGTGTATTTATTGAGCACTTACTGTGCAGAGCAGTGTATTAAGTACTTGAGAGAGTACAACACAGTATAACAGACAGATCACCTGCCCACAATGATCTTGCAGTCTTGAAGAGACTACATAGAAACTTTAAGCAGTGTATAGGAAAATAATATACTATGCTTCTCTGCCTTCAAAATTAAATATCCTCTGCAGGAGTGAGATGTATGTAACTTTTTATTCTTCAATCTGCTAGTTATGAGTACGAAGAACTTAGACTCCTCTGGTGCCCATTTAAATTTTTTAATGTTCTTTCATAATGAGGTCAAAGACCTAAACTATTTGACCGAAGCACCCAATTTGGTTTATGTGGTGCATTTAATATCTCTTTAGATGAGTGATTTTTTTTTTATCCTATTAGTTTTATCATGTCCTGAGAGCATGGGTATGGTCAAAAGGACCTGAGTTCTAATTCCACTCCACCACTTGTCTTCTGTATGACCTCGGGCAAGTCATTTAACTCCTCTTTGCCTCAGTTCCCTCATATGTAGAATGGGTATTAAGACTATGCGGAGCAGGACCTTGTATCTATCTCAGAGTTTAGAATAGTGCCGGGAACATAGTACATAACAAATACCATTTTTAAAAAAACACTGAAAACAGGCCATTTAGAAGTAAATTTTGATTCTGTCCTCAAGTAGGAAGGTAGAGAGAGAAAGGTAGCATTATCCCCATCAGTAGATGAGAAAAGTGAGGCACAGAGAGGTTAGGTAAATTGCTTCATGTCACACAGAAGGGCAGTGGTACAACCTAAAACCCAGGTTTCTGACTCCCGGACTCATGGTCTTTCCCCACTGGACTATTAAAATAGCTTCCCCGGCAAATGCAGGTTTCTACTGGCATTTGTCTTTGTAGAAATGCGCTAATGAAAATTATTCTAGCATATATATCATATGGGGAACAGTTCTTTCTACCAGATACTTCATAATGGTTTGAAAGCACTCAGAGATTGCAATAACTAAGTCAATGGCCGAGGACATACAATGGAATTATTAATAGAAGTATCTCATCTCTTCGACTCCAAATTCTCAAATGAAGAAAACTAGATGATTTACTATATCTTGTGTTTTCCTGTTACATCTCATGATTCAAAATTATGTATCGAGCACTTTCCTTGTCCTTTTACCAGGAAAGATGATTTCACATTAGGTAAGGTGGTTCCATTTATAACTTGTCAGAGGGAATAATATCTATCAATCAGTGGAAGGGTAGGTGCTCTTTAAAATAGAGCCGGCTTCCTCCAGGATGAGTAACTGCTTTTATACAATCGTTTTCAAAACGCCTTAACATTCTTCTAATTGTTTAGTTTATAGGCAAGCAATAAACAGCAAGATGTTTGA
This sequence comes from Ornithorhynchus anatinus, assembly GCF_004115215.2. Taxonomy (NCBI): domain Eukaryota; kingdom Metazoa; phylum Chordata; class Mammalia; order Monotremata; family Ornithorhynchidae; genus Ornithorhynchus; species Ornithorhynchus anatinus. Next base: position 56,611,740 of record NC_041728.1, read on the forward strand.
GATGGATATGAAAATCGCTGCAATGCATGTAAAAAGAAAGCAACTTCATCAGCTGCTCCCTAATCACGTGCTTCAGAAAAAGAAAAAGGTAAACTTAGAATCACTAACGTAATCCCCAGATTCTGCGTTCAATGCATCTGCACCCCCAAACCCCTGGACTCAAAAAAAGAACAATTGGCATTAGAACCACAGGTTGGGTAGACTTTCTTAACCTAATTCAGGGCAGTAATTGGACCATCGAAAAATATTTCTCTGCTGTTAGGTGTGTCTCATGCACTTGCTTCCAAATATTGCCGTTGCTCTGTCCGTTGAAATTCTCTGCATGTCTTCTGTCCAGGGACCCCTCCAGTTTGAAGTGTCTGCTTCCTTCTTTACCTTAAAGCAGTCATTTCAGAGAAACAATTGACCAGGCTGTTTTCTTGGTCACCTGGATCTTGAATACCTTTAAAAAACTGCTCATACTTTAGTGTATTTATTATTAAAGTGATGCTTGAATTCATATTCCAGAATCCTAGTGTCAAAAATATTTAACCCTAATACATTCCTTTTTACCAATTTTAGTTTTTACCAGTAAATTTGTCTTAGGAAATAAAGATACAAAATTTAATTTCCAGAGTATTTGATTCAGACTCTTGAAAAACGCCCCATCTAATTTTGACCTTTTTTTTTAAGAGTATACAAAGATATTTTAATTCGAGTCTCACTTCTTGCATTTGTCCTTTTATCACGGCATGATTGGGAGGTACGAGTTGACACGTGATTTGTTTTTGTCAGAATCTAATGAACTTGAGTAGATTTGCAGAAAATGGAGCATTTCCAGTGGAGGTCTGCGTGCTCCATTGTGATGCTATAACGGCATCAATTATTTTAGTTATTTTTGTTGAGATTCACCTTGGGTCTTGCCTGGAGACATAACTTTAGTTTTTAGTCCCGTATGACAACATAGTCTCCTTGGCAATGGTAAACGGCAAAGACGCTCAGCGTTTCTTGCCGTGTTCCATATTGAGGCCCTTAATCAGTATCACGTAACTTGACATTGCACACGTGTCAGCTAGAATAGCTTTGCCGTGCCCCTCGTTTCATATTTTTAAAATAGTGTATGTATTATTTCATTTAGAAAACCTTTCATTTACCAATTGTATTTTACATGTTTTACCTCAGCCTCTCCAAAACACCTGTCATTTGAATATTTAGAATTTGGTCTATTTATTCAGAAGTGCCTACTCTTGTTGTCCAGGGAATATCTTGATATACAGATTTATGTCTGTAATATGCTAAAGGTTGTCAGGAAGTGGAATCACCTAAGAAATTAGCCCATTAAATTTGCTCGATCCTAGTTCAAGATTGTTTTATTATTTACTCATACGGGACCCCACACCTGGAATAATCGGGCCACAGATATTGGTAATAGAGCCACTGGTTGAAAAAAATTTGTGTCAAAATATCAGTGTCGTATTTGAGTGCTTACTACGTGCACAACGCTGTATTCAGCACTTGGACGAGTACAAAATAAGAGTTGATAGACTAGACACGATTGAAAATGGCATTTTTAAATTTACTTTGAAACTTTTGGAAGAAGTGAATCACAAAAATGAGGAAATTCAGGATAAAACTCACTACTACATTTCTTAAAGGATCAATAGGGCATTAGGACTTGGTGGTTTCAGATTTTATTTTAGGGTACCTAATTTTCTATGTAGTTTCACTGTAGATTTTTTTTTTTGACCAATTTATTTTGCCCCCCATGACTTTATTTTGGAATCTGTTGTGTGGTTTAAATAAAGATTTAGCGTACACTGAATTTGATTACTCTTCAAGTACAGAAAGCCCCTTGTAGAAGTTTAACTTCTTGGCAAGGCACTTCTTTTTTTTTTTTTTTACCTTCACCAACTTAGTGGCCAACATTGATTAATGTAAATGAATCAAACACTTCATTGACTCTTAATTGATGCTGGGAGCGCCTCAGGAAAGAAAGATGCTGATATGTGATTGTCTCATTGGTTGCAGCATTCGATGGAAGGGGTCAGATTAACCGCTCTGAATGACAGCAGCCTAGACTTATCTATGGACAGTGATAACAGCATGTCTGTGCCTTCTCCTACCAGTGCTATGAAGACCAGTCCATTGAACAGTTCGGGCAGCTCTCAGGGGTAAGAAAAATGTTTATGTTTAACTGGGGATCCTCAATTACACTGCATATATCTTCTTTGATGTACAAGTCCAGATTTTTAATACTTAAATTTTTCATTCTCTGACTTTAATGCAATGTTTCCAACTTTTGAGAAACTACCATCAACTTGTTTTTCAGAAAAGAAAACACGCCCACCTATCATTATTCAAGAGTCTGTTAGAACGCAAGTTTTCCAGGTCTCTGCTTTTGTGTGTTACTCTGAACCACACACCATTTGTGGATTATAAAGTGTACAGTCAGAATTTGTGGGTCGCGGTGCCTAGTGAAAAGAACAGTGGGATGGGAGTCAGGAGACCCGGGTTCTAGTTCTACCTCTGACTTTCTGTGACATTGGGCAAGTCGCTTAACCTCTCGCTCTCAGTTTCCCATATGTAAAATGGGGGTAACTTTGATCTGATATCTTGGTATCTACCCAGCATTCAACACACCTTCAGCATTTGGAAAATGTTGTTCTTATAATGGGAATCAAATAATTCTTCCCTTAAGACTCCTTAAGAGAATCTTTTTACCTCCAGGATATTGAACTCTTGGTAGGCATTGTGAGCACATAGCCCCTAAGCCTAGGAGATCAGTGACTTTTTTCCCAGGCATCAAAATGTATTAAAGCTTAAACATTATGGTGACTTCCAAAGTGTCATTTATTCTAGAAACAGGTTTAATTTGGAAAATACAGCTCTATTTTATTTCCTCCTTTATCCATTTTAGAGAGAAGAAAGTAGATTTGGTGGTGTTTTTAGAGAGAATGCTGGAGCAATGTCTAGTAGAACAAACTAGGTTCCAGGGAGATTGTCCGATTTATCCCAGCGTTTAGCAGAGTGCTTGGCATGTAGTAAGCACTTAAATATTCTTCTTCTTATTCCCTGCCAGTGACCTTGGGCATGCCACCTCTCAGTCTTTCCAAATGTCAGATTGAAAAATTTGTCCAAGCCCCAATCTGTCTGATATTGTGAAGATAAAATTAAGACAAAGGACTTTGACATCTTAAGGCCTATAAAAATCTGTTGTACAAATATATTCACTTCAAAATATCACCCTCCACTGTATGAGAAATATAAATTACCATTAAAGCAGCTGACATGAATTCATGTCTGGTCAATTCTTTGCTTTATGTGGTTGGATTAAATGCTAGAAAGAAATCTCACAACACACTTCGTGTCTAGTGTGATGCAGGATTGAGGTATTAGTGTTGTAAGAGGTTTTTGCTAACATGAGATTTTTCAGGAACGGAATCCTTATGTTCTAGAACGATGTGCTAAAAAGATGCTAGTGGGGTTTCTAGGCCCTTAAACTTTGGAGTATTTTGAAGGGTTATATTGTAGCAATTGGAGTTGGAATGCCATATTGGCCTGGCTAGAAACAAAAGTGTCTGTGCTAAGGCTGCCTAAACTGCTTGCGTCAGATGGACGGTCAACTGGCAGGGAGTCTCACGGTGTAAAATAATTTTCATGTGTACTAACTGTTGCCATCTATATTGCTTCCCATTTAGCAGAAACAGTCCTGCTCCAGCTGTAACAGCAGCATCCGTGACCAACATCCCGGCTTCTGAAGTTTCTGTGCCACAAATAAATTCCATTGAAAGCTCAGGGGGTAAGGAAATTAAGACTGCTGCATTGTATAATATCACACAGTGGTGGTTCGAAAAATATGTAGATATAGCCTTTTTTTGGGTGACAGTATGGTCACCTCAAGTCATTTGGCTTCCAAACAGAGTTACTAAATCATTGTCTTCCTGTTGCATGAAAGGATTTATTGACATTTCTGAAGTTGACTTGTCATCAAAATTGATGAGTCACTCTGCATTTAATTCCTGTTCTAGGTTCTTCAAGTGAAAGCATTCCTCAAACTGCCACACAGCCAGCCATTTCTCCACCACCAAAGCCTACGGTCTCCAGAGTTGTTTCCTCAACACGTCTGGTAAACCAACCACCTAGACCTTCAGGAAACACAGCAACAAAAATACCTAGTCCGATTGTAGGAGTCAAGAGGACATCCTCTCCTAATAAAGAAGAGAGCCCCAAGAAAACCAAAACAGAAGAGGTATTTTGTTTTTAACCATAAAACTGTGTCATTCTCAAAATGGGGATTCAGTGCCTCTTCTCCCTCCTAATTAGACTGAGAGTCCTGTGTGGGAACTGATGATCTTGTGTCTACCCCAATGCTTAGTAGAGTGCTTGGTACATAGTAAGCACTTAAGTACCATTATTATTATCATTACTCTTCTTATTACTGATTGTGAAGGGATTTACCTGGCCTCCTAGTTTCGTTAATGTGAACCTGTCCGGTTTCGTTAGCTTGGATTGTTCTTGTCTTAGCTTAAAAGCCAAATCACTCACTGAGTTTTTACCTACGGCCAACTATGTAAGTTTTTGATGCCTTAGAGAACTGCCTAAATGCATCGTAATCTGGTAACCATGATATTTTGAAAAGGAGCCCAAATTACTTCGTCCACCATTTGGGGGTAATTTAGGTGATGAAGTCAAAAGAAAAGCGCTAAAAAACTAAAAATTTTAGAAGTTGCTGTGGTAAATACCCCAGTGCTATAAAAATCACCGTACAGGGTCAGCATCACTGATAGGGAATCACTTAGAATGGTGAAGGTGGAAATCATTTTCTTCAATATTTTATCTACTGTAATGTCCAGCTAGCTGGTGGTCTCGGCCTCTTTTGATGCTTTTTTTTCCCACCCAATGGAATTGCTCGACTCCATTGCTTGAACTTCATTAAATATATTGGCCTCTTCATTGTCCTGCATAAATTGTTCCATTTCTTAGTGCCATTGATAAAATTGCATGTTTTAAAATTTTTATCAATTTTTTGTTTCATTATTTTTGGAGTCCCAACTTTGTTTTGATCAGAGTTAGGATCTGGTCCTGTTCTCAGCCAGCATATAACCCAATTTTTAACAAACTGTCTTTATACAATGGATCTATAACCTTTAAAGCTTCATAAATGTGGGTAAAAATTGTTATTAAATATTCCAGCCATTTACAAATGATTACAATCTATTCAGGCTTTGAAAAGTTGTCTTTGAAGGATTAAATTTGACTGTTTTTTAACAGGATGAAACAAGTGAAGATGCAAACTGTCTTGAGTTGAGTGAACAAGATAAGACGGAAACTAAGGTATTCATTTTTAATCTAATTTTGAACTCAAAGCTGGGTTTGGAGAGCCTGCCTCCAGGCCTTCCAAAAGCTTGTGTGGAGACCTGTCTAAATTAGTGAGCAGTCTTGCTAAACATTCCACAAGCTTTTTGGGCCCTCCTAGAGAAATATTAGTATCTTGGTCCATAGTGCCATTGATCGTTAGCACTGGACTGCAGCTGCAGAAAAATACTTCTTTCCGTGGCCTTTTGTAGTTAGAACAGATTTTAGTATTCAGTTTGAAATACTAAAATCATTACCTTTTTCTGCTTACTGTCTCGCAGTGCTTGTGATGATAGTATATTGGGAGTTGTAGAATTTTTAAGTCTTTTATAGAACCTTAAGCCTTACCTCTGTTTTGCCTTCTCTAATAAATGACATGCTTTGCTCTTTCTTTCTCTCTCTGTCTCTCACACACACACACGTGAGCGCGTGTGCATCGCTTGTAATTAGCTGAATATAAAATATCATTTCTGTTCCATTTTGCAGTGTGCTATCACCAATTTTTACTAAAGCCGTTTTTCTACTGGCTTGAATTCTAACAGGTTGGACCCTACGGAGAGTCAATAAAAATACCTGAATTTATCATCAGCGATTTTGCTGAGTGACAAAAGGAAACATGCTATACCTTTGGTTTTCAGTTTTTCTTTCTACACAGAGTCAGACTTGGAGATGATTTGGAGATACACAGTTTGACCTTGGATATTAGTTGTCTTGGGCTACATTTTCCTCTGCTTGCTCCTGAGCTTTTTGCTGATGGTTAATAAGGAGCAAAGTTGGGACAGTGGGAGTTTCCCTCTCTCTCTCTCTCTCTTTTTCTCTCTCACTCTCTCTCCCTCCCTCCCTCCCATCCCCAAACCTCCTCCAATTTGTTGTTCATAGTGATATATTTAGAGAAAAAGCACTATTTTCTTTACGCCCCATTTGATTTCCAAGCTCTGCATACATAGAACTCTGTAGGCACACCCACTGATATAGTTCTGACATGATTGTGCACTGACATAAAATTTTGGGCAAGTTGGCCTGCCCGTTCTCCCCATTTGGGGCCAGCCTTGATTGGGAATAAGAGATGGTGTGCGTGCGGTAAACCCAGGTTTACGTAAGAGGAATTAAGCTCCAGACTCAGGGTTCAGAAAAACAGCCTGAGTTTTCATAGGTATAACTGGGTTCATTTTACACTGACTCATTCTGCTAGGGAGTTTGCAGTCTATTAAAAGGCAATGAAAAGTGAGGTAGAGCTAAATACGTTTTAAAAGTCTGTCAACAGGAAGCCCTGGACAGCTATTTATTTAATGATATATTATGTAGCTGTGCATGACTCATAGTATCTGTTACCTTATATACTTTGTGTTTTTTATTAAGCCATGACTTTCTTCTCGTAGTCTAACAAGCTTCTCTCTCTTCTCTTCCCCTCCCCAATTTGTCTCACAGGAACAACTTGACACAGAAACAAGTACAACACAATCAGAAACTGTTCAGACAGCAGCTCCTCTGCTGGCTTCTCAGGTACTAAGAGCAAAGCACACAGAATTTTATAGAAAAATGTATTCCTACTATGAACATTACTGGGTGCTAAGGGGCTGAGGAAATGAGTGTAAATGAAAGAATGCCTTGGGTGGAAGTCAGCTTGCACTGAAATTGTTTGGTGTACTTAGGGAATATTTTTTAAAAAATCAGGGCACATGATCTGGCTAAATCTTTTATGAAACCTTAAGAAGCTGTCTCATGCTTATTAATATCTACTTGATAGTGCATTAATATATTTAAAATATCACAGCTTGGATTTTGCTTATCTATGAATTTGTAGTGATCTGATGGGATTATCATTGAGAGACTATTTTGGGATGTTATAAACAAGCCATTTTCAGAGGAAGATTTTGAAAGTTTATTATTTCTTTTGCCACCTTTGTTGCTGACCAGCATCTTTTTTAGTTCTTCTTTAGCCCCAAATCTCCAGGGATGGATTCTGTACAACTTCCTCCAGTTGTTTTGTTCCAGTGATTTATCACTCTGTCAAGAGCTGTGTTCTCATCTCCAACTAAACTCTCTTCTGCTTCAGTTTAACACCATTTTCCCCGTGTTCATTCCTCTATGGAAATGGCGTATAACTCATCAAAAAGTTGTTTATTTGAGTCTCCTCACAAAAATCCTTCATATACTTGGTCACCCCATAACCCTCTCTGTTGTTCTTTAGGTGAAGCAATCCTAACTTTTTTAACCTTTCATCATGAAATCTGTTTTCCAACTCCTAATCATTTTTGTAACACTTCTCTGGACCCCCTTCAGGCTCTCTATATCCTTTAATATGGTGACCAACAGTAGCTAGATTATTCCCTAATAATGCAGAGGAATTTCAAAAAAAAAATCCAACCTTCCCAGTGGAAGAAGTGTTCACTCATATATTATTATGTCCCAGTAAATAGCATGTTGATATTTTCTCACTTATTTAAAATGACATTTAGGTCGCTACTTCTTTAAGTTGTGTCGAAAATGATCCCCAGGTCTCTTTCCACTGTATTTCTACTTAACCTGCTTTCTTTTGTATTCTGCCATTAAGTGTACTCTCTTGCTTTTCCTAATGAATTTCATCCTGTTGTATTTGTAGGTCCAGTTTTCTAGTGACACTTGGAATTTTATTGTCTTGCAACTCCATCCACTTTATTACCATCAACTTTTAAAAATCCCTTTAATTTAGAAGAGAGAACACGATACTCTAAGGTCCTGCCTAGACTCTCAAAACCATCAGTTTCTTTTTTTGAAAAGAGGCTTTTTTTTTTGGTTTAAGCCTGTACACCTGTGAAATTAAACCTTGTAAACTAACTTTTATTCCGCATAGCCGATGGAATCTGGTAAGGAGAGTGGTTTCAATCAATATGGTAGCAAACATAAATTGTGTGGTCTTGCTAGTGTTCAGTCTCTTTCTCGAGTTTCTTTTGAGAATGTTAGGTTCTATTTTACTTCCCTCCAGTCCCTTAGGCTCTCCAGAGTGCTTTAAGAATTGAAATATCACTTTTGAGGAGAGGTAAAACAAGAGATAGTTTAGAGTATTGCCTAAATGAGAATCTCTCTTCAGATTTGCTTGAGGAAAGCCTCTCGTGTGATTGACGTGCTTTTTTATTGTATAACAACATGCTCTGAGGGTAAAGTCCTCTATTCTTAAGCACTTAGGTGTTCCACTTGAGCACTAATAGACATCTCATTATACTCTACTAGTTCCCCTATTTAAAATTTATTCTACTGCCGGCTTCCCCCTGTAGACTGCAGACTCCTTTTGGGCAGGGAATCATGTCTACCAACTCTACTTGTATTGTCCTAAGTACCCTACATAGAGCACGGGCCTGGGAATCAGAGGACCAGGGATCTAATCCCGGCTCTGCTACTTGTCTGCTGTGTGACCTTCGACAAGGTGCCTCGGTTCTTGGTGCCTCGGTTACCTCATCTGTAGTATGGGGTTTAATATTGTGACAACCATGTGGGACATGGACTATGTCCAACCTGATTAGCTTGTATCTTGCCCAGCGCTTAGTGCAGTGCCTGGTACATAGTAAGCAATTGACAAATACCATCTTTAAAAAAAAAAAAAAAAGGCACTCAAATTCCAATGATTGGTGAGAAAACTATCTCGATAATCCAGAAAACATTCCCTTCATTTGTACTTCTGTTCCGTTAGCGGCTCTCGTTGGGTGGTCTTGAAACAAAATATTACTGTGAATATGCATGTATTGCTGGAACATGATTCTGAGTGTAAATGCAGGGTGGTTCAAGATTGCAAAAGATTTTTGTTCAGGATTGAAGAGATAGTTACGTGTAAAATCTTCATTACTGCTCAGTAATTTGGAATGCAAATGTGATTTACGTAATTGCAGTGAAGGCCTAGTCTGTGTTAAAATTGTTCTTTTCCTGTACTCCCACACGGGGGTGCTCATAGCAAGTAGTTTAAAGCAATTAAAGTTGTAGCAATTAAATAGCCAAGAGAAAAAAAAATGATTATAATTGACTCTCTAATTATTTGGTTGATTTTTATACCGCTTTCAGCCACATATTACCAGATTGTTCCATTCTCAGTGTTAAGAAATCTACATACTGAATACCCTTTTGTCTTATTTATCTTCTCCAATCTCGCTGTTTTCTTCTCAGAAAACATCCAGTACAGACCTTTCAGATATCCCTGCTCTCCCTGCAAATCCTATTCCTGTTATCAAGAATTCAATAAAACTGAGATTGAACCGGTAAAAACCAACCTCAGGGGTCCATAAACAATATCTGCCAACTCAACCTGTGGTCTTCTAATGCTCAAAAGGAGAATGGAGGGTGCAAGACTAGAATATGACTGAAAACGGATTTGGATTTATTTTGTGAACCTCCCTTACTGGGCTAATCAGCACTTGATCGGAAGGCCAGGTTAGTATGTGAAGCCAGGAGTACTATTATTAATGTGTTAGCAACAGTTGCATTAACTATTTCAAAGGATTACTGCCTTTTAAAAAAAAATAAAATTTAAAAAAACCCACCTCAAGCTATATTTGTATCCATATTTGACATCTGGATTGGATTTATGTTTGCTGCATTGTTTGAAAAATTTGCAATACAAACTGGCATAAAAATTCCTTATACTGATGATGCACTTTTATGTATTTTTTTATTAGGAAGTAGGACTAATTTTAGATCTTCAGCTTGATGGATTTTTATTTTCCTCAAGAGTTTCTTCAATGTTAGTTGCAAATTGGATAGCATTGTACAATGGATGGCCCATTGTACCACCCAAGACAGAGGATGGGGTACATCTAGTTCAGTCCCTACAAAGTGGCCATCACCCCTTAAATTGAATTGTCAAGTCTTAGGGAATGTGACATGTTGACAGAATAAATTGGAAGTATTTGGTTTTGATGGGACATGATTTCAAGAAATGGTGTGTAACGTTTTATTTATAGGGTTCTTTTATAGTGCATACGAATCAGCGAGTAAACAGCAAATATACATTTGTTTTGAGCTCTTGAAGCTCCTCCATCTTCCTCTCTTGCCTTCGGTCTTTTCCCGTGACAAAAAAAGTTTACGCGTTAAATTTTTGCGGCCTCGTAGGCACAAAGTATGACCGATGTCACCAAACCTGAACGCCAGGATTTTCTCAAGTCATGATGCGAAACAAACGGTCCTGTGGCACCTGGCACAAAACGCTACGTTTTCGATCTGGTGGCTGCCACGTAGGGTGAGGAAGTGATGCTGGAGAAGCATAATTTCTCTGGCAGTGGCCATTGGATCACTAAAATATGAAAAGTTTTCTACACTCCACAGAAGTCCCATCTGTAGTAAAGGAAACAGTGCAAGTTTTAAACAGGCAAGAACTATTTTCTCCAAGGATTTTAAACTAATTTTTATTTTTAGATGGCTCACCAAAACTTGTCAGCAAATTTTACATAAGAAAACATACTTTTAAGACATTTCTAGCAAGCACTTGACATCAGCTCTCTTTACTCCTTTTTTGTTTTTGTTCTATGGTCCTATCGAAGATTAGAAACTCGTTTCATTAAAGGAATGACAAAATCCCTCCTAAATCAGCAAGGGAACATCAGATGAGGGATACCAGATGTAGATAACAAACTTAAACTTCCTTACTTACTATTTACTTAGTCTTGAAAAAACTTCCCAGATTTTCCGATTAGCATGTTTTATGACTCTTCTCCCGTTGTGCTCCATCTTATTACATGTGCATTCTTCATGTTAAACTGAAATTACTTACACTCTTCCCCTGTCCTTCTAAATTAATTTTCCAAAGTTGGAGTGTAGTTTTTTTTTTTCCCCTTAGGCTATGCAGTAATTGAGGCTTTTTTTGGCCATTTCTTTAAGATGTCTAGTAGACAATATTTCTATTTCCCTTATCCCATGCCTTGTGCAGCCACCTTGGCACCCTGCTTCCTCTTCTTCCTCCCCTCCCATTCTTTCCCATTCCCCCCAGAAAAGATGATTATACTAACAGTTGAAGTGTACAAGGTGTCTGTGTATTTTGTGTAGCTATGGAGTTTAGATTGAAATTGCCAGGCACAAATTTAGTCTTGTCATTTTGTTTACACATTGGGGAAAAAAAAAATTTCAGTTTATTTAACGTTTCATGTAACTGCACCCAAGTTTTGCCAAGCTGGAAACTTGGATTTTTTTTTTCTGTGTAGTGACTTTTTAATTCTAGTTTTCATAACCTGGAGATCAGACTGTTGCTTTCGCATGATGTATGTAGTGTCTCATGACTGGAGTTTGCTTTGTTTTATAGTATCTGTACTCCTTGTATTTTTCAAGAGCTATTTTGTAAACAGATGATGTATTTCTCCATTGAAAACACAATAAAAAACAGCACAATCCCAAAGTTGTCTGATTTTTTTTGTTGTTGTTGTTTTGACGAGGCTGAATTAGTGTGAAATTTTCAGTTGACTGTTTCAATTGTTATTACTAGTTCAGGCTATAGTACTTCATGCAAGCATTGTACAGAACAGTTCATTTTACCTCCGTCAGATTTACTTTTTTAATACTAACACGGACATAGGCTTCGTTGGTGTTACCAGCAACACTCACTTAATGTTGCTTCCGGTGGGTCTTTTTTTAAATCTGCCTTGAGATGTCGGCTATTGAATTAAGCTTCACATGTGTGATGGGCTGAGTTTCTTTTAAATGAGCAAGCTGAGCTTTACCGTGCCGGGTGGCTAGTGCCGTCCGTTCTTAAAATTCCGGCGTCTACTCATTCAATAGCATTTACTGAGCGCTTACTATGTGCAGAGCACTGTACTAAGCGCTTGGAACGAACAAGTCGGCAACAGATAGAGACGGTCCCTGCCGTTTGACGGGCTTACGGTCTAATCGGGGGAGACGGACAGACGAGAACAATGGCAATGAATAGAGTCAAGGGGAAGAACATCTCGTAAAAATCTACTCCTCGTCAAGGCGGCAGAACTGGGAATTGGGGCTGGAAAATCGGATTTCCCCCAATTTTGCCCAGTGGGGGAGCGTTGAGGTAATCCTCAGCATCAGCAGGTGGCGCTGTGACTTTATTTTTATTTTCCCAACGATTTCACGAAGCGGCAACTGAGGCGCAGCGCAGAGTTCGGCATCGTTTATTCCATCTTGGACACTTGGGGGAAAGGGGGTGCTTTGCCACTCAGTGCTTTTTTCTTATTCATTTAAGACTTGAAAAGATTCCACCATACGCAAACTTAAATCTTAGGATGCCCTGCGTGGGGTCTGAGTTTCACTGGTGGGATGGGAAGGGTTTAGGAAGAGAGGAGGAAAACAAGATCCTTCTGTATTTCTTCTCTGTGCCATTCAGGTGACTCTGAAATTAATCAGTGAGTGGGCAAGCACTCTCTTAAAATTTCAGGAGTCAAAATGAGGAATTAAATTCGAAGCTGGCGGTTGTTGCCCTCTGTGGCTAAAGGTCATCTTTTGTAGACACTTCAGTGTGATCTCACAGTATCAGACATTTCCAAATGACCATTTGTGGTGATTTTTGCGGTGAAACTTGGGAATGATGTGCCTCTTCTACCCAGGAGACACAGAGAACACTGAATTCATTCAGTCGTATTTATTGAGCGCTTACTGTGTGAAGAACACTGTACTAAGCGCTTGGAATGTACAGTGTTGAGCTAGTGTAATACCACACTTGGCATTTCAGTAATCAGCTGTGGAATTTCGCTTTTTAAAAGCCAGTGTCAAAGCACGTCAAAGGACGGGGACTGTATCTGTTACCGGTTTGTACATTCCAAGTGCTTAGTACAGTGTTCTTCACACAGTAAGCGCTCAATAAATGCGATTGAATGAATGAATTCATTCGGTCATATTTGTTGAGTGCTTACGGGGTGCAAAGCATTTTACGGACCACCTGGGAGGGTACAGTGTAAGAACCAGCAGACACATTCCCTGCCCACAATGAGCTCATATTCTTGAATTAGTAGAAAGTAAATAAACAGTTGCATGTTATTTCCACCAGAGTATGTCCTGGACCGTAGTTTTACATCATTTCTAATTAGAAGTTCTTGATGTTATCTCTGCCTCCAATGTTTAGAGTTCTGTGTAGCATTAATTCTTGCTGCACTCAGGGTAGCAGTAAATGATCATCCTCTCCAAAGTAGTCATTGTTCTACAAGTTTGTATATTTAGTGATTTATCCTTTCATATGGTAAGTCCTGAAAAGCTGAGCTGTTAGAGCTCTTAAAAGCTGCATTTAAACAAAAAAGGTTTATTTAAAAAACACTCCTACTTTTCATAAAATGCATTAAGAAGACTATTTGCATATATTTGTACTTATTTTAATCCTAATAAAAATTAACAGTGTAAGGAAAATCAGATGCTTGTTAGCTTGAATTGTAAATGTTGTTTTGCATTTCTTTCAAGCTGATTTTTTCCCTCCTTTCATCTCCTTTCCCCCCACCCCCCACAACCTTTTTCCTACATGGTTAGTCTCAAGGGACAAACCACAAAGTACTATTTCAAATTGGGTCTGAATTTGGCAACTGGTATACTAAATTCATTCAATGATCGTGACCTTCAATAATTTTGAAACCCACAGTCTTTTGAAAAATAGCAGTTTTGTTGTTACCCGGTTCAAAATGTGCCCTAGGCCGTAATGCACAATTTATATCGGGCCACAAAGAACATACTTGGTTGAAAATTATGCTTTGATAATTCATGTTGTTAAAGAATGGAGATTTAGCACTACTGAATCTGCGCCTCTATCTTGGAAGCAACTGCTTCATTGGAGAAGGAATTTTATATGCTGCCGAAGTAATTTCGACTTGTGTCTCTCTTCCTCGGAGACCTGCTTTTGTCTTAACATTCTAGCAACATCCCCGCAGCTGAGGAAACTATACAAATATGTAAAAGTGATGGAATTTAAAGCACTCTTCTCCCTGTCTCCTCCCAATCCAACTTTCTTTTGAAGGGATGGGATTGAGGGGACATTTGGTTCACATTTCAAAGACCTACATCTCAAGCGGTAGGACACCCTAGTAATTATGAAAATTTTGGCTTTATCCTTTAAGATCTTTTCAGCACAGGAACGCAAACTAGTGTTAGGCATCTGCAATCCATGTCTTTAAAGTCTACCAACTACCACGTGCATTTGAAAGACTGATTTTAAACATCTGCTACTGTCACTGTCCAAGCTTTCTCTCCCCCTCCCCCCACCCCCCCCCAAAAAAAAAGAAAACTCCACTTGCAATTTGCATGTTGGAAGTGAGTCAGATTTTCAAAAAATTAAAGCTCTGCTATTCTGCTTTTAGGATATCTGAATTCTAATGAGGCAAGAGGATATTTCATGTGTATAAATGCAGAATGAATCTACAAAGACGATTCTTCAAATATTTTCACAGTTCAATTTCAGCATTTTATACTTGTCATCAAGACAGTGCCTCTACACATTTTATGTACTTGATCTTGGTATAAGAAAAAAGCTGAAGGTCTTTTTTGTATTCTGTAATATCCTCTTTGCTACAAAAGGTTGCTTTTTGAAGTCCTTACTCCACCAGTAAACTTGTTTTTAAGTGAAGTCACTTGTTACTGAGCTCTAAGGGAGAGCAGAATAAAAAAAGTCAAACATTGTATTAAATCCTGAGTTTTCTTTGAACTGCATTTTTTGATCTTTGCCACATTCCACTACCCAGTGTATTGTATCGTTAACATCAGATGCTGGTCTCATTCTTGATGCCTAGTATGGTATTATTCTATGTCTTCTGAAAAGGGTACTTTTCCCCCTTCCTCATAATTTGTGTGTTCAACAAGTAGCCAGCCTCAATGTGTATTTTTTTTTCCCAAAATGTGAACAGTTTGGAAGTACTTGGTTTAAAAGAAAAAAAGAAAAACCTTTCCGTTCTGATTCGTGGATTTGAGTTCATTGGAGAAAATTACTTCAATATTCTCTGTACGCTCCCTTAGTAATAACATGCAGTCCTAAGGCATTTAAAACATATAAGGTACTCTTTTGCATAAAAATGGTGAATTATTAACACCGAATGGTATATTAGATCATGTATCCCTCCCTAATATGACTTCTAAGATTGAGCTGCAAAATGAAACCGATCGTAGGAGCTTCTGGAGGGTAGGTTCAAGAGCAGCCTTTAAAATTGATTTTTCCGTATCCCCCAAATGGGTGGGGATTTCAGAGTACTCTCAAATGAAGGCCCCAGGCATGAGGAAAATGGATAGTTATTTTAATACAATTACTTAAAGTCCTTCAACTTTTTAGTCATTTCTTATGGCTTCTGAGGCTTTTCCTGGCACAACACCCTCCTTACAAACTTTCACACTGTATGGTGCCTGGTGCTATGCGATTTCCAGAAATCTGGCAGCAGAGTTGGGCCTTGTTTGCGTGTTCTGTCTGCAGTGGAGCTGTTAATAAAGAGATTGATGATAAAGTTGTCGAAAAGAGACAGTTGGACAGGGCTGCTCCCCATGAGTGACAGAGGGCATGATCTGCCTTCACAGCCAAGAAAGCCGCCCCTAGCAAAGTACCGACATTGTCTGGTCACCGTGCCAAGACTGGTAGAGCTTTCCTACCCTATTAGGCTACTCCGATGCAAATGTTTCCTTTTAACTTAGGCTCGCTTCGCACTCCCATTTTTATCAAATTTGGGATCTACGAGGCAAATAAATCTACGATTAGGGCACGTGCCTACAGCCCGCCGGGAAAAAATAGCGGCCTCCTTTCGGGGAACGGTGGGGGAGGACGACGAGGAAGAGATGCTCTCATTTTTTATCTTCAAAGAGTTCGATTTGATAAGTCAAGCTACGTTCATAATATTTGATCTGTTTCAGTTGGGTTTTTTTAATAGAAAAACCGAACATTTGTTTCCTTGAAATCTGCCACTCTAAAGCGATTCAAATCTGTAGAGGCTGGGAATGGGTGAATGATAGCTGTCAGAGACCCGATGGTCGCGTGAGCCTCTCAGCCATCGCGGACAACATGACGCTTTCGGTTTGTCCTTCTGCCTGTTAGGTTTCCTGTGCAATTCTGTTATCTGGCCCGATTCAAAGTGCAGTCTCTAAAATAAAAAAAAAAAATCACCATTATCGTCTGAATCTTCCAATTTCCGAGGCGTACGTATTTTGCCCTGATTTAAAAGAGAACTTGCGAATATGTTATTGCCAGAGAGTGTTTTAAAGAAAATCAATTCCCCTCAAAATAACCAGCTGGGGCGTGCGTGCGCGTGTGTGTTCGTGTGTATGTGTGTGTGTGTGTGTTCGTGTGTATGTATGTGTGTACATATACAATAACTTCGTGCAGAGGAGAATTGCGTTTGGCCCTTGCCAAAACCACTTGACGCCTTCCACTCTGGCAAAGTCCTGGAGTGGAGAAGCACAGTTGGGATTATCGTTCCCAACTTGTGAAGAGGAAGGACTGCATGAAGTTGACAAAGCGAACGGCACCGTTCTCCGCAGACATTCAAAGCATTCCGGCGTCCTTCACCTTGTGGGATCCTTGCAAGGTGGCCGTTTGTGGGATCCTTACAGGAGTCACTATCGGCCATTTAACCCCAGCTGCCCGGGAGAGGAGGAGGACCAGTCCGTGGCCTCACGGCAATCTCCTGTCTCCCTCACCTCCTTTTCCCCGGATGGTGAACGTCTAGGAATTGACCCTTATATTGATTTCAAAGCTTCCAGAGCCTAGCCAGAAGTTGGTAACATCAATGCTTGCAGACCCCAAATCCCAAGTGCTGACTTGGCTTTCAATCAGACTCTTAAGGGGCGGTGTGCCCTGGGAGGCAGCATGGCCTAGTGGAAAGAGCGTGGGCCCGAGAGGCAGAGGACTTGGGTTTTAATTCCAGTTTTAACCCTTTACTGCTCGCGTCACCTGGGGCAAATCATTTAACTTCTCTGTGCTTGTTACTTCATCTGAAAAGGGGGGATTAAGATTGGGAGCACTTTTTGGGACATGGACTGTGTTCAACCCGATTATCTTCTATCTGTCCCGACGCTTAGTACAGTGCCTGGCACAAAGTAAGCCCTTAACAAAAATGCCAGAAGAAAAATACAGACCCAGCTGTGCCGTCGGCCTGCTGTGTGTCTGTGCCGAGTCACTTAACCTCGTTCGACCTCAGCTCCTTCATCTGGAAAATGAGGAAAATTTTCTGGCTCATTTCCTTTTAGATCTGGCCATCTCCTATAAACCCCAGTGCTTAGCTTAAGATAAACATTTTTTTCATGGTATTTGTTAAACATTTATTCATGCTATCAATAGATTAAGTGCTGAGGTAGATATAAAATGGTTTGGACACGATCTACGTCCCACATGGGGCTTACAGTCTTGTTATTAAGTGAATTCATTAACGTTTAAGTAATTAAATACCAATATATGTTGTTGGGGTTTGGTATCGTCTTGAGGTATTCGTATTGCCTTAAGCCAAATTGGTCGACAGAGCCAGTCGAGAGCTTTTATGCTGTGTGATCGTAAGCTCGTTACGGGCAGGGAACGTATCTGCTAATTCTGGTGTACTCTCCTAGTTGCTTAGTACAGCGCTCTGCAGATAGTGCGCTCTCAATCAATACCATCGATTAATCAATGGATTGATTTTGAGTGGGCTTTTCTGTAGCCTCTTCACTGGCCCGATTGACAATCGCCATTCTATGTACCGTTCTTTGTAATCTACTGCACCTGGCTGCCGACCTGACTCTAAGGATCCTTGGATGGCATTCATTCGAATGTATTTTTTGAGAGCTTACTGTGTGAAGAGCACTGTACTAAGCGCTTGGGAGAGTACAATACAACAGTAAGGTCATAAACCCACCATGAGCTTACAGTCTAGAGGTGGGGAGACGGGCGTTAATATAAACGGATTGCAGGTATATGCATAAGTGTCATGGGGCTGGGAGGGGACAAGAAGAAAGGGAGCAATTTGGGCTGGTGAAGAAGGGAATAGGAGGAAAGGGGAGTTTAGGCAGGGAAGGCCTCTTGGAGGAGATGTGCTTTCAATAAGGCTTTGAAGGAGGGGAGAGAAATTGTCAGATTTGAGAGGAAGGGCGTTCAGTGAGTCAAGGGAAGAGGCCTGGGCTTGGAAAGCACCATCCGTCTGGTAGACGTCATGGGCTGATGGTGGACACTGAGGCAGGCGGGACTCCTAAACTGAAGCTCCAAGCCCAGGACACTCATCGGCCCACTGTCCTCCTTACAAATGTTTGTTTGGTCCTCAGGCTTAACGTGGCCCTGAGCACAGCCTTAAATAGCGCTTGGCACATAGTAAGCACTTAACGAATACCGTTATCATCATTATTATTACCCAGCCTTGGCATCACAGACTCTAAATAGAATCAGGGTGATGTACATCTCATTAAACAAAATAAATAGAGTGATGAAGATACATACAGTTGAGCGGACGAGTACAGTGCTGAGGGGGTGGAATGAGAGGCGGGGAGGAGAAGAGGGTTTAGGTGCAGAGAGGTGAAGGGGGGGTAGAGGGAGCTGAGGGAAAAAGGGGGGAGCTCAGTCTGGGAAGGCCTCTTGGAGGAGGTGAGCTTTAATTAGGGATTTGAAGAGGATTAGATGGTCGGAGGTGAGGAGGGAGGGCATTCCGGGACCGCGGGAGGACGTGGCCCAGGGGTCGACGGCGGGACGGGCGAGACCGAGGGACGGTGAGGAGGTGGGCGGCGGAGGAGCGGAGCGTGCGGGGTGGGCGGTAGAAAGAGAGAAGGGAGGAGGAGAGGTAGGAAGAGGCGAGGTGATGGAGAGCCTTGAAGCCTAGAGTGAAGCAGAGCACTATGCTAAGCACTTGGGAGAGGACACTGCAATAATAGACATATTCTCTGCCCACAACAAGCTTACAGCCTTCACCATCCTGAAACCCTAATGAATGTGACCTGGTCCTGGTACTCCGGGACTTGGTTCACAATAGCTCCATATTTGTTCCGTTTCTATGCTCCAGATTTTCTTGATTTGTCATCTTTTTCATCTCCTGCTTTTCTAGACTGAAATGCCCAATTTAATCTATCCTCTTCTGGCTTGCTTGGAACCTTTAAAAAAAAAAAAAGTCAACGGGTAAGGGGCTAGTTTGGGTTTTTGATACAGGGATACCAACCCAAAAATTAGATGGCTGTCCTCAACAGTAGTATTCAATGTGTAGAGAAGATTTAAATGAGTGCTAAAGCGGAATGGCATGACCTAAACTGCCATTACCTGCTTACCTCTTTCCTAGGATAAACTTTGAATTTGTGGAGTTCTTCTTAACCAGGCACTTTCTGATTAATGATAATAATAATGTTGGTATTTGTTAAGCGCTTACTATGTGCAGAGTACTATTGTAAATGCTGGGATAGCTACAGGGTGATCAGGTTGTCCCACGTGGGGCTCACAGTTTTAGTCCCCATTTGACAGATGAGGTAACTGAGGCACAGAGAAGTGAAGTGACTTGCCCACAGTCACACAGCTGACAAGTGGCAGAGTCGGGATTCAAACCCATGACCTCTGACTCCCAAGCCCGGGCTCTTTCCACTGAGCCACGCTGTGACAACACAAAAATGTTGTTGAAATGCTGAAGTAGAACACTCCTGTAATAATGTTTCTGCAAGGAAGCAGAACGTGTGGAGAAACATGAGGGGGGAGAGGACACGAAGTGCCCAGTTTTGAGACGGTCAATATACCTCACCCAGCCCAGGGTGCGAGCGCAGCCAACTGCCGTGTAATTTCTGTAGTCTTTGAGGGTGGGGACCTGGTGAATATGGAATTGTTGCCATCCAAATGTTAGTGTCTGCCTGAGAGCTTTCCTGTAAGGCTGGACGAGATGGGCATTATTATCGATTAGACTGTAAGCCCGTCCAACGGCAGGGACTGTCTCTATCTGTTGCCGACTTGTTCATCCCAAGCGCTTAGTACAGTGCTCTGCACATAGTAAGCGCTCAATAAATACTATTGAATGAATGAATGAATGAATCCCCACTTTACAGATGAGGCAACAGAGATCCAGAAAAGTTGAAGTGACTTGTCTAACAGCATTCAGTAGCCAGTGGCAGAGCCGGGTCCCCTGACTTGTACATTTTCCACCAGACCATGCTGCCTCTCTCACGGCAGCCTTATTATGTTCTCCCTCCAACTGTCTCAGGACACTTGATAGAACTGTTGTCCGTTTTTATATTCATCCTAACGTTTAGGGGTGTGCCACATAACTTTCCACTCTGCAACTGTAACTTTCCTCCTTGACCTTGCACCCATGACCTCATGCAAGTCCCTTGAGCCTAGAAACCCCTCCCATCTTTTTTCGATAGAGGTGTACCCACTGAGTGGAGAAATGTTTCCTTCTGTTCAGAACCTAACACCCTCGAGCTTCAATTATCGACCCTTATTATGGCAGTGTAACATTTGAATGGCAACAATTCCATATTCACCCTCAAAGACTACAGAAATTACATGGCAGTTGGCTGCGCTCACACCCTGTGCTGGGTGAGGTACATTGACCGTCTCAAAACTGGGGACTTCGTGTCCTCTCCCCCCTCATGTTCCTCCACATGTTCTGCTCTCCCCCGATTAGACTGTCTCCCCCGATTAGACCGTAAGCCCGTCAAAGGGCAGGGGCTGTCTCTATCTGTTACCGATTTGTCCATTCCAAGCGCTTAGTACAGTGCTCTGCACATAGTAAGTGCTCAATAAATACTATTGAATGAATGAATGAATGAATGCTTCCTTTCAGAAACATTATGACAGGAGTATTCTACTTCAGCATTTCAACAACAAACATTTCTGTGTTGTCAGACCCTTTCAAAGCTGGTACAATTTGAAGATTTTTGCCTCAGACCACGGTGGTCGATTACATTCAGTTCTTGGCTAGAAACGTTATTGAAAAACCACATCTTCATCAAGAGGCCTTCCCCGACTAAGCCCTCATTTCCTCTTGGAAAGAGCTTGGGCTTGGGAGTCGGAGGTCATGGGTTTGACTCCCGGCTCTGCCACTTGTCAGCTGTGTGACTGTGGGCGAGTCACTTAACTTCTGTGTGCCTCAGTTACCTCATCTGTAAAATGGGGATTAACTGTGAGCCTCAAGTGGGACAACCTGATTACCCTGTATCTACCCCAGCGCGTAGAACAGTGCTCTGCACATAGTAAGCGCTTAACAAATACCAGCATTATTATCATTATTCTTTATGTCACCTTTGCACTTGAATTTACTCCCTTTACTCACTCCTTTAGCCCCAAAGCAGTTATGGACATATCCATAATTTATATTAATGTCTGTCTCTCCCTCTAAACTACAAACTTGTTGGGGGCAGGGAGTGCCTACCAACTCCATTATTTTGTACTCTCCCAAGTGTTCAGTACTATGTGAGAAGCAGCGTGGCTTAGCGGCAAGAGCCCGGGCTTGGGACTCAGAGGTCGTGGGTTCTAATCCCAGTTCTTCCACTTGTCAGCTGTGTGACTTTGGACAAGTCACTTCACTTCTCTGTGCCTCAGTCACCTCATCTGTAAAATGGAGATTAAGGCTGTGAGCCCTATGTGGGACAACCTGATTATCTTGTGTCTACCCCAGTGCTTAGAACAGTGCTTGGCATATAGTAAGCGCTTAACAAATACCATCATCGTCATTATATTATTGCAGTGTTCTGCATATAGTAAGCGCTCAAGTCTGATTGATTATTGAACTTTCCCTGAGCTCACGTGGGGCTCTCAGTCTCAATCCCCATTTTACAGAAGAGGGAACTGAGGCCCAAAGAAATTAAGTGACTTGCCCCAGGTCTACAGCAGACAAGTGGCGCAGTCGGGATTAGAGCCCATGACCTTCTGACTCCCAGGCCCTCGGTCTCTCCACTTGGTCATGCTGCTTCTCATCTGTTTCTCCACTACATTTCTTCTTTTATCCATTTTCCGTGTATTTTTGTTCATGGCAACCCCAAAAGCTGCTTTTTAAGGAATGGGGTGTGAAGACAGGGACTTTGGCTGAGGATTCCTGCCCTACTTGCTGATCTCTTTCGAAATGATCTCTTAAGCATCAAGCATTCCCCCCATTGGCTTGAGAACGTGAAAACCGCTCACAGCAGTAAACTGGCTCCCTCCCTTTCCTCTCCTTAAGACACTAATAATAATAATAGTAATAATAGTGGCATTTAAGTGCTTACTATATGCCAGACACTGTACTAAGCACTGGGGTAGATGCAAGATGATTAAGTTGGACACAGTCCCTGTCCCACATGGGGTTCACGGTTTTAATCCCCATTTTACAGATGAGGTAAGTGAGGCACAGAGAAGTAAAGTAACTTGCCCAAGGTCGCACAGCAGACATACAGCAGAGCCAGGATAAGAACGCATGTCTTTCTGACTCCCAGGCCCGTGCTTTATCCACTAGGCCGTGCTTCTTCCTGTCCGTCGACAGGATCCGTGAGCAGAAGCGAGACCGGTGTCACGGTGGCTTTGAGACAGTTTCCCCCAACTTGGATGCGATGTGCCTCCAGCTTCAAATCAATGGGATACGGAATAAATGCTATTTCAGAGCAATCTATCAATTACAAGTTTCCTGTGCGTGAAAAAATGGACTTAGAAGCAGATTGCCCATGTTGATAAGGCATAGAACTGGGAGTCAGAAAGAAGTGGATTTTAATTCCGTCTCCATCACTTGCCGCTTGTGTGATCTTGGGCAAGCAACTTTTCTGTGCCTCAGCTACCTCATCTGTAAAATGGGGATTAAGACTATGAGCCCCACGTGGGACATGGACTCTGTCTAACCTGATCAATTAGCTTATATCTACTCCAGCGCTCAGTACAATGCCTGGCATGTAGTAAGCGCTTACCAAATGCCATTAAAAAAATTGTAACTAATACAGCTAATCAAATTCTAATGGCCATATTCAGGGCACATTAAAAGTCCATTTTCCTGGCCATAATTACCTCTCTAGCAACATATTAAAAGAACTGACAGTACTTTGACCCCCAAATATTTTACTGGCTTCATCCTCTAAGAAAATCTGTTTTACCATCTGTTGACCTGGGTGGTCATTGGTACCTTCAGTGATCTAAGAAAGAAATTAAAAAAAAAATCAAAATCTGCTTTGAGAATGAACTTTTGATGTGCTCTCTGTTTTCTCATGGAAGTCCTTTCACTCCAAATCCCCCTCTGTTCTGGAGTTGGACGTCCCGATGTGTTTGGGGACTGGATCAGAACTAGTTGCCCAAACTGGGTTGGGTATAGAATTCTTACGGGGATTTTCCAGTAAGAATTTTGGGGGATGGAAGGAGGAAGTGAGAGCTAAAGAGTTGGGATTTCTGCCACACCGCTCTCCTCCCCAGTTCCCAGAGCCAGCGGGGACAGTGTGGAATGAAAACGGGAGTTCCTGGGAACTGCTTGGAGATCGACTCAGCCCCTCACTGGCTCTCCAGCGTGCAGTGCCAGCGGGTGGGAGAACAGCCTCCCCTGAAATCTCAATAAAGTGAATTTGCGGGCAGTGGCCGTACCAGGGGCCATTCCGTCTGAAGAGCTTGGACTCTCTGAGGTCTCCAGCGGCTTGGAAGCTGGCTCCAATGCCTCCTGTATATTGGATGGTACCCAGCCGCCAAGAGAAGCCTTAATTTGGAAAGTTCAGATGTGTTTGTGTGTATTCCTGCAGCTCTAAGTTTTCAAAGTATGTTTCAAAGCCAGTGTCTTTTGAGCGTAAATCTCCCCACGGTGAGTTGTTGCCTCCAACACCTGCCTCAGGGCGGTAAGACTGCCTAGCTGGCTGGCTGGCTGGATCGTTGGACGCAATGTCGGCACCCAGATCTCGGGCCCGGGTTCTAAACCCAACTCCGCCACTCGTTTGCTGTGTGACGGTCGGCAAGTCGCTTCACTTCTCTGAACCTCAGTTCCCTCATCTGTAAAGTGGGGATTAAGACTATGAGTCCTCTGTGGGACATGGACAGTGTCCAACCTGATTATCTTGGATCTAGCCCAGCGCTTAGAACAGTGTCTGCCACCTAGTAAGCGCTTAACAAATACCATATTAAAACAATGCCACTGGACTAACAGAAGTATCTTGTAGTCAGTTTGTCGAGTTGACCTTCAGTTTGACAATGATGCAGCTGTTTGTGAGATTACCTCTCTGAGCGTGAGTGTCTTTGAGAGAGAATCTCTTGCATGTTATCCATCAACTAAAGATAAAGCTACATAAGGCATGATGACAGTATTATTTATTGAGCACTTATTGTGTGCAGAACACTGTACTAAGCAATTGGGAGAATACAGCAAAGTTGATAATTGTGTTTCCTGCCCATGAGCAGTTTGCCATTGCTCAATTTTCCAATAATATGTCAGAAGCCCTTTTTTAGACCCCAGTTAGATAAGGTTCCTTAGATAAGGTGGGCAGGGAATGTGTGTGTTTATTGTTATATTCTCCCAAGCGCTTAGTCCAGTATTTTGCACAAAGTAAACCCTCAATAATATGATTGAATAATTGAATAAGGTCCAATCAAGGGCTATTTCATCCTGTTTTACCAGGAAACTCTTCTTTACACAGCAGATGGTAAACACACAAAATCCATTCCCACAGGAAGTTGTACAGGTGGAAAATACCAGTAAATCCAAGAGGAGTTGGGATAAATTCATGGAGAAGAGGAGTTTAGTGGTGAAGGATATAGAGAGGGAGAGTTTGGGATGTTAGACTGTAAAGTCTTTGAGGGTAGAAGTTGTTTCCACTAGTTACTGTACTCTCACGCACTTAGTACGGTGTGCTCTGCATACAGTACGCACAATATATATATGCCGAATTGATCGACGTGAGAAGGAATTTCCCTGATCGAAGAGGGCGATGACCACAAGTCCTATTCCCATTGGATGGATCTATTGCCTGATCAGGATTGGCATCGCTTATGTTCTGGTATTCTTAAATCTGAAGTCCACTTTGGATCTCAGCACTGCGGTTCTCTGGCCATTTTAGGGAAGCGTTAATCCCAAAGGCATCATGAGAGAGAGTTCCAATTCTCTGGATGTGGCACTTGCCCCCTCCGCCCCCCGCCCCCGCCCCCCGGCCCTCTGCTATATTTGGCTTAAATGTGGGAAAGAGTGAAAATGATACTGAAGCAGGCGACAGGAAAGCGAAGATGCTGAGTAAGAGAGTGCTATTTCTGTGCAGTCACTTTTTGGACCATTATTTCACCTATTAAAGTAGGAGACTATGTTTTCCCTAAGACGCCTTACTTGCAAGAGCTTTTTAGCCCCTCTCGGATCCATCAACCGTGTTGACCGAGCTGGCCAGGAGTTGAATATTTATGAGGTCTTATTTAATTAGGAAGAGAAACCCAGCCATGTATATTTTCACCGATAAACTAGCAACCGAAATATGGACAACACTGATATGTGAAACCATTCGTCCAAATGTCTCCGCTGGCGCTTCTCCATGTTCTTCATTGTCTTCCCAACTGCGGGGGAGGGGCTGCAGCCGACCTCAAGCCGTGATGCTCAGAGAGGTCAGAGGAGTTGGCGAAATTCTTCTCAGTGACCCCAAGGGCCAAAGGCAGGAATAGGACGGCCATTCATCTGGTTCTGTACAGCACAGCGGGGTTTCCGGTTGGTTTGCCTCCTGTCTGGGAGAGATTATTGTTATCGTTATTATGATTATTACCATCATCATCATTATCATCATTTCATTATTGTTGTTATTAATGAATTCCTTAAACACTTATCACGGGTCAAGCAGCCTTCTAAGTGCTGGGGGAGATCAAAAGTTGATCAGGTAAGGCACGATCCTTGTCCCGCATGGGGTTCGCAGTCTACGTAGGAGGGAGAAAAGGAATCGAATCCCCATTTGACAGATGAGGAAACTGAGGCACAGAGAAGTTAAGTGGTTTACCCTGGGTCATGCAAAAGGCACTGGCAGAGCCACCCAGGTCCCCTGACTCTGAGGCCCGTGCTCTTTCCCTTTGACTACCCTGCTCCTCGGGGGGGCCTTTCTCTCTGGTATTTTTATTTTAAATGCCCAACCTCCCTCCTCCTGATTCCTGCCACCGAGTCCCATGGATTGAGAGCAGGAGGCACTTGGGAATTAAGGGATCCAGCACCCACCCCGCCACAAGCGTAGCAACATTTTTATAGATGCAAAGGTATTGATTGAGCGATTGCTATGTGCAGAGCATTGTATTAAATATTGGGAAAGTACAAAAATTTGAGTAGCCACGATCCCTGCCCTCTATAATCTAGGACTTGGGATCCTTCAACTTCTTTGACCTTTACCTGTGTAATGTAAGTTTCTCCTCAGGGTAGGCAAAGGGGTGTCTGGAATTGTGTTGCCTAGTGGATAGAGCCCGGGCCTATGAGTCAGAAGGACCTGAGTTCTAATTCCGGCTCCACCACTTGTCTGCCGTGTGACCTTGGACAAGTCACTTCGTTCCTCCGGGCCTCAGTCACCTCATCTGTAAAATGGGGATAAAGACCGTGCGCCCCATGTGGGACAGGGACTGTGTCCAACCTCATCTCCTTTGTATCTACCCCAGTGCTTACAACAGTGCCTGGCATCTCGAGAGCGCTTAAAAAAATATTCTGCCATCAGAGATCCCGAGGGATGGGGTGTGACCTCCCAGAGAAATTTAATACTGCCCAAGGGGCAAGGCCTGATACGTGTTATCCAACTTCTAAATCAAGAAGGATAACTAACATGATAGTTTCTCTTGATGCAGGCTCCTCTTGCACACTGCGAGCCTGTTTTCTGGTTGCCGCCTTCCCCGGAGGCTGACGAGGAATCTATGGAAGTGAACAAATACCTTCAGTCGGGAATTGAGTAAGGAGAGAATTTGGGAGGGGTGAAGGTGGAGTAATTAGGGAAAGGAAAAATGAGGATTGATATGCAAACTGACAATTGTAGCTTAAATACATTTTTGGAGGAAAAAAATCAAGAGCTGAGCGTGAAATCCCAAATCAGTGATGGCACCATCTCCTTACTAGTTGGGAAAGTGAATGCTTCTGTCTCCGACACAACTGGGATGATTCTGAAAGCAGGATAACTCAGAAACTGTCAGTGGTTGCAATACCAGTAGAGCGAAAATACCTTCAAAAGGGAGGGTAGGATAGTACCTTTTTTTAATTGGGTCACCATCGTAACTCGTCACTTCAATTAGAAAACACTGTGGTCTAGAGGAAAGAGCACAGGCCTGGGAGTCGGAGGACCTAGGTTCTAATCCCGATTCTGTCGCTTGCCTGTCGTTTAATTTGTCTTTGCCTCAGTTTCCCCAGTGGCCTGTCATTTAGTCATTTAATTTGTCTATGCCTCAGTTTCCTCATCTGTAAAATGGGGATTCAAGGGATTCTTTCTCCCTGTTAGACTGTGAGCCCTATGTGGGACAGGGACTGTGTTTGACCTGATTATCCTTCCTAATATAGTGCTTCACGCGTATTCTTTAACAAATACCATGATTATTATTTTTTTTAGGAGGAAAAGCTCAGGGCTTTCATTATAGACAAGTACTACAGCATGAGAATTGTCTGATTTCTTGCCTTATAGTCCTGTCTATCTCTCACCTTACAGTAGAGTCTTTTGCCCTGACTGTTCTTGTTATCCATAAACTAGCCTCACTGTGACAGTTAGCTAGGTTATTGCTAATCTAATCGTTTGATGGCAAATTCACACTCATTCTACTTAGCATCCATGTCTAAAGTGCCTTTATTGGGTTAGAACGAATTACCAGTTAACAAAAGTCGTTCATTCCATGATTTCCTGAGCACGCTTCTAACTATTGTCAAAATTAAATGAAAGGAGTAAGACAGATTCGTCAGGGTAGTCCACTCAAACGTAGCGCACGTTTGGGCTACAAATATAAAATCAAATAAAGTGGATACTTATGGAATTTCAAGTAACCTGATCTTGTCCCATGATCCGTTTTATTAAGTAATGAACATCATAATACTGTACTGATACTTGCTTTTTTTTGTGGAACTTAATAGAATTCCGGAAAGAGGAAAATCAAAATTAGCAGGTTACAAAACGGTTCCTGAGAAAAAAGAAACATACTTTTTCACTTTTCCCTCCTGGCGATGCATGCACAGTTGGAAAGGAGCATTTAGGAGAAAATAAGGAAACCTCAAAAGTTGTCTAGATGGCAAAAGAAGATACAGTTTTGGTTCCAGAGGGCCTCAAAGGACAACTTGAGAAGAACTGTTCCAGACCACGGACGTGCGGAGGTTCAGTAACGAATGTGTTCATAATGGAGGGGAGTGATAATGGCGGTGAGTGTTACTTTGTGCCAAGCACTGTGTTAAACAGTGGGATAGGAACAGTGTCAGCAGATCTGACTCTCTCCCTGCCCCACAGTCTAAGAGAGTTGTTAGGCATATTCCCTGCCCACAGTGAGCTTACAGTCTAGAGGAGCTTATGTGACACGCACTGATCTGCAGTGTGCAGCGTAGAGTGTGTGCCAATCTCAGCCCAGCCATGTGCAGTATCAAGGGAAATACACATTTCAAAACCTAAGGGGCTGAGGTTCTGTGGTGTCCTGGAAAAGCTTTCAGTTATATCCACGGGGCAGCTGCATAAGCTCTTCCTCTCAGCCTGTGGTGGAGTGAGAGGTTTTTGTTTTCCTTTGTGTTCTCGTTCAACATGGCCACCTCCCCGACCTTTCCCTCAGCAAGGAGCAGCTCATAATAATAATAATAATGATGATGGTATTTGTTAAGCGCTTGCTATGTGTGAAGCCCTGTTCTAAGCCCTGGGGTAGATTCACGTGGGGCTCACAGTTTTAATCCCCATTTTACAGATGAGGTAACTGAGGCCCAGAGAAGTTAAGTGGCTTGCCCCAAGTCACATAGCGGGCAAGTGGCAGAGTCGGGATTAGAACCCACAACCTCTGACTCCCAAGCCAGGGCTCTTTTCACTGAGCCACGCTGCTTTTCGGGGTGGCCGAGCGGGATGTGGCCTGGACAGGGTCGGAACCGCCCACGGTCCCCCAAAACGGACTCGGGTCCGGACCTGCCTGCGCCGACGGTGGGGCCACAGGCCCGAGGTCCGCAGATTTGACGCTGATTTAAAGGCCTTCCGTTTCTGCCTCTTGCACCGGGTGTGGACGGCTAGGCCTTGGGAATGAGGCGGGGACCCGGCTGACCCTGGTTCGTTTTTAGTGAGGTCAACTAGGGCTGTCGGATCAACAGGAGCCAAACTGCTAGAGGACTGGAGAGTCTTTGCCCTTTATCTGTCTCTCCCGGTTTAAGCGGGGGGAAAGGCCGTTGGCAAATCACCCACAAAGTCATTGGAGAAAGACCCTCATTTAGACGATGCCGGCTATTTTAACAGATTCCCTCTAACTCTTCCCAGAGAGTACACCGTTCTCCGTTCACGTTCTCTGGCCACCTCTGCGAGTCGAGAGATCTCGTCGGCTGTACGACCTTGGGTAAGTCACGTACATTCTTTGTGCCTTAGTTTTCTCATCTGTGAAAATGGGGATTAGATATGCGTTCTCTCTTTTGTAAGGCTCTTGTTACGTACTTACTATGTGCCAGGCACTGTACTAAGCACTAGAGCAGACACAAGCTAATCAGGTTGGACACAGACCCTGCACCACATGGGGCTCACTGTCTTAATCCCCGTTTTACAGCTGAGGTGACCGAGGCACAGAGAAGTGAAGAGACCTGCCCAAGGTCACACAGCAGACAAGTGGCGGAAGTGGGATTTAGAACCCAGGTTCTTTTGATTCCCAGGCCCAAGCTTTATCCATTAGGCCACGCTGCTTCTCCCTCCCACTTAGACTGTGAGCGCCTTGTAGGACAGGGACCGTCTGATCTGATGATCTTGTAGTTACCCCAGCACTCGGGGCAGTGTTTCGCACCTTGTAAGCTCTAGAAGAAATACCACGATCATTCTTATCATCATCATCATTATTACTTTGAACACAGGTCGTATCTCTACCCGCATTTCTGCCCAAGGGGAGGTTAGGAGCGAGGGTGGGTCACTTTGGCAGTGAATCGGGCGGATTCTCCGTGGCGCTAGTAAAGCAGCCTGGCTCAGTGGAAAGAGCACGGGCTTTGGAGTCAGGGCTCATGAGTTCGAATCCCAGCTCTGCCACTTGTCGGCTGTGTGACTGTGGGCAGGTCACTTCACTTCTCCGGGCCTCAGTTTCCTCATCTGTAAAATGGGGATGAAGACTGTGAGCCCCACGTGGGACAACCTGATTCTCCTGTGTCTACCCCAGCGCTTAGAACAGTGCTCGGCACATAGTAAGCCCTTAACAGATACCAACATTCCTATTATTATTATTATTATTATTAATATTTGCACGTAAATAGGATTGCCCACAGAGTAGAAATCTTTTTACAGCCTTACAGGGCCAACCAGTCTCCCTGCTTGCGCGTAGGACAAACACGGAGACGAAGCAGGGGCTCTTCGGCTCACGCTGGCCAGGATCTTTCTTTCCTACCCCTTGGTTTTCCCTAACAGGTGCTTGCCTTTACAATATTCTTTCCCTATTCAGTTCTGGTAGATTTAATAGCATAGTGGCTAAATTGAGTTTATATAGCTTATCCTGTATATATTTAGAGATAAGAAGTTCATTTAGGGATTAGGGAATGCTTCTTGTATATGCACCATTAAGCATAGCACATCTGCTACTGAACTAGCAATCAGCAGAATATTGAGAAAAGTTATAAAGGAATCTTTTCGTTCCTTCATTTTCACAGGCGCTTTCCCACTCCGGCTTCCAGACACTTACGTGTATGAGGAAATAGAGCCGGGGCCATAAAGAACATCCGTGTAGACAACGGCACCAAATTCATATTTGCAAAAATAATTGAACTTTTGCCGCCTGTCTTTATGTGAGGGTGCAAGAGGGTGGAGAAGATTGGCTATAAAGATGGAAGCTGCACATCACCCATCCAAGTGTTAATTGCTTTCCAGGGAGGAGATGGGTTTTCCGATATGGTAGGGGAGGCAGTCCTGACTGTAGGGCGCGGCG